>NC_090258.1:38138250-38166163 GCF_037325665.1 Littorina saxatilis
TAGCAACTTGACTGGAATCTTGTCTGGACCCATTGACTTCTTATTCGCCATTTGTTCTACCAGTTTTCCTACCTCGTGCACTGAGATTGGAGGAATAGAAAATGTGTCAGTTTGAGTCAACTTTTGTTCACAGAATGTTTTTAATTTTTCAAGACAATCATCCGTATCAAGGGAATCATTTTGCTTGAGACAAGATTTTAGGTTGTCTGCTAGCGAAATGAAGTGTTTGTTGAAGTCATTTGGAGATATTTGTGAATGAGAATTGGTTGATCCCTTCCTAGATTTATCAAGAATTTCATTCACTGCTCGCCAGATTGTAGCTGTATCCTTTTTTCCAGAAATTAGTTTATTAAAATATTCAGTCTTTGCTTGTCTCACTGTGTCCAACACTTTATTTTTTTGTAGTTTATATTCTGTTTTCATGTTGCGCTCTTTGAAATGATCACGCATCGCCATAGCCTCGATAATGTCTGAGGTTAACCAAGGGGGGAGCTGGGGATGTTTCACTCTATGCTGACGTAGTGGTGCGTGTTTATCAATTATAGAGCACAAAATATCGTGAAAAATCTTGCAGGCGCTCTCCGCGTCACTACAATTGAATACGCTATAAAATGGGGCTTGGTTAAGGTCAAAGAAGAAGGCAGATTCAACAAAATACTTGAAACTTCTGTATTCGATTGTTGTGTGGCCTTTATGACATGATTTTGGCAATATAAGCGAAATCGAGCAAAACACAGAATGATGGTCACTAAAACTGGAATGCACTACTTGCGCATTTGCAACGATATTCTTATTATCAGTATAAATATGATCAATCAGGGTTGATGAAGTATTTGTTTCTCTTGTAGGGGTTTTTACCAGCTGATGAAGACCAAACAGAGCTGTGGTTGAGCACCATGTTGTTTGAGGCCTGAGTAGGTTAATGTTAAAATCGCCAAGCAATACAACATTCTCGTCACGAGCCTTCACTCTGTCCATCATAGAAACAAAATCATCAATCCACCTTGACGTTTCAGCAGGGTTACGATACACATAGCCAATAAGCAAGGGAGAGGATTTGTCATGCTTCAGTTCTAACCACATACATTCAACATTTTCATCTTCAAGATCAGTTCTACGTTTGACAATCCCAGCAATGGACTGATGAACATAAAGAGCGATGCCTGTTTGGCCTACTCGTGCATTGTCCCGTCGCAAAACCGAATAATGCGGAATGTTAACAAGGCTGTCTGAGATACGCGAATCTAGACGCGTTTCACTTACACCGAAGAGCTGTACCAGCTCTGGTTGCTGGTTTAGCAATACACAGACATCATGTACTTTGTTGACTAAATGATAAATATTCACATGCCCTATACGGAGAACAGTGTTTGATGTTGTTGACATTAGAACGAAGTGCAATATTGTAACAAACAGCAGTAATGATACAGGATGAGATAGCAGCACACAAAGGTATGCAATCAACAATAGAGAACAAACTGTTGCTTAAAATGAAGGGTGACCGACAAAAGGCAAAGAAAATCCCACAACAAACAACGGGATACTAGATAATGTAAGCTTAAGTACAAGATGTACAAAATGTTCACAGAAAACAAAAGGACACAAGGTTAAAGCAGTTAAAGCGGAACAGTCCTGGTGAAATTCAGTTAAGGCTGAACAGTTCACAAACTCGGCCCAGAGCCAGTAGTTCATGCAATTATTTAGCACCCAGTAAAGGTTAATACTGTAAAGGATTCGTAACACAAGTCTTGCACAGAGAAGTAGAATCTCTTTTATGCCTCACGTGTTCAGACTTTAATATCGTCGAAGCACCAGCCGCTTGTCCATGGGGATGAAAAAAGCCTATGGCTTCAGGGCACGACACACACAATGCCGTCCCTATTGCGTGTCCGACCTGAGGCACTTATAGAAGCGAGCACGTCCGAGTCAGGTCACGAATTAAGCTGTTGCAGCTGTAGAACAAACCGTTAACAAAGTTAGTTTAAAGATTCCTCAATAAGATGAAGGCCGCGCGAGTATGTTCACATTCTTGCACAAGGGCAATGTTTGTAAAATAGTAAAGTTATAAACACAGTTTTAACAAGGACGAATGACGTAAAGTTTCTCTCTAACTTTCTCTCCGACACCCCTGGGTGCTAGCACGCCGCACACGCACACACCTAGAGTGATGCATAGTTATTCTTCGCTCTTGTGTAATTCACAACATAGTTTGTATACAATTTAGTATTTCACCGATTACACAAGAGTAGAGGCACCTGTGCTGAGAGTAGCCGTGTGGAGGGAAACATTGATGGCACTTCTAATTACACAAGTGTAGAGGCATTCGTGTTGTGGTAGCTGTGTGGAGTAAAACACTGTTGGAGCTGCGGGGGTATGGGTATGTATGAATGAGTGTATGAATTGTGGAGTGGCACTGAGTGCCGGTGTGGCTGAAACATGTAGGGTGGAGGCAGCATGTGTCGAGGAGGAGGCTGGGGCGCTGCATATTGCCAGGCATAAGGAGGCACTTGAAAGTGCGGCCCTTGATTGACTGCCTGGCTGTAGAGCTCCGGGTCGCTGTCACGGCGTTGATTATGTTGCGGCGCACCTGCCGCATAGGGAGGCACATGATAGTGTGGCCCCCGACTGACTGGCTGTCTGTAGGGCTCCGGGTCGCTGTCACGGCGTTGATTATGTTGCGGCGCACCTGCCGCATAGGGAGGCACATGATAGTGTGGCCCCCGACTGACTGGCTGTCTGTAGGGCTCAGGGTCGCTGTCACGGCGTTGATTATGCTGTGGCGCACACGCCGCATAGGGAGGCACAGGATAGTGTGGCCCCCGACTGACTGGCTGTCTGTAGGGCTCAGGGTCGCTGGCACAGCGTTGACTGTGCATGGCGTTGGATTGTCGCATGTAGACCAAGGGGTAGTCATCAGACTGCTGCTGTTGTTCTTGGTGTAGAGGGCGATGAGGTAGGCGATGTTGAGGACCGTTACGGAGCAGAAGCCCTGGTCCTTGCTCTTGTGGTCTACCGGGCTGTCCGGTTCTGCGCGTTGACTGGTCGTCGAGGTAGTCACGGTTGCGTGACGGCACAGGGGTTTGCAACAGCGGCACCCGTCGCTGTGATTGATCAGCGGGAGGGCATGCAGTTTTCAGGTTACCGGCAAGGCAAACAATACCCCGAGGACTGGGATGAAGGGCATCCCTGTAGAGAGCTTTGCGTGGGGCACCGCTGGGGGTGAGGAAGGTGTCGGTGTTGTCAGTGAATACTACCCCCTCCCTCGCACAGACCCTACTCAGGGAGTGGTTGGATGCTGCAATGGACTTCCGCAGCATGTGTTCGCCGTTGGGTGGGATGATGGAGGACGCCTGTATCCGTGCCGAAGGGAACACCTTCTTTAAGAGCTTCATGAGTCCCGACCACACTGCCTCTGTGATGGTGTTGTGTCGGCATGTATTGACCCCTATGTGAACGATGACCATTTGCACGTGTTTACATTGTGGCACGTTGTCCAGCCAGTGTGTTACATCATCTACACAGAGGCCAGACACACTCAGATTCTGGGAGGCTTTGCCAGGAAACATCAGCTCGGGTCTAACTGGTTTCAGTACCGAGTCCCCGAGCAGCACGCGAGTAGTCGAAGGATCCACTCGATACTCCGCCAGCTGCTGTCGTGGAGTCAGGTTGCTTGAAGTCTGATTGTGTGTGTTTCCTCTTTTAGCGTCTGTGTCATACTGTTTCTCATGTGGCGCAGAACTCTTAGGGCTAACAGAGGGCGAACTTGTTTCGGATTCGTCGTGAAGCACAGAGAAGCTGTTAAAAAGGGGTACTCCTGCCTTGACAACTGAAGCCTGCATGGTTTCCACTTGCAAATCCGCTTGAGTGTTAGTCTGTGATTCTGATGAGGTTGTATGTTTTGTAAGTTGATTGGTTTGTTTAATCTGTTGCTGTTTCTTAAAGTCACCAACCTGAGATTTGAGCGAGTGTATTTGTTTATTCATTTCACTCATCTCCTGTTTCATTGTTGCAATGGTGTTATCTAACGTTTCACATTTTATTCTAAGGTCAAGTTTAAGTTCTCTCTTCAGTTGTGTTTTTGCCGTCTCTATGAGTGCTAACACTTCATCGCGGAGTTCAGGGTGGTCCAAGAAAAGAGAGGAGGAAATGTGGTTTTGCTTTTGCTCTTGCGAGTCACCCGAAGTCACCTTGACGAGGTCAAGTGGTGGGGTCGAATCCAGGTCATTATGACGCGTGGTTTCATTGTTCAGTGTGGTCGCTTTGGTGACGGCACTCATACTTGTGGAAGAGTCGTGGCCTTGTAGTGGGGTAGTGGCCGTGTTGTCAGGGTTTCGCCCACTAGCCATAGATGGGGGGGATTTGTTTGAAGCTGGCGATGATGAGACGAAAGAAACAGTGTGGTCAGGTGGGGTTGCAGTCGGGGAGGGCAATGGAGACTGTTGGGGGGTGGAGCTTAGTACCCCCGTAGAGAGGGCGGCAGAATCGGAGCTCCTTGATCTCAATTGTCTGCATGCCCTTTTTGGTTGCTCCCTTGTTAACGAACGATGTTTACGGGAGGTGGGTGTGTTCTCTACTTCACCGATGGACCGCTCGATGGGTGGCAAGGCGAGCATAGTGAGGCGAGTGTTGATTGTTGTAGCAAGTTCAGGGTGCTTGATAATAGAGTTGATGCAGTCCACCAAGCTCGTAAACTCAGAGTCGCGCCATTTGGTGCATTGGGCGCCTTGAACAAGAATGGTACCGGTTGTATAGAAAATAGTTATGGTCACCAATTTGCTCGAGCCGCAATTCACCTGCACTTTAGAGCGCCATAGCTCAGGGGAGGGGAGGGTTGTCGGGATTTCGCTAAGAGATTCATTATCTTGTACCTGGATAGGTCGAGTTGGCTTTTCTGCCTCATCTATCCACTGTACGTCGAAGTTGTTATGGCTGTCGATGCCTTGGCAGTAGCGCATGTATAACACTTGGCGAGCCAAAGGCATGAGTGTGTGAGGCATCTTAAATGTTAATTGTCTTGGGTCTTTTTTCATGCAGACAGTGGGGACCCATCCCACTGCCGTAGTAATGCTGGGCTGCATTTCCATGATCAAGTACTCAGCGATGCGTTCATATTTAGAGGGTGGTGTAGAGTGAGCCCGCGCAGGCCAAACATATGAGCCGATTACATGGCGATATTAAGTTACATTGACTCAGACACGCATTGGGTTGCGTACACACTGCATAACCCAGGAAATGAATCAGCCACAGCTGGGGTACATCAGTCGCGCATGACTATAAAGCACTAGGCTACAAGACACTGCGCGATCTTAGCGCATAACCACTTCATGTCCCAAATAGAAACTTATTCTGGGGACACAAATAGAAACTTACATACAATACACTGCGCGATGACCACTGAAGGCACTGTGTCCGATTGGCAGGGAATTACAGCGTGTCGTTTCAGCGTGTACACACACGCCGCTCAGAGAGGCACAGAGAGAGATATAGAGAGGCAAAAGAGGCACACAGAGAACAGCAAAAAGACAATATTGAAAACAGTTGAAACCAACAGGTGGCTGGCTGACAGTGCAAGAGGAAGCAGAGTGTTTTTGAGGCCAGAATGACTCACCAAGTAGACAGTCATTACTGCTGTCTTATCGCTGCAACGAACGAAAATCTCTGCGAGATAAGGGACTGCACAGACGACTATTTGTATGGATAGGTATGATGCCCAAACGAAACGACACAGATTCGCATTGTCTACCATGTAAGTTTTAACTACAGATTTGTTTTGTACGCTAATGATTACACGTATTTCACAGATTCGCTTCGTCTACCTTGTGGGTTGTAGATATGGATTGGTTGTGTACACGAGTGTCTACACAGGCCTTAGAGATTCGCTTTTTTTCACCATGTAAGCTGTTAATAATGATTATACATACTGCACAGGTTGGCTTTTTCACGTATATGTTCTGTGTACTATGCTTTGAATTGTACTTGTACGCGTGCTGTTGTTTTGTTCGATGAGTCAGAGCGAGAAACAAGCGGGGGAGATAAAGTAACGTTTGCGTACTGGATCATTGGCTCGAGGGTGGCGATGCAACATGTGTTCACACGAGGTGACATTTGTGACGATAATATAACGCCGTGCGGTGTACACGAGGACGGAAGTGCACACACACACACACACACACACACACACACACACGCGCGCGCGCACACACACACACACACACACACACACACACACACACACACACGCGCGCACACACAAACACACACACACACACACACACATATATACAAACACACACACACACACTATCAATCAATCAATTAATATGAGGCTTATATCGCGCGTATTCCGTGGGTACAGTTCTAAGCGCAGGGATTTTTAAAAAAATTTTTTTTTATTGTATACAATTTATATCGCGCACATATTCAAGGCGCAGGGGTTTATTTATGCCGTGTGAGATGGAATTTTTTTTACACAATACATCACGCATTCACATCGGCCAGCAGATCGCAGCCATTTCGGCGCATATCCTACTTTTCACGGCCTATTATTCCAAGTCACACGGGTATTTTGGTGGACATTTTTATCTATGCCTATACAATTTTGCCAGGAAAGACCCTTTTGTCAATCGTGGGATCTTTAACCTGCACACCCCAATGTAGTGTACACGAACGGACCTCGGTTTTTCGTCTCATCCGAAAGACACACATGCACAAACACGCACACACATGCACATACACACTAGCGACTACCTGTTCGTTCGAGCTCATAAAAAATTGTAGGTATGCTTGCTTGGAAATGGAAGGTGCTAAGTGTCACGTTGCTGACAGAGTTATTGAAAGAGACAGCTGGCTGAGCTGCAGTCATGACATCCAAGTCAGTGACATGGATTTTGAAGCGAGCGTCGTTAATACGTATCACCGGGGCTGCCTCACGCCCTCCCATCCTCTACCTCAAGTTTGAAAACGCAATCATTCCTAAGCCAAACATATGATGAAAAATAGAGAAACAAATACATAAAAGAATGATTAATTGAATGAATAAATAAATGAATACAAAAATAAGCAGATACAAAAAAGTCTTGTTCGATCTCAGATTTATTAAAGGGATCACACGTCACTTTAACTTCGGTTTCGCTTATAAGTTTCACACGTTATTACTGTGGTTCTGCGGTAATACTTTACTGTTTCTACTCAGTCTCTCGCAGCAAGGGATCGTTTCACAAAACACTGCATGGAATCCCGGCAACACTTTAGACTCCGCAACGCTATCCTGTGAATTCTCGCTAATCTGCAACAGGCGAACGTGGTCGTGAATAATTAACACTTTCCAGCCCAGTACCAGCTGAGGGCAGAGTTCCCATGCACAGTTCTACAGTGATCGTTACTCCTTGTCCGGCCTTGGCTTTTTCAGTATCGGAGCAGTCTGCACTTAGGCGGAAAAGTAGAAGAATGTATGAAGTTCCTTGTGCTGTTTTAAATTCGCGTGCCGTTGGAACATGGTGCGTTTTGGGTGTTGTTGTTGTTGTTGAGAAAGAGTAGCACAGTGATCGTTACTCCAAGGCTGAACTTGTCGGTTTGAGTAACGTAGCAGTCTACAAAGAATAGTCTTTGTAAAGTTCCTGGTGCTGTTTTAAACCCGCGTGGCTTTGGAGAATGGTGTGCCAATTTTGGAAAGAACTACAGTGATCGTTATTCTTCGTCTGACCTTGACTTTTGAGTATCGAAGCACAGGGATTGATATGTAGGGTTCATTCTGATAATCATCGCTCCACGGCTATCGCCAGTTGTCTCTCTGACCGGACGCGAAAGTCCTACGCGAATCTATCAAAACGAGACTACAGAGTTATCTCCCATATGTTGTTCGCGAGCAGTGTTCGCGAGACGAAAATGATTACAGATTGGCCGACTTCGACAGTGATCTCCGTTCTGTTCTTCACAGTTATGATAAAGACATCGTTCTAAGGTTAAAACAAGTCGAAATTTTGGGACTGCTGCCGGAAGGAGACCGTAATAATATGGTTGCATCACTGTCAAAAAAATCGTCTGCTCCAGCGAGCGCCGAAACTAAACGGTTGATTATCACGTGACACTAATGCCATATTTAGAGTTGTTTGCACAGTAAATACAGCCGCGAAAAATAGCTCGCTTGAAACTTACATATCAATTCCTTTGTAATTTAAAAATTACACAGCACCATGAAAAATTATTATCGACGATCGCGAATCTGCTTACATCCATAACACATTACGAAAAGATCTAAATATGCAAAAAATCGATTTCCTCGCCAGACAAGAAAAACCAAGGCATCCTGTCAGGGATAGAATGAGCCGAACTCATTTTGACCTGAGGTCAGGATGATGTAGGGTTATGAAGGATAGTTCGTGTGTCTAAATTTCCTGGTGCCGTTTTAAACTCACGTTACGTCAGGGCCTGGTGAAGATTTATTTGGAGAAAGAGTGCTACATTGATCGTTGCTCCAAGACTGACCTTGGCTGTTAGAGCTTCGGAGCAGCCTGCACTCGGTAGCAAGAATAGTCTGTTTAAAGCGCCCAGTGTTTTGAATGTGTTTGACGCTACAGCATGGTGAAGTTTTTGGAGAAAGAGTACTACACTAGAGTTAGCGTAACTCCATGTGTGGCCTTGGGTTTTTGAGCATCGGATCAGTCTGCGCTTAGTAGCAAGAATAGTCTGTTTAAAAGTTCATGGTGCTGTTTTTAACTCATTGTCTCCCGGGTACGGATATATCCGTACCCATTCATATGCCTCTATCTGACCAGGTACGGATATATCCGCTCAGACTGTTAGCTTCAGTCGCTTCCTGTAACGTCCATCTAACGCCTGCATTCCAGTGTATTGATACACAGTTGCTTCACAGTTACTACAATTCTGAGTGACCTGCTGCAGCACACATTACTGGTCTTGGCTAAAAATAAAACCTTGGTCAACATTGGTGGGGTAGAAAGTGTTAAGCTCTTGTAACGTTGGAGAATGGTTATATTTAACAAAAAGAGTGCTGCATTGATTGTTGTTCCAAGACTGACCTTGGCTTTTTGAGCATCGGGGCTGCGCTTAGTTGGAATAGTAATCTGTTTCACGTTCAGGTACTGTTTTAAACTCGTGACGTTGGAGCATGGCGACGTTTTTCGAGAAAGAGTGCTACAATGATCGTAACTCCCAGTCTGACTGGGTTTTTTCATCAGTCTGCACTTAGCAGCAAGAATAATAATTACGTTTCAAGTTTTTGCTCGCGTGACGTTGGAGCATTGTGATTTTTGTTTTGTTTTGAGAAAGAGTACTGCAATGCTCTTCACTCCAAGATTGACCTTGGCGTTTTGAGTATCGGAGCAGTGTGTCTGCACATAGGAGTAGTCTACTTAAGTGCCTGATGCGGTTTTAAACTCGCGTGGAGCATGGTTAAAGTTTTGGAGCAAGAGTATTACATTGATCGTTGCTGACTTTGACTTTTTGAGTAACGGAGTAGCCTGTCTGCACTCAGTAGGAAGAGACGTTTATAGTTCTAAAGTTGCTGGTGCTCGCATTGTGTACTAAGGTGCTGAAACGTTAACGGAGAAAGCTTGCTTTAAACTTTAGAGAATGGTGCGATCTTCTCGGGTAAGCTTGTATTTTGTCTCTGTTTCTTCCTTGGTTTGCTGGGAGGGGGGTGGGTGGGTTGGACGGCTTGTTTGGGGACACCTGTAGATAGAGTAAGCCCTAGAATAAGAACGAAAGATGGTGCACTGACACTGTTGGAGAGGATGAGTGACTATGTGTGTGTGTGTGTGAGAGGAAATGCGTCTTGTCATAAACAGTGTATTCTCATAGCCTTTCCTTTATCATCGTCCCGCAAAGAAGAGTTAGCAAATCCGGCGGCAGAGGTGTTGCAGATAGCGACATGACCGAACCAATTGTGTTGCGTGGGGTGATAGGGTTTCCTGATAGAAACACAGCCAGAGAGAAGTAACTCCTTGTAAAACAGAAAAAGAAGAACAAAAAAGAAGATGAAATCTCTGGCGTCTGGCCAGAGCGTAAAGGTTACATAGCTTCTTGCTTTCCCGTCCTGGCACCAGCGTCTTTCTATTTTCGTCGGTGGAAAAATACGATGGTTATTCTAATCCGAACTCAGTACAAGTCTTTCAAGTTTTACATTGCTAGTTTTAATCCCTTGAGGAACTGTTCGCACAATTCAGATGACGGACTGGATGAAAGCAATAACATATCCAGAAGGATTTTGAAAGTAATGATTAACCAGGATAAATATAGAAGCTCGCAAAGTCGTCCAAAGGCACACTCGTTTCCGTTTAAGCATTTCGGCTGACCATCTCAGATGTGACCAGTCTTGTGCATGAGGTAAGACCCTCTCAGATGTGACCAGTCTTGTGCATGAGGTAAGACCCTCCCTCCACTTGGACACGTACCAACAATCACTGACTGCTTGCTGGTGTGAGTTGCAATTTATTTCAGGATCAATTTCTTTAAAAAGCCTAATGGTTTTTACGAAATTCATTCTTTACAAAAATGCCCGCAGTACACAGAGAGCTCCCAGGCTGTTCATTTTGGCTGTGTCAGCAAGTTAAGGACTGGTTTCATCCCATGTAAAAGCCTGGTCAAATCTGTAATGGTGAGCCGAACTGTTGTGCCTTTCATGACCAGAAAGGGCGAAGACCTTGCAGGAATGTCAGTTGGCATCGTCAGTCGCCGGAACATCGAAATTGACTTCAAATGGGCAAAAACTTTGCTATTATTTCAAACTTTCCCAATACTGCGATTGATCTGTTGGATATTTTGTCGAAGAAAATAAATTCCTACAACCCTCATTTACATAATGGACAAACAAGTCCCTCGCCAAGACGACCGTGGAGTGAAGAGGCTCATCGCTAGACTACTACGCGTTTTGCTTTGACTTCTGAGAGAGCACAACATGTAGTGACTGTATCCTTCGTCCCAAGTCTTCCCCGTCACATTCCCATGCCCGTTTTCTTGACATGTCTCGTTCGTTTTCATCATACCCAGTAATTTGTCCATTAGCGTTTTCCGGAGGCTGTTCGTCGGGTCATGGAGAGCTAACCCATGCATTTGTAATAGTACGGGAGAAAGGGGTGGAGGTTGTTCAGTGCCGAAAGGGTCTTCTTCCAATGATCCAGGTAGATTATTGTTTTCAAAGTTGCTACGTCGTGAAAAATGTAGTGTTTATTTCGTCAACATCTACACCACTGTAGAGTAAAGTAACGAAAAATCACTGCATGTTTAAAAAAAATATAGGTATTGTTCAATCGTAACACAGCCAGGAACGTTTCCGTTCATGGTCAACATACTCTGTGATATTCCCCCGCACGTTTTCCACACACTCAGTAACGCGTTTTTTCCCGCTCATATTTACCACCTAACTAGTAACGTTTTGGAAGGCTGTTGCTTACTTTCCTTTCGTACCTGCGCTTGTAAATTGCGAGAGAGGAAGATAGAGAAAGAGGATTCTGGTGTTTGGAGCCGTTCAGCTGTGAGGAATTTACGGGTTATTCCGCTCCCATCGGCCCCACTGTGTGTTAGGCTAGTTAATGGGATGCACGTGGAACATGTCGGTGAGGCGGTCACGGGGAAAGCTGGGCGGGCAACAGGGATGATTGGAAGCAGGGATGCTGCATGATGGCACCATGGATCATCATCTGGCGTGGACTCGTGTTAGCCATGAGAGGGGGGGGGGGGGGCGGCAGTGAGAGAGAGAGAAATGTGAATGAGCTGGTCAGTCCGTCTGCCTGTCTGTCCATGTGTTGATCTTTGATAACATTCAGAATAGTTTCAATTTTACTACTATTTTTGTTTTGCTCGGTGTCCCTGGATACGCTCACGCAAACTCAACACCTGCAACCCAGACAGTGAGACAGACAGCAGCTGAACTGGGATTACACAGTTCTACCATGTAATGGAGTAGATTTCACCAAGTTTACATAACACAACGTTTTGTTTTAGGATGTTGAACTTCGTATGTTGGACAAGACACCGCAAGCAGGTGGTTTTCGAACAAACATCCTTCTTTGTACGACTACAAAAGAGAGGCTGAACTTCTACTTTAGTTTTTTTGTGGCCAGTTACCAGTTGGTTTTGTGTGTTGAGAGGCAAAGACAAGAGTTTATCCCAACGCTAATCGCAGCTTTCACAGCGTGTGGTTTGTTTGTTGTGTTGTCGCTAGCACGAAGGGATAGCATCTGTGGGCGAGGAGACAGAAAAAACACGTATCTGTGGAAATAGTTGTGGGTTGTTGTGACCACAAACTTCCTTCTGTGTAGGTGAGTGAGTGTGTATGGTTGTGTGAGTGGAGGTTTGTTGAAGTGCTGATAGGACGGCTTTCAGCTGTGTTGGTGAGTACATGGGAGCTTGTGTGTGTGTGTGTGAGAGAGAGAGAGAGAGAGAGAGAGAGAGAGAGAGAGAGAGAGAGAGAGAGAGAGAGAGAGAGAATTGAATTGAATTGAACTTTATTTTACAAGGATTTAGATTTAAGGCTACGCCTTTTCTTACAATCTGTCCTTGGGACGCATAGACACACAATTATATAATAAAAAAAAAATAAAATAAAATAAAAATAAAAATAAAAATTAAAAATTAAAAAGTTAAAAAGTTAACCAACAATAGGAGGTCGGAAAACGTGATAATAAAGATGACGATGATGATGATGATGACGATAATGATGATGATAATGATGATGATGATGATAAAGATGAGGCATGAAGATCATACATATGTGGTTATTCATAAAATCAAATGCATACTATGCAGGTAATTATATATACAAGCTGGTGGCAATCGAACATGTAGCAATAGAGTAACAAAAATATGTTCAGAATATACAATGCACAGCATATTTTTGACGTAATACTAAGTTTGGTAAGTCAAAAGGCGTTAAACTACTCAGACATTAAGTGGTTTTTTACACATTTTTTAAAACTTTTTAATGACTTTAGGTGCTTAAAGGATGATGGAAGTGAATTCCAAACTGAAGTACCCGAAAAAGCAAGACTGGTCTTATACAGGTCAATTCGTGGAATTGGTGGGATCAAGTTGACCGACCCATATCTGTGGGTAGCTTTATTAAATAATGATGTAATGTAAATCGGCACTTTACCGTGATACAATTTATGCATGAAAATGGCTTTGTTTAACTTGAGATGCTTTTCCAGTGGAAGAAAGTTAAGCATTTTTAATTTCATATCTGTTGAGGCATTATCCTTTAGAGAGATAGAGAGAGAGGGAGAGTGAGAGAGAGAGAGAGAGAGAGAGAGAGAGAGAGAGAGAGAGAGAGAGAGATTTCTGTTTCGGTATATGATTGTCTTTGTGAGGATATCAGAGCTCTACTGTATATAGATACAGAAATTGTGCATGCTGTGTTCAGTGTTTCTTTATATTCATATGAGTGTCTTTGTATTATAGATTTTCTGTACCCTAGTTTTAAATGTAAAAACATTGTTAGGTAGCCATAATTTAAAAAATATTGATGCGAGCACTTCTGACTGAAGATTTTATTGTCGTTCTGCGTAAGAACAGCACAGCGTACATTGTGACGAGTTAAGTTAAATGCCATAATCTTATCAGAAGTAAATGAGCTTTCTGCCATTGCTTGCGTGTAGTCTTTGATTCGACTCTTGATTTCCAAGGGAAATGTACGAGTGAAGTTTTCCCTTCTGTTTTTCCGTGCGTTTTCTTGGTGAACTTTGCGTTTTCTTGAACGCCGCGAATGTCCAAAAACGCGACCAGCTAAAAGAAACAGCACTTGGCCGGAGATTGTTTTCGTGTTTCAAGCTCTTTCTCAGTGCGTTGATGGAGGCCACATTAGTACCAGGATTAGCCGTATCAGGGACAAGGATGTTTTGCTCTCCGCATCTCCACTACTGAAGAATGCTCGCCATTACGGTTATGGGGAGGGTGTTTCGTAGGAAACAGATCCAGCTTTACTGCTTGCACTTTAGTCTAGAAGTCAGGATCGGCTGTTAATCAAACGCTCCTTAACGGCCTGTGATAACATTTACTTGTCACCTTCAGCAGCAGAGGAAACTGGTTGGTATGCTTGTGTGGGAAGTTCTAGTGGCACCCTTGTTTCGATCTTTTGTTTGATGCGTCAGTTTGTTTTGCTTGACTTCCTGCATTCTTGTTTCAACTTATTGAATTGAAAGTCGCCATTTGTGCTTGTCTAGTTTTAAAATCCGTGGAACATCAATTATAAATTCATCTCATTTGATAGTCAATAGCTGATGTCAGCAGCTGACTACACATATCTCCTTCAGTTGACTTTGCTACTTAATGACATTTGAGATATTTTCAAAGATCTATAGATTAAGGGTTGGCTTCGAAAGGTTTGACAGTACACTGCAAGGGCCAGCGTTGCCTAGAATACCTTTGGTGTCAGTGTGTGGGGGAGAAAGCAAGTATTCACCTGGGCCGGGACAAAAACGGTGCGCTGATAAAAAGGCTGCCGGACTGTGTCTGTTGCAGACTGATTCAGGTCAACGCAGCTCTTCGTGAAGAAAAAGCAAAGAAAAGCTAGAGCTGTTTTTAAGATGCGTGTGTGTTCTGTGTGTGCACTGTGGTCAAGTCTCCAAACAATAGTGTGATGGTATTGAGGGGCGTTTGGGAACGAGTAGATATACTCGAGGAAGAAATAGTGTGGTAAAAAAAAAAAGGGGGGGGGGGGGGGGGGTCGGTGGTTGGGAACGAGTAGACCCAAGGAAGAAAGAAGTCTTGTGTTTTTCATTGAAAGCCTTTAGATCGGCTGTGGTGATGGGTACGTGCGGTCTGCTTCCTGGGGCGGCTGAGGGGTGGTTTAGGCCACTGTGTTCGCGTGGCTCAAGCACCACCAGTCCTATTCGGCTGAGCACTTCCAGTCCTATTCGGCTGAGCACTTTGTTCATTGAGTCTGAGGTTAAAGTGCAGTAGGAATTAACAGTTTCCAGTATGAGATAAAGAGTTTCTGTTTCCAGGAAGTGAGGGTCAGACCTGAGTATTTTCAGATGGTGAAAAGTCTGGAAACTAGAAATTACTTTGAAGAAGTATTAGAAGGTTTGGAGTAGCTCGCTCTCTCTCTCTCTCTCTCTCTCTCTCTCTCTCTCTCTCTCTCTCTCTCTCTCTCTCTCTCTCTCTCTCTCTCTCTCTCTCTCTCTCTCTCTCTCTCTAGCTTGTCTCTAGCTGTCTCTATCTCTCTCTCGTACTCTCTCTCGTACTCTCTCTCTCTCTCTCTCTCTCTCTCCCCCTCCCTCTGACAAGCACACACACACACACACACACACACACACACACACACACACACACACACACACATACACACAGGACTGGGTGGCAGAGTGGTAACGCACTTGCGCTCGGAAGCGAGAGGTTGCGAGTTCGACCCTGGGTCAGGGCGTTAGCAATTTTCTCCCCCCTTTCCTAACCTAGGTGGTGGGTTCAAGTGCTAGTCTTTCGGATGAGACGAAAAACCGAGGTCCCTTCGTGTACACTACATTGGGGTGTGCACGTTAAAGATCCCACGGTTGACAAAAGGGTACCGGGTCTTTCCTGGCAAAATTGTATCGGCATAGATAAAAAATGTCCACCAAAATACCCGTGTGACTTGGAATAATAGGCCGTGAAAAGTAGGATATGCGCCGAAATGGCTGCGATCTGCTGGCCGATGTAAATGCGGGATGTATTGTGTAAAATAAATTCCATCTCACACGGCATAAATAAATCCCTTCGCTTTGAATATGTGCGCGATATAAATTGCATAATTTTTTTTTTTAAATCCCTGCGCTTAGAACTGTACCCACGGAATACGCGCGATATAAGCCTCACATTGATTGATTGATTGATTGATTGATTGAAACAGAGGATGCCTCATGGTATTCTCCAGCACATACAGGACATCGACCTTGCAAGTTATTACATGAATGATGATGTTGCGGGTGAACTTTTCCCTTGATTGTCTTTGCAGCCAGGTAATGGCACGAGTGGATAAGAGACAATGTTAATCCAGTATTATCACCTCTAGCACGTGGCCCTGGCACTTCCCTGGAATGTGTGCACGGGTTTGTGGCTCCTTCGGCATGTGATCTATGTTGATTAATTTCGACCTGTATTATATTACGCACGTGTTTTCTTGTAGCTGTGTTTGTGTGTGTGTGTGTGTGTGTGGTTCTCTCTCTCTCTCTCTCTCTCTCTCTCTCTCTCTCTCTCTCTCTCTCTCTCTCTCTCTCCAGTCTCTCTCTCTCTCCCTCTCTCTCTCTCTCTCTCTCTCTCTCTCTCTCTCTCTCTCTCTCGGTGGGGGAGAGGTAAGGGGGGATGGGGTGGGGAAGGGAGAGATATTGATACTGCTTGTTTGGCCATCGAGATCATTATTGTAGATCTATTGGTCCTAAGAGGATTTTATTTGCTGCACTTATTGTCTGTGCTTGCGGTTGGAGGCTTCGTTTCGGATTCTACGGTCGTTGCCCTAGAAACAAACAAATAAACAAAAACAATTTGTATACCCACTGACCCATGAACGGACAAAATCACGGTTTACCATCCCCGCGCGTCCCATTTATCCATAGCTATATGTGATACATTGCAATACATTGAATGGTTGAATGCTCTTTGCAACCACGCGCTCTACACAATCAGGGATCGCGTTTACGCACGATTTTTGCGTATTTGACGCATTTTAAAAGTCGCTGACGCGTTTTTTTCGCCGCGCTGCGTAAGCCATACGCAAAAATATTGTAACTTTTTCTTGTCTTCACGCAGCGCTTTTGCTCTGACTTAATAATCACCCGATCCTGAAACTGACTATAGGGCTCGAGAAGTGACGACACACATGAAATCTGCGCGTCAAAACTAAAGTCCGTTTCTTTTTGCATCGAAGTATCGCAAACGAACGTAACGAGGGTATTACCAGATAATGTCTTGTCGGATAATGAAACAGACATTAGCTGCTCTCCCATCTCGCGCTTCCAAAAGGCGGAAAGTGTGTCTAGTCGTATTAGAGCGGGAAACAAACTCGCAAGGCCCGACGGTTGGAGACAGCAGGGGTGTTATTCGACAGGTGTGCGCGGAGTTCGACAGGAAATCTCGCCGTATTTAGGTAAGGAGTGTCTTTAAGTCTTTCGTGCGTGTTTTGTTTGTGTCTGTACGTGTTTTCGTAGTACGCAAAAATATTGGTCCGTGACGCGTTTTTGACTCACATGCGAAGCAAAAGTGAGTCTATGTACTCACCCGAGTCGTCCGTCCGTCCGTCCGTCCGTCCGTCCGGACGTCCGTCCGTCCGTCCGTCCGGAAAACTTTAACGTTGGATATTTCTTGGACACTATTCAGTCTATCAGTACCAAATTTGGCAAGATGGTGTATGATGACAAGGCCCCAAAAAACATACATAGCATCTTGACCTTGCTTCAAGGTGAAGGTTGCAGGGGCCATAAATGTTGTCTAAAAAACAGCTATTTTTCACATTTTTCCCATTTTCTCTGAAGTTTTTGAGATTGAATACCTCACCTATATATGATATATAGGGCAAAGTAAGCCCCATCTTTTGATACCAGTTTGGTTTACCTTGCTTCAAGGTCAAGGTCACAGGAGCTCTTCAAAGTTGGATTGTATACATATTTTGAAGTGACCTTGACCCTGAACTATGGAAGATAACTGTTTCAAACTTAAAAATTATGTGGGGCACATGTTATGCTTTCATCATGAGACACATTTGGTCACATATGATCAAGGTCAAGGTCACTTTGACCCTTATGAAATGTGACCAAAATAAGGTAGTGAACCACTAAAAGTGACCATATCGCATGGTAGAAAGAGCCAATAAGCACCATTGTACTTCCTATGTCTTGAATTAACAGCTTTGTGTTGCATGACCTTGGATGACCTTGACCTTGGGTCACATGTATTTTGGTAGGGAAAATGTGTAAAGCAGTTCTTAGTGTATGATGTCATTGCTAGGTTTAGTTATTTGACCTTGACCCTGAAGGTCAAGGTCATGTAAAGGTCAAGGTCAAGCATGTGAGTTGTATGGGCTTTGCCCTTCTTGTTTTCGTTTCGTTGCGTATGACTTACGCGTTTTTTAAAAAGCTAGCGCGATCCCTGCACAATGTCATGACGTCTTTCAATCGTCTGGTTGAAATGATACACATACAGTAAGCCAAGCAAACTCCTAACTTCTGGTAGTGGTTACAATATGGAGGCTGCAGACACCTCTTGCTTTGTAAAGTGTCTTATGTCCATGAATGAGAGCCAACATAAACATCTCGCCCTGATGCTTCTTTCTTCTTCGCCAAGTCTTTTTTTGGCACAGAGAACGCCGCTTGTCGTCTTAGTGAAGACGAGCTCAAATTATTCCAGACTAGAAGTGTTTTCTTTGGAGCTAATTTGCCGCGGAAATGTATTTTCAATCCTTTCACAGAAGCGCTGTATGCGTGGGCGATTTTCGTTCATCATCCATTATTCAGTACCTGTAAGAGAAAAATCAATTGTGTGTGTGTGTGTGTGGGGGGAGGGGGGGGGGGCTAAAATCCCCAAAGATTCAGAGTCCTTGGGCTCGGGGGGGTGGAGTAGGAAATGAATACAATTCAGACAGGCAAGAATCACAGAATTTTAAGACCTCTTGCACCAAAACACAATTTTAGGTAGTGTCTGAATCAGGTAAAATGTTTATCAGATTCTGATTTCGAAACTACTCTACATGCATCAGTATCTTTAGAGAACACCATAGCGTGTATCGTTTTGATGTAAAGACACAAAGTCTTTTTTTCATCAGCGCAAGGAAATTCTTGTTTTTTTATATTTTTTTAAATTTTTTTATTGTTCAACTCTTAGTCTTACGTCTTCCGCACCATCAGACCCCGCCGTGGTTGTACTCGTGTAGTATCATTTATTGTGTAGATCAACAACTTGTGGGTTTGCGTTGTGTACTGCGAGGGCGGGTTTAATAGCATTATAGGCGAGCTGATGAAAGTTGATGTGACAGGAACGGCGTATGCAATTGGAATGTTTTCATCTTGCCTTGTATAGCTTGACATGGTGTCGACAGTAGATTTTCCCACAGTGAACTCAGCAGCCAGCTCTCTCTCTCTCTCTCTCTCTCTCTCTCTCTCTCTCTCTCTCTCTCTCTCTCTCTCTCTCTCTCCCTGTCTCTCTGTCTCTCGCTCTCTCTCATAATTTTATTTTGTCATACAGTACTACGACTAAGATGATTTCGGCTCCTCCGATTTGAGAGGTACTTCGGTGTAACCACCACCACCGCCCGCCGTGGAAAAAGAAACAACAAGAAATCTCCTCCTGTATCAACCAAGAAGAAGTGTTTGAAAAACACTACGTGGGTCTTCCACAAAACAAACAAACTGTTGAGCTAACAGATGAAATGAAGGATGTACAGAGTATAGTGGAGGATTGTCGAGGGAGAAAGATGGGTGGGGCGGGCTATGCTAAAATGTTTCTGACAGCAGGTAAAAGTATGTAGTGGCAAGTGACCGATTTCGCTCGATGATTTCTCGGAGAGAGGGGGAAAAAGAAATATGCAGGTAGATGAACTACGAGTTCGTTGGAGATCACAAAGGCCGCGTTCTCTTTCTCAATGAAACGGAAGCAGAAAATATGATAGATGTTCACAGTATGTCAGCTATTTCCACTGTGCTCGTGTTCCCTGGTTTCTGACATTCTTTTCGTGCTTATCCGTGTCTGTTCCATTCCTGCCAATCTCCCTTACACTGAACAAGGGGAAACAGGGTGGACAGGAATGCATTGTCTGTTTTCCCTGTTTATCTGTCAGCAGAGAAGAGACTGATTCACCTGGCCATCTATTTGCGGCATGTTTTGACTTTTGAAGGCACAGTACTTCCCTTGTAAACGATTCAGTCACCATCTCAGATCTTGCCAGACTTTTACTTGGAATAAGAACATTCCTACACTTGGACACATACCAACAAGTCAACTGCCTAGCTCCCCGGCCGGGTCATACCTTAGACTTTAAAATTGGCAATCTAGTGGCTGCTCCGCCTGGCGTCTGGCATTAATTATGGGGTTAGTGCTAGGATTGGTTGGTCCGGTGTCAGAATAATGTGACTGGGTGAGACATGAAGCCTGTGCTGCGACTTCTGTCTTGTGTGTGGCGCACGTTATATGTCAAAGCAGCACCGCCCTGACTGATATGGCCCTTCGTGGTCGGCTGGGCGTTAAGCAAACAAACAAACAAACAAACAAACTGCCTAGCTGTTTTATGTGGAGGTTGAGCATTTTTGTGTGAATGAATTCCTTAACTGACGCTAGTGTCAATCACTGAATCAGCGAAATTAATTCATATCAACATGCCATTCCTCACTGGAAGCAGCCAGACAATGGCTTTCAGTTTGGTATGTGTCGAAGTGGAGGGATGGTCTTGTCCAATGTAAAAGTCCGGATCTGAGATGGTCAGTAAAATCGTTTACGAGAGAATGACTGTGCCTTTAATCTAGACCCTCATTCCCTCACCTCCCCCCTCCCCCGCACTAGAATGTCAGGAGGGGTTGGGGTCACCCCCTGTTGTCTGTGTATCGCGACATCCCACTGCTTGGTGCTGAGTGATGTTAAATGTCAAGTTTACACTGTAGTACTTTACCCCCGTATTTGGAGGACATTTTTCTTTGACATTGGCTGCCAGGCGCTTTGGTTTTACTATCCGACACGCGGTTACACGCAGTAACACACGCACGAACGCGCGCACGCACGCACGCACGCACAGAAAGAGAGGGGGAAGGAGGGAGAGAGCAGTCAGATGTAAACCCATTGTTAGATGTGCTCATACATGTAGTTGGTGTCTTCAGTTTCTTTTGTGTGTGCCTTTAATTTAAAAAAAAAATAGAGCTTCGATTGTTTTGTATACGTGCGAGCTTCTTGTGTCTGAAATGACTTGGCAAAATTGTTGCCATAGCAACAAAGCGTGGAGACACAGACAGTGGAAAACTGCCTGCTAGTTTAGTCGTCACAGATAACTTATAAGTGTGCATTGACAGTATAGTATGTAATTTGCTTTATCCGCAGGTGTGTCACGCTCATCATATATACGTCAGGTAGGTAAACGGAAGGCAGGTATAGGCTGCGGATTGGGATAACACGTGGAGGAGAGCTTTCACGTACTGTGCAATCATAGTGTTGTGCTGAAAAGTGCATTGGAACGTTTGGCAAGGTGTGTGGAATAAAAACTGTTTGTGCCAGGAATAGCAGGCGCTGTTATAGGGTACCGATTTTTTCTCTCTCTCTCCTTGTGGGCCGTTGGATTGTAGGTGTGAACTGATGCATGTTTAGCTCTGTGGTTGTCTGTCTGTCTGTCTGTCTGTCTGTCTGTCTGTCTCTCTCTCTCTCTCTCTCTCTCTCTCTCTCTCTCTCTCTCTCTCTCTCTCTCTCTCTCTCTCTCTCTCTCTCTCTCTCTCTCTCTCTCTATCGAGTGACTGGTATTCAGAGTGTTAGTACATTGTGTATTTTCAAGACAAGTTAGAGCTTTAGTTTTGCCAAGAGGAAAACAAGAAGGAAAGTGTACGTTTGCTTCAAAGGGTTTGGAGATGATCTGCTGTTATTGACAGAGACGATGAGTAAACTCTCTCTGTGTCTCTGTCTCTGTCTCTCGCTCTTTCTCTCTCTCTCTCTCTCTCTCTCTCTCTCTCTCTCTCTCTCTCTCTCTCTCTCTCTCTCTCTCAGATTAGGCGGTACTACTCATAATCATTGTAATTGATGCCTTTAGCCTAGAGAAGAGGAAGAAGAGAGTGAATATGTCAACTTTCTGCGTAGGGCTAAAATGGTAAAAGAAACACGAAAGAAAAAGCGTGACACTAAAAGAGAAAAAAGTTCTCCTATCCCCCTCTCTCTCTCTCTCTCTCTCTCTCTCTCTCTCTCGATCTCTCTCTCTCTCTCTCTCTCTCTCTCTCTCTCTCTCTCTCTCTCTCTCTCTCTCTCTCTCTCTCTCTCTCTCTCTCTCTCCAAAACACACACACACAAACTTTCTCTCTTTTCTCATACACACGGAGAGAGTATGAGAGAGACCAACACGCTTTTAGAACAAAGGCAAGGAAACCTAACAAAGAGACTTCAAAAAAAGCAAGAAGAAAAAAAGCACAACAACAATCAAAAGAGAAGGGGTTGGGGTGGGGAGGTAATAAGTTAAAATCTGATCAGCTAAACTTTAAGAGAGAGAGAGAGAGAGAGAGCACACGGGGGACAGCTCACCGTCATCAGCTTTCTGTCAAATCCCGTTTGTCAACCCTCCTCCCGCGACAAATATGCACCGTTAATTCATTCCGCGCCGCCTTTGATGACCGGCAGGTGTGCGTGCAGATGATCGCCCGATTGACACAAATCCGCGCGCCAAATGTGTCCCCATGCCGTGCCCCCCGGCCCAGTGCTTCTAATCTCATCACTCGCTGATACACACAGCTTGACATCACTCTTTCATCTCAAGTGCCAGCATTCTTTTTTTGTCGTCGTTTTTCAGCTTGCATCTATAGGGAAACTGACATGAGAAAAGTGACAACCTGTTGTTGTCAGCAAGGAAACTGACGCGAGAAAACCAGAAACCTGGTGTGAGCTTTTGAAAATGATGGGTTTGGCGTATTTCTGTGAACTTTTGAAAGTGATGGTGTTGGAAATAACTAGGTCGTGATGGACATTTCCTTGTCAAAGGGTTTTTTCCTTCTTGGCATGTTGCTGGTATTGTGTTGTGGGATGTTTTCCTTTGTGCACTTTTTTTTCTTCTCAGGCATGTCCTTTACAATTGAGATCTGTACTCAGTATGACAGTGCTGATGTGTACACTGAAATAGTTTTCGTTATCTATCAAGCGCAGTGTGTGAGTTTTTCTCACACCTTAATATTTTGTTGTTGTTTGTCAAGCGCAGTATGTGAGTTTTTCTCACACCTTAATATTTTGTTGTTATCTGTCAAGCGCAGTATGTGAGTTTTTCTCACACCTTAATATTTTGTTGTTGTTTGTCAAGTTCAGTGATAAGAAGTGTTGTTAGTAAGAGAGTGTAGAGCAGTTTGAATTAGCCTCTTCCAGTTTTTTAAGAACACAGCTGTGAGTGTGAATCATTCAGGCCTGTGTGGGCTGTTTTTTGTGTGAGTATTGTATAATTATTAGCAGCACCCTGTACCAGCAGTGTGCTGTGTGTGCAATCCCACACTTGTGCAGAAAAGAGATAGAGACAGTTGGTTGCACAAGGCCGGAAGATGCTATTGATCCGTACCATGCATTATATTGCTCTAGCTGACATCGCTGTGTGTTTTGTGTGTGTTGCAGACACAGAATGCTGACAACCTATTCTGCCTGTCTCGCCACCGTCTCCACACCACCTTGATCTACTGTCAAGCAGTATAAGCGCCAGACAAATAAATCCAACACTCCGCTGTCGAGCTCGCCTGCCTGCCTGCCGCACAGCAGCTGCACAGCACCCGCCAGTCAGCCAGCCATGGATACACTGGGTCCGGTCTCCGTGCTGGACAGCGGCCGACGCAACCACAACGCCGTGGTGGCTGACAGACTGACGCGCCGCCGGAGCCCGGATCGGCCCAGACTGAAGCAGTCGCTGAGTGAGCTGGACGTGGTCTATCGCATCCCACAGCCCTACAGGACCAGCTTCTCCGCCAAACACTCTGTGGAGCGCCTTCCCGGCTCCGACCGGAGTCGCTCTCTCAGCCCCGCTCACAGTCTGCGCAGTGTTCAGTCAAGTCGCAGTGATAGGGCGGGGGTGGTGCGCAGACACGGCCGGGCCAAGAGCCCAAAGCGCGTCACCTATGATACGCGTGTCACAGTGCGCCACTCGGATGCGGACGATAGCATGTTCACGGAGCTGTCGAGTCGAGAGTACGAATCTAGTCCTTCTTACCGCAAGTCCCCCGCCTCCTCCAACCATGTGTCCAAAGACTCGGGCCTGGACTATTCCATGCAGCTGCGCGACCTGTCCAGCCAGATCATCAAAATGGACTGGTCCAAAAAGGAGGGTGCCGACTCCACTGTGCACAGTCCTCCGGGGATCCTGAAAGAATCTCAGAACTCTCACAAACTTCCGCCATCGGGCCGACGAAGCCCCAACCCCTCCCAGCCACTCACCGGACACCGCACACCGCCTGTTAGTCGCGGTGACAAAGAGAACACGCCGAACGGATCACCGCCACCCTCCCAGCCTGTTTCGGGCGACTTCTACATCACGCCCAAATTGTCTGGCACGATATCGCGGGACTACCAGCAGGATCGCACCTTCAGCTACCGCCAGGCCATCACCGACCAATACAGTAGCGAGGTACGGGCCCTGGTGGATGCTGGGATAGAGGAGAAACCTGCACACTTTGGCGACCTGGCTGACAGGAGGGAGAACGGGGGGCTGCAGACACAACACAGGTAATTAAAAGTTATGTGTGTATACATGTTACGTCTATTTTATTTGTAATTATTTTATCTTATTTTATGCTCTTTATTTTTTTTAAGGGCAGACCGGGTAGGCAAAATGAGTTATTTTTGGTCTCATACACCTTTTTGGGGTTGTTGCATTTTTCACACCTTTGAACATCCTGGAATGCATTCAATAATCTGCTTTTGTCATTTTAGACATGTATTCATGTAAATAAAACCATTTTCAAACCGATGTTTTGTTGTTTTTGTCTGTGTTTTATAAAAAAAATCGAAAAAATGGTCAACTTTGGATACTCCGTGCTGGTAAATGTGCGCACATGACATGACCCATCGCTGTTCAAACTGTGTGGAAATTACCGTTCTTCAAGATGACGTCATCACCGTTGGGGAATTTCCGTTGACATAGGCACAAAGAGAGAGAATCCGTTCCAACCGAAACCCCGGAATTAATATATGCAAATATATGTAGGTCAAAGGCATTTGGCGCAAGCGCAGTAGACAACTTATCAGTCCCCCGGTGTCAACAAATCCATGACGTTTTCACCGATTCAGCAGCATTTTTAAAAGTTTTGAGCTGCGGAGAACAACCCTAACATTGGAAATGTTCAGCATAGTGGCAAGAAATATCAGAGAAAGATGAACCAGCAGCAGCGAACAGTAGAAGGAAGTAACAACACTCCGAAATGAACCAACATGATCGTATTTAAGCAGACGACATTCTAAGATTCTTGACTCGACGAGGTGGGTTTTGCTTCTTTCTCTTTTCGATCTTGTTTGTTTGACAACGTGATTTATTGCACATCGTTATGTTGTTGTTGTTGTAAGAATGTGTTAGGGTTTGCAGGTAAATGATAAACAGTTTGTGTCTGAAGTATTTTGCGGGTTTCTTGATTCAATTTACTGACCATGCCGCCGCCGCATCCCCCCCCCCCCCCCTCCCTCCCTCAATCATCTCTGTGATATCGTCTTCACAACCCCTATTTTATTGTTCTTCGCTGGCCAGTCCTTGAGAGCTTACTATGGTGTAACATGTCATCAGTATTCTTTGTCTGGGGTCAAACTGAGAAGCAGCATCTGAGCGATGTACGACTGACACAGTTTCTGTTTCTGGTCATTGACCGTAGGAAAATAAGTACCCTACTAGAGAGCGTTCTCTAATTCTAAAGGATTGGTTTACACCAGCATGGCTGACCAACCTATCATTGACAGCAATATTGTTGTCAAATCTTTTCCATTAACTAAGGAATAAAAAAGAGTTAAACTAAAGGACTGGGGATGCAACTCATGAATCAAAAGCATAGAAAGATCACCTGCAAACAGTGCTAGGTTTAGGAAATCTGAAAATGTATACACACACACAGAACACACACACAAAACAGACAACAGACAAGAAACAAGCAAATACATAGCAAGTGTGATGAAATAAATTAATTTTAAAAGAAAAATATGAAAAGAAAGAAAGAAAGAAAGAAAATAATTCAGCTAGTTTCAGTATTAGTTCCTGTGTGTATGTGATTGTGTGGTTACTCAAATCCCATAGTAAACTTGACATGTACATTTTGTGATAGGGGCCAATTAATGAATGTCTTTTGTGTGTGTGTGTGTGTGTGTTCGTCAACCGACATATGTGGGTACGAGCCGCTGAGGTGGTTGTAAGAAAACCCGCCTGGTTCAGTGGTTGGGGGCTGATTGGGATTTTTGATTTACCAGCCTAGCCAAAAAGTTGAGGTACACCCCATGTAACATGGTCATTTGCAAAATGAAGTACAAGCACTTGTTGACGTTTATATTGAGTCTTAAAATTTGCAGCTTATTACAAACAAAAACCATGGACAGTTGTATCAAATATTAAATCAGTGTTTGTGTATTTATTAGGTTGGAGCAAGGGGAGAGCCAGTCCTCCTGTGGTGGCAGCGAGGAGAAAGATTGACCTGATGGAAAAGTTTGCTAAACCGGAACTACCCTCTTCCACAGCAGAAACATCAGCTTTGCCATCTTCTGACCAACCATAAGAAGATACAGATACTTTGCCATCTTCTGACCCATCACAAGCAGATATGGATACTGGTACTGTGCAACGTCACTCCGCTGACATGTGTTGGGCTTTTGTCAACATTGATCAGCTCAATCTATTGCTGAAAGGTTTATATCCTGTACTGAATGCTTGTCTGATAGCAGTCTGATTATGAAAGAAGGTGATGCATCAGCCCAAGGATTTGCACAGGCCCTGCATCTGGAGTGCATATGAGTGTCCATTCAAGTCTGCAGTTGTTTACTCTTCTCCCGGTGTTTGCAACGCTTCGGGTGGTAAAGTTGCATTTTAAATAATCCACGTATGACCATGTTGGTACATGGAAAGGGACATTCAGCTTTACAGAAATTTGCTGCAGTGTTAGGATTGAGCACAGAAATACTGTAATTAAAATGTTGCAACTTTTGAATGGCTTGATAGCTTTGTTCCATTTGTGTATATATAATTATGTAATGTTGTTGATGATTTGTGAAGCATCATTTCTATGCAATGGAATAAGAAATCAGTGCATCCGTTGGGTTTTTATGAGTCTGACAGTTTGGTTCTGATCAATATTTTCATATCAGCACAAACACAGATAATTGACTTTTTTAATGTTTTCATATGATTTTTTTTTAAATCAAAAAAATCTGATAATTTGATTATCAAATCATTTCCCCTTCATAGTTAAAGTGTTATTCTGGTTAAAAAAAAACCCACCCCATTAATTCAAGCTCTACTGTGGTACTAGTTTACCGGGGTACTAGTGAGACTCTTTTACATGCTGTTTTCTCTACATGTAATTTGAGACAAAATGTGGTAATTAAAATGTTGTAACTTTTGAATGGCAAGATAGATTTGTTCCAATTTTGTATATGTTGTTTATGATTTGTGAAGCACCATTTCTGTGCATGGAATAAGAATACAGTGGATTCCTTGTGTTTTTATGAGTCCGACAGTTTCGTTTTGATTCATATCTGCACTAACATAGATGAGTTTTCAAATGATTTTTTAAAAAAAGTCTGGATAATTTGATCGTCAAATCATTTCCCCATCATAGTAAAGTGGTTATTCTTATAAAAACATATCAATTCAGGCTGCACTGTGCTACTAGTTTGAGGTACTGGTTGGAATCTTTCAAATGCTGTTTTCTCTGAATGTAATTTTCAGACAAACATCTGTAATTAAAATGTTGCAACTTTTGAATGGCTTGATGGATTTGTTTCATTTTTGTTTATGTTGTTTATGATTTGTAAAGCGTCAGTTTTGTGTATGGAATAAGAGTTAAGTGCATTGGTTGGGTTTTTATGAGTCTGACAGTTTGGTTCTGATTCATGTTTTCATATCGGTACAAACAAAGATGGCTGTTTTCATATGATGTATATAAAAAAAATCCTGATAATTTGATTGTCAAATCCTTTTCCCTACATAGTAAAGTGGTCATTCTGATAAAAACATATGAATTCAGGGTGCACTGTGCTACTGGTTTTTTTATGTACTGGTTCAAATCTTTAAAATGCTGTTTTCTCTGAATGTAATTTT
>NC_090258.1:38166363-38230707 GCF_037325665.1 Littorina saxatilis
TCTCTCTCTCTCTCTCTCTCTCTCTCTCTCTCTCTCTCTCTCTTTTTGTTGTACTATTGCTACATGTTCGATTTCTACCAGCTTGTACTTACCTGCATAGTATGCATTTGATTTTATGAATAACCACAAATGTATGCTCTTCATGCCTCATCTTCTTCATCATCATCATCAGCGTCATCATCAGCGTCATCTTTATCATCACGTGCTGAAGTTTTCCGACTTCCTTTTGTTGGCAATTTTAATTTTTAATTTTTTAATTTTATCATTGTGTGTCTGTGCGTCCCAAGGACAGATTGTAAGAAATGGCGTAGCCTTAAATCTTAATCCTTGTTAAATAAAGTTCAATTCAATTCAATTCAATTCAATTCTCTCTGACACGCCCGCACGCATGCACAAACGCGTACCCACTAATACTTGTTATCATTTACAGTTTTGTTAAGTTTTCCTTTCAGTACTTTATGCACAGTTATACTGACAGGTGTATTTTGGAAAGAACAAGTTTACATACATAATCTTTTGTAAAGCCGCGGTGACTTTTCCATTTTTTGTGCAAACATGATGGCGTGCCTTGTGGGTAGGAAATAACTGTATCGCTTTGTTTCGGTGCTCAGGGAGGGAGGAAGGGGGGGGGGGGGGGGGTGGGGGGAAGATTGATCAGAGACTGGCCTAGTCTTGCAGCATGTCCTAGTTGCAAAACGGCAACACGTTGGTGATACAAAATATAAACGGGAGTCGGATGGTGTGTGTGTGTGTGTGTGAGAGAGAGAGAGAGAGAGAGAGAGAGAGAGAGAGAGAGAGAGAGAGAGAGAGAGAGAGAGACAGAGAGAGAGAGACAGAGAGAGAGAGAGAGAGAGCCAGCCAGCCAGCCAGCCTTTTCAAGCCCAGATTTTGCACCTGTCAAGTTGTCCGGTAACAAGTTGTATACAGCTGACCTGTTTCTGAGACATGATTGAAAGGGAAGTTGGTATGAAAATATTTAGATATCAGAACCAATCTCACTAACCATCACGTGCCTTATGGTATGTGGCTTGCTACACTGTCGCCATGCGCTGTCACACTTTATTTCCATCACTCCAACCGCTCGTCAGAAAGGCGGGGCAGGCAGTTCTTGATGTTTCACATACATAATTTGGGCAAAATTCGTCTCCCTTATTGCTTAACGTCAGGGACAGGAGTGGAAACGGATGGAATATTTTTTTGAAGTGTTGTTTTATCCAGTGCGAACACCAAACAGAACAGTCAACACACCGTGATACGATAATTCAAGGAAAATGTAAGCCAGTACAGTGATATTAGTGGGGGGGGGGGGGTGTGGCTCAGAGGGGGTGGGGTGGGGGGGTGTGTACCTACCCTGTTTTCTGGGTTGTTAGGGCCTGTCAGAACCAACAGTCCGTGTTTATTTGGACTTGGCTGTTTCAAGACAACACTGGCGTCCAACAGCCTTTCTTACAAAGCCCCCTCCCCAAAATAGTCGTAAGAGGGGAGACAAGTGACAAATCACAGCGGGCACTGTTACCTCCCTTTACACCTATGTCAACATTTGTCTTTGCCTTTGTGTTCAACCACCGCGGGATAACCCTGGCAAACAAGGGTTGCTAATCTTTGGTCATTGTTCTCATGGTTTTCGATCTACTGAGTAAGAATGCTGGAAGCTAAGTCTTTGTGTTATTATTAAGCACCAGGCTTGATGAGAAGGGCGATTGTTTTTGCAGTGGGACCTTGCTAGAAAGTAGTTCCAACAATGCCTCAGTAGTATCACTTGTAACAATAATCAAGATTAGAATGGAAATCGGTCAAGCGCCACACACACACACACACACACACACACACACACACACGCACACACACACATATATATATATATACACACATATACACACACATCCTCTCTCTCTCTCAGTTTCGATTTGTATGTTGCTTACTTTGTCATTTTGTTGTTTATGTTTATTTGCTTGTTTGCTTACTTGTCGATTGTTTGCTGATTCATTCGTTTACTTTGTTTACTTGTCATGTTGCTTTACTTGTTTTTCATTTATTAGACATTTGTATTGGAAGTAAGTACCGGTTGTAAGAAAAGGCGTCGCCTTAAACCTCTATCCTTGAAAAATAAAGTTCCATCATCATCATCCCTCTCCCTCTCCCTCTCCCTCTCTCTCCCTCTCCCCCTCTCTCTCTCTCTCTCTCTCTCTCTCTCTCTCTCTCTCTCTCTCTCTCTCTCTCCAGAGGACCATTCATAAAGAATATAGAATCAACATTTCCTGAAATCTGGTTTGTTTGTTTGTTTCTCCGTGCAAAGAAGGTAGCTAAAATTAAATCTATACATGTGTGGACTCATAAGACATTGACACTGAAGATGATCCAAGTTATAGCAGGGACACCATACAATACTGAAAGAACATTCTTTACTGTACACTGTTATATCTCCCCCTTTCCTTTATACAAACACTGTATACCCCCCTAGGGCGCTGTCGACGTTAATATCTGACAGGTTGTGTGAGGGTCTCTTGTCCTTCTGAGAAGACCAAAATAGCCCAATGTATAAATGTGGTTTGGTCACCATTGCCTTGACTCTCAAGATGAGGCGAAGTGGGCTATTGTCACTCGCAAAACTGACCACGGGCCAGTGGGTCTCGACTCAGTGTCGTGGTTGATGCACTTTTATGAAACCTCTGGCACTTCGCCTGAACGAAGTATGTGTTGTAGTTTCACTGGAGATCACTGGAATTTCAGCTTTCTTGTTCTGGTGGTGCCTTTGCAAAATGTAGCACTGGAGACCCCTGCGTGACACATTGTTGAATGGAAGTAAATCGTTCAATGAATACTGAATCTCTCTCTCTCTCTCTCTCTCTCTCTCTCTCTCTCTCTCTCTCTCTCTCTCTCTCTCTCTCTCTCTCTCTCACAGTCACACACAGTCACACACACACACGCACACACACACACACACACACACACACACACACACACACACACCACACACACACACACAAGAGCTCTCTCTCTCTCTCTCTCTCTCTCTCTCTCTCTCTCTCTCTCTCACGAAGGCGATGTCAAACCAAGACACCTCACCACTACCAAATATGAAGTGTCTGCATATTTGTTCCGCAACACCTCAGCACAAGAGGATTGTTATTGTGCATCGACAAGCCAAACAGCTTTATGAACACGGGCCCACTCCTTCGGCACTCACAGACGCTCGGGTTAATTCGATACACAACATGCAAACAATTTGCCAAGACCTCGTCCTGTGACGTCACATATCGTCCTCCGTTGTGAGTTTTGACGGTGTGTCTCTGACGCTTGCAAGTTTGATGAGAAGAGAATTTTGAAATTGATAATTTAGCACGCTGCTGCCATCGCTTGGAATAAAGGTGGGGCCCTCTACACGGCAGAAGAGGTTCTCATCATCCCCTGTGTCTGCTGTCTTTTTTCCATCAGTCGCCGAGAGACAGACAGCCTGACAACAGAGAAATGTTTTGCTCTTTGGCTAATCTCAGTCAGTTTGGTGAAGAACAGAATGTGTGTGTGTTTTGTGTTTTAAATGTTTTTTGGGTGGGTGTTTTTTTGTTTTTTTGTATAGGGAGTGTTCTTTGATGTTGGTGTCTGAAACAGTTCCAACATGTTGATCTTTTAGTTCCAGGACGAAATATTGACTTTGTTTTGATATAGCTTGACGCGACTTGTTTCAAGTGTCAGGCTCTCGTTGAAAATGTTTCACTTCTAATTTGATTCGTTTCACGAGCGAGCGAAAACCTGTTTTTGTCGTCCATGACATCTGGACGATGCGGCGTGCAGGGCTGCAGCCACTTGCAGTCTGCGTCCTCGTGTTTGTCCAAACTCCGAGCAAATTGTGACATCCCTCCCTTCCCCTCCCTGATCCTCCCTCCTCTCCATCTTCCTCTCTCTATTCCCACCTTCTCCCCTCCAGTATTCGATGGCGTTGTTTTTGGAAATGTCGGGGACACTGCATGATACGTTGATGGAAGGGTGTTTGCTGACATTAGTTGACGTCGTAGCGACAACATGGCCCCCTTCATCTTCTCGACTCCATGGTTGAAGCCATCATTAAAAATTCTACAACATAGTGACAACGTCCTAGCTCTCTCTCTCTCTCTCTCTCTCTCTCTCTCTCTCTCTCTCTCTCTCTCTCTCTGTAAGAAACTATAACCTTTTTCCTTCTTACTATATGATCTATATTCTGTGCGCCTGTATTACGTGTTAGTATAAGGGACAGGTTGTAAGATTAGGCTTTGCCTAAAACCTCTATCCTTTGGTAATAAAGTTCAGTTTCAGTTTCTCTCTGCACCTTCTCCCCTCCATGATTGAAACCATTAGTTGACGTCGTAGCGACAACGTGCCCCCACCTCCTCCCTTTCTCTATCTTCTCCACTCCTTGGTTGAAACCATTATTTGACGTAGTAGCGGCAATATGCCGGGGTTTTAATTAAACCCGTGCCGTGCTCGCGATGCCGTTAGACAAATAGTGTGAATCCCTGCAAGTGTCAAACAGTGACCTTTGAGATGTTGTTGGTGCTCCTCTCGCGAGTCCTCGTCGCGTGCTGGGAATGCTGGATGTGTGTTTTCGGTGTTTTCATTGCGAGTGTTTTTTTGAGGGCAGGTTCTACCCCGTTTGTTTTGGTCGATTCTGTTTTTCTTCTTGTTGAATGCTTTATACAGCGCACCCAATTTAGCTGTGGAAGGTTGGTTGGTTGTTCTGTGTACCGTGTCCCTTCAACCCATTAAGCTAATCGAGAACGAATCAACTTTGATTCCTTTCTCATGTTTAGAGTGACGGACTGGTCTTATGTTAAGTTAATAAACGTATAAGTAATTCCATATTAATAGCACACAAGAATTTCAAGGTTTTTTTTCTAGCATAACGTTTGCAAAATGTAAGTCGAGCTGAAAGGGGGAAAGGATTACTTAGCTGAGACAAGGGCGTGCCCTCTATAACACTGTATGACGTGTTGACCAATGACGTTTCGCGTCCTCTCAGGTGCAGCTTGTGATCTTGGGTAAAGGGAGCCCAGTCCTTCTCATAGAAGCTCCCTAAGAAAAAGAAAAAAAGAATTACGATTGGAAACATGTGAAAGACAAAGAAAAGCGTCGCAGTGCTGGCGTAGGCCAAAGACGTTTCATGACAATGACCCAGGGTACATTACTTAGTGAACGATAAATAGTCAGATTAGCAGTCCTGAGGGACGCTTCGTTTCCAATCTACGTCAACATTCGATGGCGTTGTGTTTGGACGTGTCTGGAACACTGTATGATAGGCGGCTTGGAGGGTGTTTGCCGACAGATTACTCGCGCTGAGAGATGCCATTGTCTCGGAGAGGAATGTAGAGGCGTGTGTGTGTGAGTTATGTGTGTGTATTTGCAATTGCCCCACTGTTGATAAGGTAGCCCTGTTATATGCAAAACCTTACTGTTTGAACTGTTCGTCTCTGTTGCTGTCTGTTTCCCCGTTTGTTGTGCAGTACACTCTGACGCACAGCCAGGGCTTGAACTTTGAAGCAGCGCTAGATAAGATAGTGTGTGCACTTCACAACCCTGCAACAGCATTAATTCATTGTCGTAGACACTTCTCTGGTAGGCGCTAGGCTGGTGTTGGTGTGCTTGTAATACTAATAGTGCTAGGCTACTCCCAAAACACTGACTGACATTTTGGCGAGCATTTTTTTTCCCAGCCAAGAACAACTTGGGGTTCATTCATAGAGTTACCGAAAAGGGTAATGGCCGTAAATATAATCCCGTAAATATAATCCTGCTGGGGTGTTAGTGGCGTCACAAGCATGAATGCTGTTACCTTACTCAGTTACTGTTTTCAATTTAGAGTAGGAGTGAATGAATGAATGCTGTGTCGCTGTAAGACCATTACCTTGTTCGGAAGAATCAAACAGCAAGTAACTGGCTGAGTCATCATTTTAGAATTTCCTTGTTGACTTATTTTTGAAAATACAAAATGTTGGCAATCTCCCCACTTTAATTGTTGACTTGTACGATACTTCCTTTTCGACCGACGAATTCCATTGAGATTTTCGAGATAAAAGGGACATACTTTCACGATTAGGGTCATAGGTCCGACATCGACTCGAGTTTCACTGTCACAGTAAGGCAAGAAGGAAACCGTCGCCCCGATGGGTTGGTCATTGGTATCAGTTTTCTGTCGGAATGTCCTCTGATTCCCTTGCAGCTCAAGAAAATAAAGTCTGCTTGACAGGAATGGGCAGGGTGGTTGACAGCCCATCACTTTTTCTCTGGCTATCCTTGGGTCCCTGTTGTCGCAGAGGATAGATTGACTTGCGGGGAAGGGATGGGGGGGGGGGGGGGGGGGAGACGTAGTGGTTGACTGGCGTGATGTTGGTCCCAGCAGGGGGCTGGGGGCACGGCGTGCATTGGACATTGTAATGGCTTTGGTTGACCTGTGTAAATGCTTGGTCTAACGGAGAGGGGGGGGGGGGGGGGGGCGAATGCCATGGACATTGATTTGCTTGACTCTTGTAGATCTATGCTTGTCTCAAGAGGGGGATGTGGTAAAATACTCCGGTTGACTCGTGTGAATGCTGGTACCCAAAAGAGTATACAGTATCACCGTATGCATGGAAATGTCATTGCATGTTCTAGTAAAGCGATTCAATATTCAGTTCGATTGTACCAATAATGGTAGGCAATTAAACGATACATATTGCTATTGATGGCTGTGGCACATGGACGATACATATTAACCACCGTACACAAAACGCGTGAGATCAAGTATTGAAGATTGTGCTTCCTGTGTTACAATGTGTCCTGTATACCTGCTGAGCAGAAATGCATGAACATTTGTTCCCGTCGTGGTCGCATCAGAATCAGCACGGAGATAATGTCCGTGTAAAATACATGCAGTTTAGGCTAACATTTGGTAGAATCTCGTCCCGTTTTAAGTTCTGCATGTTCGTATGTTTGGTGTGTGTGTGTGTGTGTGTTTGTGTATGCCCGCGCGAATTTCCAGACGTTGATTGTTCTCGCGTTGCTCCAAGTTAGCGAACATGCTGTAACTCTTAGACTGAATGACATGCTTCAAGACCGTTGCTCCTTCTCTGGTTACTCGGCATGGCACCGCTGGTAATGCAAATCGTTGTGTTTGTGTTCGCCTCTCACAATATCCGGAAAGCGCTACATTTGCCAGGAAAACAAAAGGCGAGGGGGCTGAGGTTGGGAGAGAAACGCTGTGCTGGGACGGAGGGAACGAAAGGTAGAGAGTGAAATCACAGGCACATGACTCTGGGGTGTGTGGGTGTGCCGTGGGGCAGGGGGGGGGGAGGGGGTCCCACCTCCTGCTTTGGAGTCTTTAAATAAAAGGCCTGTCTCGCTGTCCGTTTTTTTTGATCGCCCATAGCTCCGGCGTCTGTGGGCTGATCCGCCTGAAATTTAGCATGAGACTTGCCATCACCATGGTTAGTATGATCGTATGACACTTGGAGGCAGAAAGAGCCCCCCTCTCCCCTCCCCTCCCAAGTGTGATGTGACTGTGAGTGAAATGTTGCGCTGGCATTATGAGTGTTGTGTGCTCAGCCGTCTGGCCCCGCTGAGTGTTTGTCGGCCCTAATTGACACAAGCGCACGCGGAATGCAACGTTTCAACGGACGACTATGGAACGCCTGAACTGCCTGGTGATGGAAGAAAACATTATGTTATGTGCACTTGTCATTATGTTATGTGCATTTGTCATTATGTTATGTGCATTTGTCATTATGTTATGTGCACTTGTCATTATGTTATGTGCACTTGTCATTATGTTATGTGCACTTGTCATTATGTTATGTGCACTTGTCATTATGTTATGTGCATTTGTCATTATGTTATGTGCACTTGTCATTATGTTATGTGCACTTGTCATTATGTTATGTGCACTTGTCATTATGTTATGTGCACTTGTCATTATGTTATGTGCACTTGTCATTATGTGATGTGCACTTGCCATTATGTTATGTGCACTTGTCATTATGTGATGTGCACTTGCCATTATGTGATGTGCACTGGTCATTATGTTATGTGCACTTGCCATTATGTTATGTGCACTTGTCATTATGTTATGTGCATTGGTCATTATGTTATGTGCTCTCATCATTATGTTATGTGCACTCGTCATTATGTCGTGTGCATTGGTCATTATGTTATGTGCACTCGTCATTATGTCATGTGCATTGGTCATTATGTTATGTACACTTGACATTATGTCGTGTGCATTGGTCATTATGTTATTACACTTGTCATTATGTCGTGTGCATTAGTCATTATGTTATTACACTTGTCATTATGTCGTGTGCACTGGTCATTATGTTATGTACACTCGTCATTATGTTATATACTCATTTTTTTCTAGAGAACGCGTTGCGTATTGATCAATTGTAGCCAATGAGATTGCGTCTTACAAAATTGTGGCCTTAGAATTCAAAATGGCAGCCAGGTGTATCGACAAGAGAGTAGAAGATATGGTTGCAATTTTAACTAAACTCGGTTTAGAAACGTGTATAGACAAATTTAGAAAAGAACGAATAACCCCTGATGTTGTGATGCATCTTTCGGATTCTGAACTGCGGACTGTAAGTGTCAACAATAGCCAAGATGTAATGAGATTGCGAACAGAGTGCATCACCTTCTCACAGCCAGAAAACAACAACCTTTCACTTTCAGTTTCAGGGGTGAAGTTCCACATTTCAAAAAATGTTTTACAGGGACTTATCGAGTCTGGATTTAAAGTGATGGATATTTCTCACTTATTTTGTGTCTCAGAAAGAACGATTTATCGGAGGATGTCTGAATTTAATTTACACGTGCACTCGTTTATAGACATTGAAGATGCTGAACTCGAAGGAGAAGTTGTAAAAGTAATTTCAGAATTCCCTCGTCTTGGAGAACAAATGATCAGACAAGTGCTATGTACTCGTGGTATAAAGGTAAGTAAGATGGTCCTCAACCTTCTATAATCCCAAAATGTTCATTCTCTTTCTCTGTCTGTCTGTCTCTCTCTAGCTTAGACGCTTTTAGAGATCCAGATCCAGATCCAGTTTGTCAAGACAAAAGCAGGGTTTCTGAAATGGACATTTCACTCCATTTGCGAGTGGGTTTGGAAAATGGCGAGTGGAAACTTAGACTGCTAGCCAAATGTACACGAGTATTCAAATTATTGTGAAGCTTGTATTGTAATAGTGATTTTTCCTATGTTTTCAGCCAATTTGGCAAGGGATTAAAATCAATAACAATTAAGTAGAAGTGCAACGCCAAGGCACTGCATACCCCAGCGAAAGACAAACCTCTCTCTCTCTCAAACACAAACGAACACACACCCACCCACCCACACACACACACACACTGTGACCGTGGCACACACGTACACCGCACCCACGGCACACTGGTACACACACACCCCAAGTTTATGTTTACTTCAATTAGATATGTAGCAAGCTCAGGGCAAACGGATTATACTAATATCAGGCTTATATCTACGTCGGTTCTACCAGCCCGGGAATTTAATAATAATTCTGTATTTTTTTGCTTTAATGTGAGCATACATTTTTTTTACTCAAATTGTATTTATCAAAACTTAAGCAATCTTTGAGGCCGTTTTACAGCTGTCCGTTGTATTGCACTTGCGATCTTTATACTAACAATTTTTAACTTTAAAAATGCGTTAAATGGCCCTTTTATATTACATCTATTGGTAAAATTATCTCTCTTTCTTCCTCTCTCTCCTCAGAGACTTTGGGTTTTGATCTAAATAATATGCTGTTTTTTCCTTTGTTCATCAGGTTACACGACAGCAGTTACGGGACGTGCTTCATAACTGTGATCAACTTGGGATTGAGGAAAGAAAGCGTCGACGACTTCATCGCAGGGTCTACAACGTGCAAGCCCCAAATCATTTGTGGCATCTCGACACCAACCACAAACTGATTCGTTGGCACTTTGTCATTGCAGGAGGAATCGATGGTTTTAGTAGGTACATTGTCTTCTTGAACTGTGCAAACAACAACAAGTCACAAACGATTCTCCACTTTTTCAAGGATGGGGAAAACAAGTGTGGAACCACCCCATTACGGGTTAGAACTGACAAAGGACAAGAAAACATAAAAGTGGCTGAATATATGATTCAAAAGAGGGGAATGAACAGACGAACTGTCATCGCTGGTAAAAGTACGCACAATCAACGCATTGAGCGACTATGGCGAGATGTGTATGATGGTGTCTTGTGCTACTTTTACGAGCTATTCTACTTTATGGAAGAACACGGAATTTTGAATCCATCAAATACAGCCCATATTTATGCTCTTCATTATGTGTACTTGGGAAAAATCAACGAAAAGCTTGACATTTGGAAAGAGGCATGGCAACGGCACCGCTTGCGCACAGCCCGTTCATCGCCTTTGAGACTTTTTTGGGCAGGGTCCGTTACCTGTCCTGTGGACGTTCCACTTTCTGATACGGAAGCAGACTTGTACGGAACAGAAGGTGATGTTGAAGAAACTGATGGTGATGACTTGGAGGATAACATTCGTCACGACTCGCGTCCGTCTTTTGATCCGGTTCAGTTGGATATCAATTGGGTTTGTCAGCAAGAACTGGAAACAGTATGTCGAGCTGATTGGGTTTCGGAAAATCATGGAATAGACATTTTTCTTTTGGTTGTCGATGTACTAAGAAGACACACCGACTATGATTTGTGATCTGTTTGACTACGAGCGAGTTCTTCCGAGATCAAGTGTTGACAATTACTTGTTATGTATCTTAAAACCTGGCTGATACAATATTGCAGACAGTATCATGGCTCACGCAGACAGCAAGACTGTGCAGTGACCCCCATACCCTTAACTGGTTCGCTGGTGTCAGAATAATGTGACCAGCAGTCTCAATGGCGATAGCCGAAAGGGACTTAAAACTTAACTAACAAACAAACGACAACAGTCCGCGCTCGTTCAACGGATGGATAAACACGGGCAAATGATGTGATTTCTGTTTTGCATTGTTCGTTCACAATATTGTAATGACCAAATTTGTTATGAATAAAAAAAGAGAAGCCCCTTGATCGGCATTCGATTGTTAAAAAAATATATGACTTTATGGCAATGGTGGAATGTTGATATCTCTAAAGTTGAAACATTTGTATTGTCAAAATTCCAAATGGGATTGGCGTGGTTTACCCTTACAGGGAATTCACCGTTCCGCTTGAGTGATAGTTTGACTGGAAAAAAAGAAAAGAAAAGAAAAGAAAAAAGAACACTAGTGAGATGTATGACCGCGCTCTTCAAAAAGTAAAAAATAATACCCACAGCTCAGGTGCACAAGTGTAATTTCATAACCTTTTCCATCGATACTCTTATTAGATGTGTATGGATCAGCCTCGCCCTTGAGTAAGGAAAAGGTGAAATTGTCTCAAATGAGAACAGTTTAAAACAAAATGTTAAAATGACAAGTGGTACATCTTGAGATGAGCTGAAATACTTGACAAAACAGATTTCACACACATGCACAAAACTTTTCACAACAGTTGCTGGTTTGTGTAATATTTTCAAACACAATTTATTGTAGCAGATTCAGAAACAGTTACCTGAAAACGTTATTTTATAGAAAAACAAACCCTCAGTATGTAAAACACATTACATTGTATTTTCTAAATCTATGCAGACCTTTCTGAGCTAAAATGTGAGAAGCCAGGTAATTGTAACAATGAACTGGTTTGGGCAAACTAGAACCATGAGAGGGTCAAATTCTTCATTTGCAGTAAATACCGTTAACAATGATTACTTCCCAAAACAAATGATCCCAAAATATTGGACAAAACAATATTATTTATCAATTAACAAGAAGGGCAAAGCCCATACGACTCACATGCTTGACCTTGATCTTTACATGACCTTGACCTTCAGGGTCAAGGTCAAATAACTAAACCTAGCAATGACATACACTAAGGACTGCTTTACACATTTTTCCTACCAAAATACATGTGACTTTGACCCAAGGTCAAGGTCATCCAAGGTCATGCAACACAAAGCTGTTAATTCAAGACATATGAAGTACAATGGTGCTCATTGGCTCTTTTTACCATGAGATATGGTCACTTTTAGTGGTTCACTACCTTATTTTGGTCACATTTCATAAGGGTCAAAGTGACCTTGACCTTGATCATATGTGACCAAATTGTCTCATGATGAAAGCATAACATGTGCCCCACATAATTTTTAAGTTTGAAACAGTTATCTTCCATAGTTCAGGGTCAAGGTCACTTCAAAATATGTATACAATCCAACTTTGAAGAGCTTCTGTGACCTTGACCTTGAAGCAAGGTAAACCAAACTGGTATCAAAAGATGGGGTTTACTTTGCCCTATATATCATATATAGGTGAGGTATTGAATCTCAAAAACTTCAGAGAAAATGGGAAAAATGTGAAAAATAGCTGTTTATTTAGACAACATTTATGGCCCCTGCGACCTTGACCTTGAAGCAAGGTCAAGATGCTATGTATGTTTTTTGGGGCCTTGTCATCATACACCATCTTGCCAAATTTGGTACTGATAGACTGAATAGTGTCCAAGAAATATCCAACGTTAAAGTTTTCCGGACGGACGGACGACTCGGGTGAGTACATAGACTCACTTTTGCTTCGCATGTGAGTCAAAAATGCTTTAAGCTATGTTTCAATATGTAGGTGTGCAGTGCGTGTCCGTAATCCAGAAATTATCTTAATGATAGAAAAAAAGAAGACATTATTCCATTTGTCCGTATGCGGTGTCTGTCTGATAAGTCAGTTTTGTTTTCGAAACTTGTACGTAAGAAAAAATAACGGAAGGCAAGGAGTAACAAGGTGGCGTGCCACAAAAACACTGTTTTCTTGTTGGATTGCTAGTGTTTAGCTTATGTTTGAGGCTTCCAAGCCCAAGGTTATTTTTTTCTATTTTTTATTTGAAGTGACGATTGTAGATGAGATTTTGGCCAAGTCTCGACTCCAGATTTGAACGATATGAATTTGACGCAAAATACCATAAGCCTTTTTGAGAGTTTTGTCTGTCCAGGGCCGGACTAGGCTAAGAGGAGGGGGGGGGGTGCCAGTGGTGGTCCAGGGGGATGTTTCCCCTAGCGGGGTCAAGGGGCAGAGCCCCTTGTGGGGGATGGGTAGGTCATATTCTGAGATAGGAAAATGGTCGCTCCTTGCATGAAACGGCAAAAATAAACAATAATAAATTTTTTTTTTAAATAAGTGAGGTACATGTTTAGGCTAGGGGGGGGGGGGGGGGGGGTTGCGCAACCCCCATAACCCCCCCCCCCCGGTAGTCCGGCCCTGCTGTCTATTTTTAGCGTTTTTCTAGCGATCTAGTAGTCTAAAGTTACCTGACCTCAGTCGTTAGGGTTGATAACCTTCTTAGCTTTAGCTTTGCCCTAAGCCAGTTCTCTCCTCATCGCCTCTGAAATGTTTCGCCTCTTGTGTGTTTTTCGCGTGTGCGATGGCAGGCGTGCCTGGCTCAATCGTGGCATCGTCGGTTGTTTGATATAGAATTGTACAATGATGTATGCACTACACATATCAATGTTACAGCAAGCAGTCAAGAAAACAATCACTGATCAGCTGTTTTCATTATCACATACAAGTGGAATTTTGCCTTGACCCTGTCAAATTACGTCAAGGAGAAAACAAAAATTCTTGAAACGTCACATCAACATCACATGATCCAGGCACTAACGTCATAAAGCAAAAATAGACGGACATGTCATATTACCATCACGTGACAGCGCAAAGCATCATGAAGCAAAAACAGGTACAATGTCACATCCCATCACATGACCGATCGCACACGTCATCAGAAGAAAAAATAGTAAAACGTCATCACTAAATCCCGTGACTGACCATCAACATTCTTGCTTTAGGTCACCCAGACAAAAGAACACGATTTCTATCGTGCGTTTGTCTGCAACAAGAAAAGAAAAAAATCGTTCTCTTTCGACAACTGATTTACACATCAACAAAAAATAAAAAGCAAAATGTGCTATTATTATTAGGGTAATAGTCCCCAGGCCTTTCCACAACATCAACACTACATAAAACACAAAAATCTTTTTTTCCTTGAGTGACATTTGAAGGCTACCTGATCCTTTTGCGTTGCTTTTTTTCTTCTTTTCTTTCAAATAAAAGTTTATATAGTGAACATTTATGATGATTTCACCTGAAACTTAACATACGCTCACCTGATGACCCAATCTAACTTTTGTTCTAAAACATGACACACATTTTCTGTGATGCGACTGCTGGTTAGAGTGCAAAATTTGGTCAAAAGAATGAAGAGTAAAAGCAGTTGGATGTGAAAAGGAAAGCTTGTTCAACAATAAAGAAATCTTTGGACGGCGACGGCAGTAGGTTGTCACGTTAGTCCAAAGTGTTGTGGAGTGTCGAATGCCATGTCAAATATTTCAAACATCCTTTGCCTTTCTGGCATTTCCCCATAGGCCGTCAAAAACAAAATGTTTCCACAAGAGGAGGCAGTTGGATACCAGGATGGCATAACTTTGAACTCGATGCTCGGGTTCATCTCGTATCCCAGCGGAGGCTCTTGTTCTTCCGCAGTGACGAAACGAAGGACTTTGGCTAGAGTCACGTTCCCGTTGTTTCTTCGCCCCGCTGAATAAAACAAATACATGCCTATGGTCACAAAGTGTACAGTTTTTTCCTCTACTTAGCCAGTAGCCAACTGCAATGGTTCAGTGGTGATTCTAGGAATTCAAGAAAAGGAGAGCATGCTCTCCCTCCAGCTAAAAAAAAAGAGAGCACTTTTTTTAGGAGATCGGTGCGTCACTACAAAACATAACTCAATTATTACATGCAACATACCTTTATGTGCAACTGCTGACTGTATACTACTAACCTGTACCTGCTAGTACACAATGATGATGGTGAATAACACTTGGTTGAACAGTCATACAAAATTATGCTGTCTTACACACAAATGAATGTACGTTTTGTCAGTTTTTTCCACTTGATCCCAAAGAAGAGTTTGTAAATAAGTAAACACTCTTAGTCTAGATGAAACAAGAACAATTAATTTGCCAATGATTACTTCTTCAAGATCCTTCTGTCTGTACCAATGCAAACACAGAGTGCAACTGAGTGATTTGGATGGTGGATTTGCAGTGTGGTAAATCAAATTTTGCGCAATTTTCTTTTTGGCAAGGTTAATTTGTAGTTAAGATTATTTAGTTGGCTACTGGCTAAGTAGAGGCAAAAACCTTAAAGTTGAAGTTTGAATATTTGCCATGAGTTTTTTTAAAAGATTGAAAAAGACAAATTAAGTTTAAATGAAACAAATTTTGTGACAAAAAAGAGCAAAAAATGCCCCATGATTAGATGACACATTTTGTGACAAAAATGATGATGATGAGCTGAGTTTAGAGTCCAATATTGGCAGACTAGCCATGGAGACTGGTGACAAGGGGCAAAAAAGACGCCATATACTTACCAGAAACTTCTTTCAAGTACGCAAGAAAGTTCTTCATGACTTTCATTTCTTGCTTGTGCTTGTTTGAACCTTCAGGAGACATCTTGGGCTTCAACAGTAGCGTCATTTTTTTTAGTGTCAGCTTGGGTTGATCGATAGGCGTGAAGAGGTTTCGGAACGTTGGGAAAGCATCACAGATCTGAAGAAACAATAAACTATATTTACATAATTATGAAATATATTGAGGTCTTTATCTACCTATGATGGGGATAAATTTGGGTCATTAATGATTTTGTGACTTCTGAAGTAAAAAATTACTTGCTTGAAACCCCCTGGCGTTTTGTCATACATGAAATTTCTACATACAGTAATACTTGGGAATAGTGGAACACTTGAGATCAGCGAAAATAGTTTACTATTCACAGGCAACCTTTATCCCTCATCCTTCACATTTCAGTGTTTTAGATCAAATATGTGGTCCCCAAATATGTCACATAGACTTTAGCAACCCATCTATAGGGTGTCCTTGCCAACACTGCGTCAAATATGACGTCATTTAGACACGGGGAATTTATCACCGTGAATATTATAAAAACGCTGCGCTGGACTTCCACTGTCTCTAATAAATTTCCATTTCATTATGTTTGTAACTTTCCAGATAACTTCTGATAACTCAATAAGTTCCATTTCCAAATAGATTACTTCCACTTAACATTTTTGGTAAAACCGAGATCGGTTGATTGGGTTTGTTTGAAACAAATGAAATGCATGCCACCGGGTATGTATTTTAGGTTTCCATGTTAACTTCTATTTGTAAGTTATTTTTCTAAAGAAAAACTGTGTATGGATTAAATATTTTGAATATACCAATTCATAGTATTTAACTTATAAATGCAACCTAAACAAAAACAACCTTGGAATTAAAAGCAACAATAATTATCATACCCTCAGCAAGCCAAGACTATCGAGGCCTCGGCGGAGATCTTTCACAAACTCTCTGGTCTCGTTGGTTGGTGTTTTGAAGACTTCCTCGCATAGTTCCGGCGTCATTATTCGGGGTAGACGCCCATTTTGGAGGGTTGAAAGAGCTGTAAGCAATTTAAATTCATTATTAATCCCGAGAGTTAAAGTGGGCCCTATCCCCCCTTAACCCTACAAAGTAAACTTTCCAGGTTGAACCATTTTGCCCAAGAAATATATACGGAATAAAAAGACAGGTCTTTACTGCTTGAATTTCAACAATATGCATTTTATTTTCCCTCAAATTGCAGAAAGAATAATAATAAATAATAATAATTTATAGCATTTATAGTGCGCACATTTTATCTAAGACAAACTCAAAAGAACAGCTAAAATGTAAAATTACTTGCAAATTACACAGTTTTTGCCCGATTGAGACCAAACTTAGCAAAATGGTAGGTGATGATCAAGCGAGTAGTTTGGTGGGGTTCGACCGCGCCTGTGGCGTGCAGCGACCGCGGCGCATAGCGATGCAGTTGAAATGTTTGAACCTTATACAAATCCACAGTTTTTCTCCGATCGGGACCAAATTAGTATGCTGATACCTTATGGGAACGGTCAGGTCATGGTGGGGTTCGACCGCGCCTGCGGAGCATAGCAACGCAGTCGAAATGTTTAAACCTTATACAAATCCAGTTTTTCTCCGATCAGGACCAAACTTGGTATGCTGATACCTTATGGGTAGGGTCAGGTCATGGTAAGGTTGGAACGCGCCTGTGGGACACGACAAGGGCGTAACCACGCACTTAGTGCCACAGATATTGGGAATTTACGCTTGTTTTTCTTCTGAAATAAAATTACGTTTCTGCAAACAACAACTTAAAACTATTTTGACAACCTTTTTCTTAATTGTCTCATAGAGCTTGCATACGGAATCTATCTAAAAATGGTTATTGAATCTTTTCTTGTACATGTACTTTGTGCTAAGAGTAAAACATTCTTCATGTATCTAAGACAACTAGCCGGCTTTGCCGGCGTCGGCGTGTGCGTTTTGATCGGTGGCAACTTGGTTTGTTTTTTGCGGCCGCTTCGCACCCGCAAAAAACAAACCGCCCTTTACGCAATGTTTCATGGGCCTGTGCCTGACCCGAGCTTCGCGGAGTAGGTTTGACTGCTGTCCGACCTCCGACCACGGTCGACGGAAGCACGACAACGGTTTTGCCCTTTTCGTTTAATAGAATAGACTAATAAAATGAGTTACATTTTAATCAGTATTAATATTACCCATGATTTTTCCAATGGTTTCATAGTGCTCGGACTGGGGTCTGATATTGTCAAAGAACGTCTCCTTGATCGCCAAGAGCACTGATTGAAAGAACTCCTTTCTTGGCCCGCCATAGTCGGACGCTTTCTGCAGAAACAATAAATAATAACACATGTAATTCAACTCAATGCACACACAATAATAAACAAGAAGGGCAAAGCCCATACGACTCACATGCTTTACACATTTTTCCTACCAAAATACATGTGACCTTGACCCAAGGTCAAGGTCATCCAAGGTCATCCAACACAAAGCTGTTAATTCAAGACATAGGAAGTACAATGGTGCTTATTGGCTCTTTCTACCATGAGATATGGTCACTTTTAGTGGTTCACTACCTTATTTTGGTCACATTTCATAAGGGTCAAAGTGACCTTGACCTTGATCATATGTGACCAAATGTGTCTCATGATGAAAGCATAACATGTGCCCCACATAATTTTTAAGTTTGAAACAGTTATCTTCCATAGTTCAGGGTCAAGGTCACTTCAAAATATGTATACAATCCAACTTTGAAGAGCTCCTGTGACCTTGACCTTGAAGCAAGGTAAACCAAACTGGTATCAAAAGATGGGGCTTACTTTGCCCTATATATCATATATAGGTGAGGTATTGAATCTCAAAAACTTCAGAGAAAATGGGAAAAATGTGAAAAATAGCTGTTTTTTAGGCAACATTTATGGCCCCTGCGACCTTGACCTTGAAGCAAGGTCAAGATGCTATGTATGTTTTTTGGGGCCTTGTCATCATACACCATCTTGCCAAATTTGGTACTGATAGACTGAATAGTGTCCAAGAAATATCCAACGTTAAAGTTTTCCGGACGGACGTCCGGCTGGACGTCCGGCCGGACGTCTGGCCGGCCGGCCGGACGGACGGACGACTCGGGTGAGTACATAGACTCACTTTTGCTTCGCATGTGAGTCAAAAAACCCACTCTTTTCCATTATATTGGTAAAAACAAACAAAAACATTTATGAACACATCAATTTTAAATTCCATTCCCTTCTTGATCTTGATTGATAACGTTGACATATCCCACTTCTGGTTTTGTCGTCAACCGAAAATATTCAGGAGAACACTCAAAACAACCAAAAATCCTTACTTAATCTAATATTAGCACATTCACACTCTAAGCACATAAGGTGCCCCTACTTTTTCTATTCAGTCACACTCAAGCAAGATCTAAGGGGAAAAGTGGCCCCACCCATTTGACCTCCCAGAGTCCCCCAGGGCTATTCCCCAAAACCATCGAAATAACCCCAGGGAGTTGAGGCCACTGGTAGGACCTGGAGATGGGAGATAAAAACCTGTAACAATCCTTCCCCAAACACCCCCCCCGGCTATCTACTTTAGCTTTGTTTGAGACGAGAGGCGGTTCTTAAATGCCTTAATCGACTCAGCCGTGACAATCTTGTCCTCCAGGGTATTCCATACCCGCAATGTGTTTTTCAATTCGGATGATTCTGGAGTTTTGTTGCCTGGGAGAGGATACATGTTGAAGGGTCGTGAGTTATTCCGTGCCATGTAATTAACGATGTTTTTTTACACAAACTTGCGGTCATTTTTGACTGCAGGCTCAACTGAGCTGGGTGTCTTACATCTCACTCGCGTTTTACTTTTACTTTTCCCAATCCATCATTGAACCTTATACAAATCCACAGTTTTCATTCAATCGGGACCAAACTTGCTTTTTAGCATAACTTATGGGTAGGGTCAGGTCATGGTCGGGTTGACAGTGCTTTGATGAACGTAGTGTATGCTCGGCAGTCGGGGACAAGCGCTCGGCTTGCAGTCCACACCCGTCAGGAGGGTCATTTCTTGTTGGGTTTGGTTTTTCTTTTCCCTCTAACAGGCATGACATACTTGTCCGGGGGGATGCCTGGCAGCTCTTCGCCGACCACCTTGTAGAAGAAGGCCAGGCGTTGTTGCTTTCGGCGATCTTGTAGTGGCAGAAGTTGTAGTCACCCAGCATGTCTGTCACGCAGCCAGAAGTTAGGGATGTATAGTCACGACAGATGAATCTCTGAGGTTGGCCTTGTACTCTTAAAATATGAAGTCACCCCAAGGACTTTTGTACAGAAACAAGATTGACCCTCCTGACGGGTGTGGACTTCAGGCCGGGACGTGGTAAGCATGCCGCGCTTTGGGCTCTTTGACACCACTGCAAACCCAACCATGACCTGACCCTACCCATAAGATATCAGCATACCAAGTGTGGTCACGATTGAACGAAAACTGTGGATTTGTATACAGTTCAATGCGTATTCGGTTAAGCATGAGCGCTTGTCCCCCCACTGCCTAGCATACACTACGTTCATCAAAGCACTGTCAACCCGACCATGACCTGACCCTACCCATAAGGTTTGCTAAAAAGCAAGTTTGGTCCCGATTGAACGAAAACTGTTGATTTGTATAAGGTTCAATGAATATGTGGGAAAAGCAAAGAAAAGAAAACTCCAGTGAGATGTAAGACTGCCAGCTCTTTCGAGCCTGCAGTCAAAAAGGAAGTTTAGTAGTGTTATTTTGCTTCATTATTATTACCTCCCCAATAAAATTCACTTCCAGACACAGTCTGAGGTCCTTCAGTGGAACATCCGCTAAGGCATCAAAAGCACTGTCCACGACAGAGTCGCGATCTATGGAGATGAAATTTGTGTTTCCAGTGAGACCAGTAGTCATAGCACTGGCATCGATGTCCAGTTTTCTTCCAGTGACAATCTTTCTCTGTGCCACCCGAAGTATTTCGATGGGGTTAGTGACGTTGTCGTCTTGGCAAATGGAGATGCATTCTTTGATCACGTTTTCTAATAAATCTTCCTCCGACAGCTGAAAGAACAGAAAAAAACCTGTGTCATGGTAAAGTCAAATCCACATGTGTCAATTTCAGCACAAAGAAAATAATCCAAAAAAATAAATAAATAAATTTAAAGAAAGGGGGTGGCCGGTGAGGGATGCGGCTTCTGCCCCAAATAATTTATTTTCAGATTTTGATCGGAGAATTTATCAACATCATGATAGATCCAAAATCTAAAAACCAATATTTTGGGCCACATCCCCCCATTTGCTGAAATAGACACATGTTTTCCAAAAAAATGCATGGCATCTCTAAAACGCCTGTCGTTTGAATATGGCTCAGCATTCCAATCTTGACCTGGCAGCAGTCACATTGGCTATGTGTTTCCTCTGTGTTTCTGCCTCGGTAAGACATCTGCAGATCTCAAGTTTGGTGTTCAGTGCACATAATGACTTATTTTTTATTATCAAACCATCCCTTTTACCATTTTGCACCCCCTGTGTTTGTTATAAGTAATAGCAGACTTTGTCTACTTAATGCTATAACTATGACTTGGCCCCGAACCGGCCAGATTGGGAGCTACTAGTAGACCTTTAAGGCCCCCCAAAAAAGTTGTCTGTTTCTGGTAACATGGCTAAAAACAAGAAGGGCAAAGCCCATACGACTCACATGCTTTACACATTTTTCCTACCAAAATACATGTGACCTTGACCCAAGGTCAAGGTCATCCAAGGTCATGCAACACAAAGCTGTTAATTCAAGACATAGGAAGTACAATGGTGCTTATTGGCTCTTTCTACCATGAGATATGGTCACTTTTAGTGGTTCACTTATTATTTTGGTCACATTTCATAAGGGTCAAAGTGACCTTGACCTTGATCATATGTGACCAAATGTGTCTCATGATGAAAGCATAACATGTGCCCCACATAATTTTTAAGTTTGAAACAGTTATCTTCCATAGTTCAGGGTCAAGGTCACTTCAAAATATGTATACAATCCAACTTTGAAGAGCTCCTGTGACCTTGACCTTGAAGCAAGGTAAACCAAACTGGTATCAAAAGATGGGGCTTACTTTGCCCTATATATCATATATAGGTGAGGTATTGAATCTCAAAAACTTCAGAGAAAATGGGAAAAATATGAAAAATAGCTGTTTTTTAGGCAACATTTATGGCCCCTGCGACCTTGACCTTGAAGCAAGGTCAAGATGCTATGTGTGTTTTTTGGGGCCTTGTCATCATACACCATCTTGCCAAATTTGGTACTGATAGACTGAATAGTGTCCAAGAAATATCCAACGTTAAAGTTTTCCGGACGGACGACTCGGGTGAGTACATAGACTCACTTTTGCTTCGCATGTGAGTCAAAAATAGGTAGGGTAGGTAGGGATTATAATTTTTTTGTTGTTGCCAGGGTAGAAAACTACTAAACGCTGCCCCCTTGGGTCAAATTCAGGATGAATGTCATGGAAGACCTCTAAAATGGTAAAATCAGCTGGATAGGCACTAATCACTTTCACTGAGGCCGTATCTTTACATTTGTCGAGCGTTACGGCCACCGCTTCTTCTCTCATTTTTTTTTTTTTTTTTTACTTTGGTAAAAAAAAAAAGTGTAGGGTCGGCACCAAAACGGGTGACCAGAAACAGACAACTTTTTTTTTGGGCCTAAAGTGAAATATATTATTCAAAATGATTTTATTTATTTATTTATTTATTTATTTATTTTTTTTTGTTTGTGTGCTATGTTACCTAGTGTTTTATATAGTGTTACTGTTTTTGATTGAATATGCTCAATTGAAAGAGAATACACACACACACAAATCATACCCAAGCCGACAGAGTTGGGTCGGTGCCAGTGTACTGTGACTGAGTGCGATAGAAGCCTGCGCTATATGTACTTGTATTGAAAGTGTAGCGCATGTTATCTGTCGAAGTAGCACAGACCTGCTGGGAACCGTACAAAAATGACACCATTTTCAAACTAGGTATTGACTCACCTTTGGCACTAGTAGTTTTCTCAACAACAGCAACAAAATAAAAAAAAATACAAAAAAAAAAAAAATAAAAATAAAAACGAGCCTAAGAACAAAGAATACAAGAACTAATTAATACAAATTCAATTTTCAGTTAGTTAGTTAGTTCTTCAGTATTAACATGCTAGAGGGCCGAAGGCCCTGTTAAGCACAAATTTAGACCAGACTCACACGTCAGGACATGATTTGGATCCTGTTCTTAAGGATCCATTACTGTTAATAATTTATAGCAAAAACAAATTGACATTCATACCGATGCAGCAGCCGCAAATAGTGGCTCCGGCAGATCAGTATCAGTATCATCCTCTTCACCTAGCAGTACGTCCTAGAAATAAGAGCCAAAGGGGATTAAAAAGTGAATCCTAAGTTTATCCATACTTAAAAAAAAAATTTAAAAAAAAGTTTATCCATACTTACAAGATAAGGCTGCTCATTTGATTTATCATGGATTAGTCACTTTCTTAAAACAAGAAGAGCAAACGCTCGATCGAGTCACTTTCGCAGTTCTGAATATTATATGAGGCATCAGATGGACAGGAAGAAATTGCTATTCACAACACAATACAGATGTAAATAATTTGATGTAAAGAATAATCCTATAAAGTTTGAATCAAATCCGATGAATAGTTTCAGAGATATGATATTTCAATTTTTTTCCTTCAAGACATACCTGTGACCTTGAAAAAGGTCAAAGGTCACCAAAGCAGACGTCAAAGTGTAGAGGTCACTGGGAGTCACGTTCACATAAAATTTGAGCCCGGTCACTTTTATAGTTTCCGAGAAAAGCCCAACGTTAAGTTGTGTGTTGCCGAACAGAAAAGGCTAGTTATCTCCCTTGTTTTTCTGATAACGTTCGTAAAAGGCTACAGATGTAAATACTTTGATGTAAAGAATAATCCTACAAAGTTTCAATCACATCCGATGAACTTTGTCAAAGATATAAAATGTCTAATTTTTCCTTTGACGCTGACCTGTGACCTTGAAAAAGGTCAAAGGTCAACGAAACCATCGTTAAAGTGTAGAGGTCATTGGAGGTCACGACTAAACAAAATATGAGCCCGATCGCTTTGATAGTTTCCGAGAAAAGTCCAACGTTAAGGTGGTGTCTACGGCCGGCCGGCCGGCCGGACAGACTAACACTGACCGATTACATAGAGTCACATTTTCTCAAGTGACTCAAAAATAAATAAGAAATAAAACAAATAAAAAAACAACTATGAATTTAGTAAAAAAAAAATTAAAAAAAAACATAAAATCACTAAATCTGTCGCGCAATAGGTGTTTTTGCCTGTGGAAACACAGGTCTATAAGTCTCTCGGTCCGTCTGTCTGTCTGTCGCACAGACCTGCTGGGAACCGAACAAAAATGACACCATTTTCAAACTAGGTATTGACTCACCTTTGGCACTAGTAGTTTTCTCAACAACAACAAAAACAAAAAAAGAAGATGCAATGGATGGCAATATTCACCCAACCGCAAAATTCAAAAGATTAAAAAATATATATATTGGCAGTAACGGGATTCGAACCCGGTATCTTCGACTCGCAAGACGGTTCCCTAACCACTCGACCATCGAGATTCTTGTCATGCGTATTGTAATTTAAAGTTAGGTGATTGGTCACTTAGCGGACACACAGAACAAAAAAAAACCAAAAAAACCAAAACGAGACCAAAAACAATATTCACCCATAAAGTGGGTGAATAAAAAAAATGAAATAAAAACGAGCCTAAGAACAAAGAATACAAGAACTAATTAATACAAATTCAATTATCAGTTAGTTAGTAACAGTGATGTACATTTTTCTGGTAGTCTTCAGGACAATTGTCCTGAAGATGGAAAAACAATAGGACACAGTGTCCTGAAAGTGTTACTTCAATAGGACAACAACAGCAAAGAAACAAAAACGACTTGTGAAATCGGCGTTTAAAGAATTTTTTTAATTTCAATTACTGTAAAACTCAGCGAAAATTGTGCATTCACACCAACTCAATCATACTTTTTGTTCACTTGGCAACCGAGACCACCCCCCAATCATCATGAAAATGGACAGTCCGCATGTCCTCTCCATCATAAAAACGATTGGACACTTGACCACTTCTTCTGTACTTTAATCGGACCCGTGTCCGCCTGGTGATAATGTTTTCGGTCCCTGGAGGGGTTACATCGGTCAAGAACCGGAGACCGACTAAAATGTGCATCACTGTAGTTATTTCTTCAGTATTAACATGCTAGAGGGCTGAAGGCCCTGTTAAGCACAAATTTAGACCCGACTCACACGTCAGGACATGATTTGGATCCTGTTCTTTAGGATCCATTACTGTTAATAATTCATAGCAAAAACAAATTGACATGCATACCGATGCAGCAGCCGCCAGATCCGGCAGATCAGTATCAGTATCATCCTCTTCACCTGGCAGTACAACCTAGAAATAAGAGCCAAAGGGGATTAAAAAGTGAATCCTAAGTTTATCCTTACTTACAAGATAAGGCTGCTCATTTGATTTATCATGGATTAATCACAACAATTTAAAAAAAAAAAAAATAATTAAAAAAAACCAACAACTATGAATTTAGTAAAGGCGGAAAAAAACTATCGATAAACAAGTCGGGGGTCAAGCGCTCGGCTTGCAGTCCACGCCCGACAGGAGGGTAATTTCTTGTTAACAATGGGGTTGGAAGTGAATTAAATTTCATTTTAGCAGAAAATTTGTCCCCTCCTTGCCTGTGACTTAACCTGCTTACACTTTGTTCACATTCAATGATTAATACAATTATACTACCTATTCAAAACTCTATGGGAAATAAGCATCAATCATATAAAAATAATTTGTATACATACCACATCTGAGTCCTGTGGATCAATGACGACGGCCATGACGCTTTGTATTTCCTCGTTACCATGGGCCTAGAAATTTTAAAAAAAGAACAATAGATGGTAAATATTGACCGAATGTTGTTGTTGTTGTGTGTGTGTGTGTGTGTGTGTGTGTGTGTGTGTGTGTGTGTGTGTGTGTGTGTGTGTGTGTGTGTGTGTGTGTGTGTGTTTGGAGTGTAGAAGACCTTGCCTGAGGTTTGTATTTGGTGCAAAAAAAACGGCCTGAGGTTGAAATTAGTTTCCTACACAAACACAAATGTCATTTCAACGGTAGAGATCAGTTTTAAAAATATTGGAACCACCTACCCTATTTTGTGGTTTTTTTCCCAATGACTCATTAGTCACGCTACTTGCCATACAGACGAAATCTACTTTCGCTGTATCCCATAGTCTCTCGTTAGCCAAGACAATCTTGGATTGGTCAGAGAAGGGGCCCAACTCTTTGAGCTTCTGGTAAGTAATTATCAGGGCTGGAAAGGTAATTTGATTTCCAAGCCATTGAAAGCACATTAGCACTTACAATACTTTCCGAAGAAAACCGTGTCAGCTTTGAACCCCATCTAAAAAAGTGACTTGATGCCAATGTGATGCCTATGGCCTAATCCTCGTTGGCGACTACATGTACTTAATTATCTACTCATCATATAAAGAATCACATTAACTTTTGTTCAAACATTATTTCTTGCCGACTTTCAATGAGCGTTACTAACAGACAAAAATACTTAACACTTACAGCTGGCTGGCACGCAGCATGATGACCGCGGAGGGCTGTGAGGTCATACATCCGTCCACATTTGAGACAGGCTTCTTTAACCTTTATCTCCTGATCGTTTTCCAGTGATTGCTGCAGTATAAGGTCCTGCTGAACTGGCCTGATGTAAAACGTCCCTTGGGACCCAGAGGATTTCAAATTACTGACGGCATAACACGGATTGATAGCCACAAGGGAGCGGCCATGCCCTTGGGCTCGCATCAGCTCAAATCCCCCGCAGCCGTTCAGAGCAGGATAGGCGTTTTGCAGCTTTTTGTAGACTTCTTCGGACGTGTCATGTTGAAGCAATTGGATTTTTTTTGCTCCCAGGCCGCTCTTTGCCAACATTTCTTTTTCCCAGAAAGTTGCCACACAGGCCCTATCTCTCTCAGGGAAACAAAAAAAGTTCCCCGTCCACGTTCTTTCTTTCTGCATCCCCCTCCGATTCCGTCTGTTGGCCGATGCTGTGTATGGAGTTGCCCTCGAACGATAGGGCGCAAAGAGTGCAGCCACTTCTCTCGATGCAGGTCCTTGTCTATCTGAAAAAAATGCATGTGCATGAACATGATTTTTTTAATTTTTTTACATACATAGGGATAACAAATGCGTGAGTTTACACCAGCGATATAGCTGGACAACACTACGGACAATGGTCAGACTTGTGTCAATATTATGCTGATACATGTAACTGCAAAATCAATTGTCAAATCAACTTTCAGCTAAAAATGTGTAAAGTTTATATTAAACAAGAAGGGCAAAGCCCATACGACTCACATGCTTTACACATTTTTCCTACCAAAATACATGTGACCTTGACCCAAGGTCAAGGTCATCCAAGGTCATGCAACACAAAGCTGTTAATTCAAGACATAGGAAGTACAATGGTGCTTATTGGCTCTTTCTACCATGAGATATGGTCACTTTTAGTGGTTCACTACCTTATTTTGGTCACATTTCATAAGGGTCATAGTGACCTTGACCTTGATCATATGTGACCAAATGTGTCTCATGATGAAAGCATAACATGTGCCCCACATAATTTTTAAGTTTGAAACAGTTATCTTCCATAGTTCAGGGTCAAGGTCACTTCAAAATATGTATACAATCCAACTTTGAAGAGCTCCTGTGACCTTGACCTTGAAGCAAGGTAAACCAAACTGGTATCAAAAGATGGGGCTTACTTTGCCCTATATATCATATATAGGTGAGGTATTGAACCTCAAAAACTTCAGAGAAAATGGGAAAAATGTGAAAAATAGCTGTTTTTTAGGCAACATTTATGGCCCCTGCGACCTTGACCTTGAAGCAAGGTCAAGATGCTATGTATGTTTTTTGGGGCCTTGTCATCATACACCATCTTGCCAAATTTGGTACTGATAGACTGAATAGTGTCCAAGAAATATCCAACGTTAAAGTTTTCCGGACGGACGTCCGGACGGACGGACGGACGACTCGGGTGAGTACATAGACTCACTTTTGCTTCGCATGTGAGTCAAAAAAGTAGGAGCGCGCCAGGACTCAAACCTGGAATCAGTACTACTCTGCAGATTTCAGGTCGCAGCTACAAAAATTCACTAAAATCACCAACGCTTCGCACAGCTATTCCGGCAGAAAGAATTTTTTAAAAAACCAAGAATTCCTCCGGGGGAGAAAATAAATCACACACGACCAAACCTCATCTACAACGGTTCTACCAGCCCGTGAATTTAATAATAATAATTATTAAAAAAAAAACACGGAGCGGATTCGAACCCAGGCCTAAGTATCTGAAGTCTGGCGTTCTACCGATTGAGCCACGAATGATGACAGTTCCATGCCGTTTATGTAATTTCCCTTCTGTATCCCTTCTTGCTCCTCTCCCGCTCCCCATGTGCTCCCAAAGGTAAGAAAACAAAATCACAACACTACGTGTGTGATTTAAAAAAAATTTTGTTTTCTTATAAAAAAAAAAAAGTCTATGCGCGGTATCGATCCGGCGAACCTACGATCTCCGAGATGTTCGCAGTAGACCACTAGACCACCAAAGCAGGTTGAAAACCAAACATAACAAACGCTACAGCAGAGCTCTGGTAGTAGGTCAAATTATATCACGACAAATCTAATAAATCTCCAAATAGTAATATTCGCAAACGACAGTCCTAACGGCGTCAACCGAAGAAGACGTTTAAAGCTGAGCAAACAACAACAACTTCTCAAACGCTTTCTCATGGTCATTCAGAAACAATGACAAAATCGCACCCCAAACATTGAACAACCACGCCATTTTGGCCATGAGAAGTTACAGCAGAGAGTTTTAATGTAATGAGAGAGTACACTTGTATACATGTTCTTACTACTTGAGAGTGTAAGTCTGGACTTACGATTTATATCTCCCTTGTTCTTAGCAATTATAGTAGACTATACATGATTTTCTTTGTTTTGTACTCATTAAAACTACTAATTTGTTTCGATCGGGTGTTTGTGTGTCCCGCACCTATTTACCAAGTGCAGACTTATAAGTACACATCAGGCACACACAAAAAAAACCCAAAGAAAAACAAGAATTCCTCCGGGGGAAGAAAATAATCAGAGTTGGGGGGAAAACATTTCGTTTGTTCAGTTTTGTTTTGTTCTTGATAGTTTGTTTATCTCACACACACACACACACATACGCACACACACACACACACACACACACACACACACACATACATACATACATGTATACATACATACACAAACACACGCGCGCACGCACACACATTGCACGTACGCGCACATACACACACCTACTGAGATATGCCTAACATACACGCACGCTTGCAATTACACACACATAATACGCAAACGCAGTTTAATTTCCTCAATACAAGGCGAAAGGCACACACACACCACACACAAATAAACACACACACGCAGTCCCACACACACACACACAACCCTCACACACACAAATAAACCCACACACGCAGTCAACCCCCCCACACACACACACAACCCTCACACACACAAATAAACACACACACGCAGTCCACCCTCCCCCCCCCCCCCCACACACACACGGCAGTCTAAAGAAAGAAGAAGAAGAAGAAGAACCCTCTCTGACGGCCTACTCTCACTATCGCTCTCTCTCTCTCTCTCACACACACAAGCTCACGCAAGCACAGCCACACACACACACAGCACGCGCATACACACACACTGACACACATCACACACAGCACGCGAATATTATACACACACACTGACACACATCACACACACACACCCACACACACCTTTCGCAGTTCGCTCACAGTTCTTCTCTTTTCCATCGTCGCCATCTTCGAAGCTTGCTTCGCTTTTCAGGGGAGATAACCCGTTTATCACATTCGCTGCTGACTTGTGGGTCAAGGCTATTCTGCACAGGTTTTCAGTGCCCGTGGTGCACCTGACCTAGATTCGTGTGCCAAACCTTTCGCTCCGCCAAAATGGTACGGGAAAAAAATCGGGGAGCCAGCCGCAAATATCATATCAATAAGCAGCAGGCAGAATGGCCAATTTCTGCGGATTACTGCACATGAAACCTAACCCACACATCATTTCTTACTTTAGTTCGGTACAAGATTGTAAACATTAACAAACCTCTGCTCTCATGTGTGTGCCCAGTGTGGTGATTCAAGGGAAGAGATCTCTGAGATGTGACGTCAATGTCAATGTGACGACGCGCTGCTGATTTCAATCTGTGTCGATCGCCCATTGACACAACACCAAGATTGTTCAGTTCTTCTTCGGATAGATTATTAATTTCATTAACACCGATCTTCTCTCTGTGAAAAACATCACAGAGAGTGCCAAGGCCTGCGTTAGTCAAAACAGTTTGCAATGCAGCATCCATTTTGAAGATCTGTCTGGTTGAGCAGGAAATGCGTTGTTTTGTAAGACGCAATCTCATTGGCTAAAATTGATCAATAAGCAACGCGTTCTCTAGAAAAAAATGAGTATATAACATAATGACGAGTGTACATAACATAATGACCAATGCACACGACATAATGACAAGTGTAATAACATAATGACTAATGCACACGACATAACGACAAGTGTAATAACATAATGACCAATGCACATAACATAATGACCAATGCACATCACATAATGACAAGTGCACATAACATAATGACCAATGCACATAACATAATGACCAATGTACATCACATAATGACAAGTGCACATAACATAATGACAAGTGCACATAACATAATGACAAGTGCACATAACATAATGACAAGTGCACATAACATAATGACAAGTGCACATAATATAATGACAAGTGCACATAACATAATGACAAGTGCACATAACATAATGACAAGTGCACATAACATAATGACAAGTGCACATAATATAATGACAAGTGCACATAACATAATGTTTTCTTCCATCACCAGGCAGTTCAGGCGTTCCATAGACGACTGTTTCCGTTGCTTGTCTTGCAACGCTCACTTCTGTTTCTCTTTTCTTAACTGTTTTGTTGTTGTTGTTGTTGTCTTTTTTTTCTTTTTTTGTGTGTGTGGGGGGGTCTGTCAAAAGTTCTGTTCTTTCATGTTTCTCCAACTTCCCAAAACCTTTCTCCATAAACAGTATGAATTACATAATTAATGAAGGTCTTCCGCACGCCACACCCTGCTTGTATTAGAACGAACGCACGTACAAACACACACACACACACACACACACACACACACACACACACACACACACACACACACACACACACACACACACACACACACACACACACACACACACACACTGATTAAAAAAAATAAATGTGTAGAATGAAAAACAAACGAAGTTTGTAAAGTCAGCAATAGTGCTCTCTGCTTGACAATAGCATGGGAAATTCTTTTGTCGTATAAACACAGTGGGTTGAGCTGTATTTGTTTTGATTTGAAAATAAAGCAGTGTGACCCCTAACGAACGCCACCCAGGCGTGACAAGGTTGTGGTTACACTGGCACAGAGCTGTCGCAAAGTGTTGAGAATTATGCCACACCGCTTCATGCTTCGTTCAACTTCCAACCTCAAGTTGAATATATTATGAAGACGTATAGTCTGCTCCTTTGAAATTCAGCCAGTTGAAGAGTGTCCTGTTACCCATTCTTGTTCACACCTCCCTCGATCGTTAATGAGTACAGTGTTCTCACCTGTTCTACAGGTAGCCGGGTACCCACCCGAAGAACTGTTGTTCACACCTCCCTCTATCGTTAATGAGTACAGCGTTCTCACCTGTTCTACAGGTACCCGAAGAACTGTTGTAGCACCTGTTTACACCTTGCTGATTTGCTGTCTCACTGATTTATTCAACTGTTGTGTTGTGTTGGTACCAGCCTCAATAAGTAATAAAGACTGGTTCGAAATGATAGAATTGAACATAGAGAAGGTTATTGGGTATGAGTGCTACTAACTTGTGTGTGCATGTACCTTACCAGAGCCTTGTTGGCGATCTATGGTAATCAGTGACACCCACGTTGATGAAATTGCAGACCGAATGCACAAAGAAAGTGGAAGGGAAATTGCGATAACTTGTGGAAGTACTGTACTACATGAGTGGGCCGCTCCCGGAATTGTGTGCTTCTGGTCCTAACACAAATTGAAACGAAGAATTTAATTATTAGTATGCCAATGAATGTAGTTTATTCCTAAAAATAAAAATAAAACCATCCCCACCCATAGTTTACGCACAAACTGAAACAATGAATAAGAATACGTTTCTGTTAGAAGTTTAGCTACCCAGATAACACAGTCAAGCCTTAGCTGGTATGCGGAATGTGCTGCCTAAGGGATGACACGGGACTTTTCGTGAAGCAGTCAGTGTTATTCGGACCTTTTCGCTGATCAGTGGTTACATTCCATGGTGGTATTACTTGAATCCGTAATCAGTGTCATAATTACCATTTCGACGCCTCCAGCTAGCATGTGATTAGCACATCTACTAACACCAGGTAGAAAAAGCCAATCACACGGATACAGCTACCAACCAGTCACTCTTGCCATACTTTTATATGTTGCTTCTTGGATTGGAAGTACAGGAGAATTCTGTTCGACTGAAGCATAAATATAAGATTATTGTCCTCAGCATAAGTTGATGTAACTGAATTGCGTGCAAAGTACGACTTCAATGGAAAGCCATTTCACCCGTAAAATCTGCCCCTGTGTCTACCTGAGAGTGGGGGGCCATGAATAATTTATACCTGGCGGTATGACGTGACTTTGACACGGAGACGATGCTAATTAAGCGACCACACTCACAGCAGGCAATGGGTCAGTTAACACGAACATCGCGTAACGGGGTCAGTGATACCTGGAACTTAAATGGCGTTAAAAATGTCACTTTGACATTGTGTTGGATTGGTTGACCACTCGTAGAGGCTGTTGATTTTCGTGCATAAAAGATTTTCGGTAGTTCGGAGTATACCTGTGTGTTTGTGTGTGTGTCTTTGAGAGAGAGAGAGAGGAAGAGAGAGAGTTGTTACGTACGTACACACAGACACACACACACACACACGTACGCACGCACGCACGCACGCAAACACCCACACAACTCACCCTTTCACGAGCAGAACTGCTAAGCAGGGAATTGCCATGCAAATATTCTCTGTCAAGTAAGCCCCCCAGCTAACATGAAGATTAAATGACTGAAAATATTGTTTGTGTTGGAACTGCTCGAGCGGAAAGAAAGCTTTAGCGAGGGTTTGGTTGTTTGACAAACTTAGTCAGGGTGACCTTTATTTTAATACAAGGTTATTTCTTAGCCCCCCCCCCCCCCTCCTCTTACCCCCCCCAAAAAAAAACACCAAACAAACCCATACAGACACAGTCTGTGTGTGTGTGTGTGTGTGTGTGTCTCTCTCTCTCTCTCTCTCTGTCTCTCTCTCTCTCTCTCGTATTTTTTCTTCCTGTGGGTTGGTTTTCCGTGGCAGAACGCAATGATTTCTGGTCACTGCACAAGGCAATATGACAAATTCATTATCTAACTGCTGATGCCATAGGATCTTACACAGAAACCTGAAAGTTTCATGAATATTCCTACTTGAGAGATGCAGAGGAAATTGCTGTGTCGCTCAATTGCATGTTGGAAATGCTTGTTTGAACCAGTCACGCACAGGGACACAAATGTAGGTTAGAGTTCTAAGCAGTCTTGAGAAATGAAATAATAACCGAGGACATGTTTTGAAGAAGTGTGCTCCCTTTAGTTTGATCTGCCTCCCCTTCCCGACACTCGAATAACTCTCTTCTTGTCTCTTTGTCTTATCATCAGCTCTTTCCAATGTCTTTATTTTTCATTGGCACAGAACAGATTGAAACGTTCACCCGTCAACATGGAATCGTCCAACATTTAGGGACCTGTACGTAGTCTAATGATTGTAATAATTTGTGGAGGAACCGAAAGCCATAGAAAACGAGTATACTTATTTAACCGTTACAGTCGTACTGGTAAAAACAAAATCAAGCTGAAATGCTCCACTCATCGAAATCATCTTTCAAATCGATTTCTCTTTTACGATTAAGTTGTGTGCCATTAGTGTACTGACTAGAACCGCGTCTCTCAAGAAAAGTTCGCAGAGTATTCCATCGTATGCCACCTGCGAGCTCGTTGAATCGTGCGCCTGTGGTCTAATAACGATTGAAACCAATTCTCAAGAAAAGCAGCCACAGAAGCACTCCATTGCATACCCTTCAAATCTCGCGGGTCATTATTCTAACAGCAATATGTATGCAGTAATAGATCAATAGTCCATTGTGCGGTGGAGAGAATTGCGAGCGTGGCGCGCTATAAATAACCCGCTGCGTCATACGCCTGTTGATGTCATCGCTGTGTCCCCCGTGTGAAAGTCGGTCCCCTTGTATCGCCCCTGGAATGTCGTTGCTGCATTAATGATATTGAGTGGCTAGAGAATGGTGGGTTAGAAGTATGGACTCGTTGGGATGGTTATGACAGTAGTGGTGGTGCAAATTTGAAGTACATGTAGATGTTCGTTGTTGCAAATCTGTGGGTGTATTGGGTAAATCTCTCTCTCCTGTCCATCGTCTTTTTCTTCCTTCAATGGTTCGGTCAGAGCAATGTAGCCTGAAAGGTACTGTTTTGAGTGTTGTGTTGCTGGCCGGTTTTTCAACGAGACAGAGACAGAGACCTAAGACATTTCAACGGGGTGGAGGTGGGGTGAGAGAGAGAGATTTCGTGTGACAAAACATAGCGTGACATAAGACATGGGAACACTCTAAGCCCTATTCAACCTACTGCGCAGTGTCTGAGCCAGGATAACAGCATTGATTGATTTAATCGAGCGTGCTGTGACATTGTCATGACTCCCAGTCCAAAGCGGGGTTTCCAATCCACCTTTTTTTTTTTAACGCGGCTTCCGGGAGCCAGCGCGGCGAGTGGTATGACAACATACGTCTGCTTTCTGTTCCACCACTTTGTCCTTTCGACTTTATACAGTCGCCTCGTCACTCATGCGTGTGTCAGTGCGTTCGAACAGAAATCCACGTCTCTGTACTAACCTCCGCGTAACTCTTGTTGAAATGTCGACTCCCTTTGTGCACTGATCATGGAGAAAAGACGTGAATGAGTGATGGATGAGTGATGCGACTGGATGGGGCAAGTCGAGGAACTGTTTTGTTTTGCGTGACAATGCGGAACTTTCGCAAGTACTTTTCGTTAGGACAGTGAAAAGGAGAGATCTTCCAGTGACAGTCGAGGTGACGTGGAGGCACATATAACACTCAGGTGTTTGGAGAGAGGAGCGGTGGTAGCGTTCGTGACGTCAGGAGTCGTTGCCATTTATAGACATCGTCTTTTCAGTCCTCTTCCCCCCTCTCCTTCTTTCTCTCCTGTGCTAGGTAGGGCGTGAAGGGCCTCCACACTTGACCTCGCGGAATTCGCTTCATCGGCAAAAACTGGTTCATCTCTTGATCGTCAAGTGAGGAGATTGCACGCGATCGTGAGAGAGTTTTTGCTCGATCATTTGCAGAATCTCCTCCCTCCCCTCTATTGCATCGTTGAGTTGAGTGGTGTATCGCCTTACCCAGGACAATCGTCTCCACTGTTAATTCGAATCTAGTCGCCGGCTTCAGTGACACTGAGATGGTCATAAAGTGACAGTGGGGAGGAAAGGAAGAGGGTCCCCTCAGGCCATACACACAGGCGAACTTGATACTTTATCTTAGCTTATCAACCAGCAAGCCACTGGGGAGGAGAGATCAAGCCTGTTTGCAATACCGGTCGATCGCAGCCCTGAGTGGTCAGTAGTAGAGGCCGGTCATTGGTCAGGCGAGTGAAAGAGTGTGTTGTGTGGTGAAAGGACCAACAGTCAGTGTTGGGGAAATCAGGCAGACAGGTGTGGACCAGTTCAGGTGGAAAACAGTCGGCACTGTGACCGGAACCCGCTCAGCCAAACATTCACACCACCTTCTTTACCTGTGTGGTACCTACCTATACTGGAGTAGTGTGCTACCCTTGCGCTCGCTGTTTGTTTGTCTTGCCCGCTGCTACCCCATCGTTCCAGGCAGCCGGCATCAGGGTCTGTTGACCAGAAATGAACAGCACATGTGAAGAGTTCATCCAGTGAAGACTCAGACTCTTTTCTTTCCTTTTCTCCTGTGTGAGAAGATTGGCTGGACAAAAGGTTGTGTGCTTGAAATTGAACATTGTTCTATTGGGACGGCCGGTTGTTGTGAAGATTGGCTGGCCCCATAGCTCTGCTTGAACATTGTTCTATAGAACCACAGCCTGTGTTTGTCTCAATCAGCCCTAGCACAAGAGGAGGCTGTGTGCTTGCCGTGTGTACCTACCCTTAGCTGGACCGGCCAGCCTGGTAGACTGCTTGCTTGGCACTGGGACAAAAATCAGGGCACAGCAGACATTGCTCGCCATACAGGTCACAGACTCTGGTCTCTCAACACCATAGCGAATTCCTGTGGTCTTGGATGTGTGAACCGCTCCAGACACAGCAGACACTCGGCTGACCATTTAGGTCGTAGACACTGGTAGAGAATTCAACACTAGAGAATTCTGTGGTCATGCTATTCTGTGTGTGTGTGAATTGTTCTGGTTGATTGATTTCTTGTGCTGACATTGCCACTTTGGACCCCTGTCTGGATTATAGACTTGATCATTCCACTGTGGAGTCGCTGGAAATGGTGAAAAACATGGGTAAGTTATGTCGATGTTTTGTGATTTGTGAAAAAATTATTGGGTAATCATAATTATGGCTTCATGAATTCATTGAAGTTAATGGAAAAACAGATAGCAGGTAGAGTTTTGATAACTCATGCAAATAAAGATCACCGAGTCTGTGTGTGTGTGTGTGTGTGTGTGTGTGTGTGTGAGAAGCTTTTTTGCGTGTGCATAATTATATATAGTAGGTAAATGAATGGTATTTCGGTGTCTATGAAAGTCAATTACAATTTTTCGTGGCAATCAGCCATAACAATTGTGATGCCAAATCTTGGCATAGATAAACTACCAGCAGACAGCAGCTTCCATTGTAGTTGTACATTCTGCTGTTGACCCACCTCTCCTAGCTTGCTTGGTTACTCGGGCATTTCAGACAGTGAAGACAGAATGGTTATCAAGGTAGTCTTGGTACCAGGGCAGGCTTGGTACCAGGGCTTGTCAGAGAGCGAGTGCCGAACTCCTAAGGAACTTGAGTGTCTGTCAGTTTGTGATGAGGCGACGAAAGGGGGGGGGGGGGGGTGTTCTTGTATTTTTCTAGCCAGATGGCACTAGTGATAGGATCTGTACAGGCAAAGACTGGGAATATTGTTCCAACGGGTTTCTAAGAAAACAGTAGTTCATCTACTGTGGAACTATGACAGTATGTAAAACTAAAAGAAGAGAAGTCCAGAAATTTTGAGCCACAGATGGTAGTCATTTCTGACAAATACTAGGTTTAATCCAGCGCTTTTCTGTTCCACACAGAAACGTGTTGCCGAACTACCTTGAAACTATGGTTACATGAGAGGTCTGAGTATCATGTATACCATTTGGGGGAGAGGGTGTCATTGTGCGCCCAAGATGTCATCAGATGCAGGCGAATTACCCTTGTATGTTGGCATCAAAGCGTTAGCAGGAGATACTTGTGACTTGCCCGTAAGATGGTCAGCCGAAAAGGTTCATGTTATGCGAGCAAATACTGACATTACTAGAGAAGGCTGCACAAGGTATCGCAGAGAGAACAGCGGTTGAGACTTGCCTCGCGCGCTAAGAAGACAGGTTACCTGAGATCGCAGTTGTAAGCCCTCAGAGATACTTGTCTTGCGCGCATCAATCTGTCTCCATGGCCGGAGTAGGATTGCGTTGTGTATCGATCCTCGTGCATATGCTGTGACTCACTCACACTTTGTTCTTTGCAAGGCCGTGGCCGCTACCGCTGCGAGCACAGCGAGTTGAATTGCAAAGTGCAACGCAAACAGGTTGCCATTCTTCCGTCTTGGAATAATTTGTGGCCCTGACTTTTTGCTGATGAGGTACACGATGTGGTTTCTGTCAGTGGAGAATTGAGGGTTTACTGTTTTGGCTTGAGACTGAGTCTTGGACACGCTGTTTGGCTTTAAAAGGAGCAGCCATGTTGTGCAATAGTAAGTATCGAATCATTTCGTATTGTGTTAGGAATTGATTTGGTTGAAGGAACATGTGTTGTAGGATTGTGTTTTGAAAGGGGGGGGGGCGAATTTTGATTTATGTGAAGAAAAGTAAGTGTGTGTGTGTGTGTGTGTGTGTGTGTGTGTGTGTGTGTGTGTGTGTGTGTGTGTCTGTGTGTGTGTGTGTGAGATAGAGAGAGAGAGCGAGCGAGTGAATACAGGTTTCAATGGACATGCCTCTTTGCTAATGCTAGTCCGATGTTTATAATGCAGAGCAGAACAACATCTTTTGTATACAGGTGTTTACAAGTTCTGGCAAACATGTTCCTCATAGCAAGTCTGACTAGCTTTCAAAACACGGAACTGGTTAACTCTGTCAGCGGATTGTACTGTTTGGATTGCAGCGCTAGGTCCAAGTAGAATGTATACCCTGAGCTGCATACCGCACTGGGAAATGCAAAGCAAACTGTCAAACTGACGCTACGATGGTAAACACAATGACTGTACCCTGAGCTGCATACCGCACTGGGAAGTGCAAAACAAACTGTCAAACTGACGCTACGATGGTAAGGCCAAAAAAAAAAAAAGTCTGTTTACGATAACATAGGTAAAAAAAATAGGTTCGATAGGTCGGGATTTTTATTTTTATTTATTTATTTATAAAAAAAAAAAACCCCATATTTTTTCAGTTATTTTGACAAAAAAACAGACTTAATTTTTTTTAATGTTTTTTTCCCCCAAATGCCCAAAAAAGGTCTAGGGTCGCGCTAAAAAATAGGGTCAGTCGGGATACCGTAAACAGACTATTTTTGTGTGTGTGGCCTAAACACAATGACTCACACTTTACTCCCAGGCTGTGTGTACTTATTTCCACGTTCACATCACAATGTAAACAACTATTACAGCTGCCAGTAATGAGTAGTTTCAGGCTTAATCATAGAAAATGTTTGATCGACTGGACAAAGGACCGTACTCAGTAGAGTTCTCTTTGTATTTGTTTATCTTTCTGTGAAATGATTTGAATTGAAACCTACGTTGTGCCCCCGCTCTTCAGTGGACTGAGAATCTTGACAGTAAAACCCCCCTTTAACGACCTTCCCGATGTTAGACTTCCCGATGTTAGACTTCCCCACTTTCTACAACCGTACTTTCTCAGGTTGTCGGTACATAGCCCATCAAACTCCATTTTCAGAGGCATTTCTTTTTAAGACCTGGGTTTCTTAGATTTGTGGAGGTTTTGAGAGTCTCAGGGAGAGAGGGGACTAGAGAGGGGACTACTCTAATCACATATTTACACGGATATTCACGTAGAAAAAAAGGTAGAGAAAAACAACAACATATGAATATTTACACATTACATATTATACACAAATATAAAGCGTCGTATATGTAACGTAGTGAAAACAAACAGAGGGAGAGAGAGAGGGAGAGAGAGATACTGTGCCACTGCTGCAAATTCGTGCACTGTAACAAGTGTAAGAGGGGATTCCATTGTAGTGCAAACATTCTTGCACCGTGACGGCTTTTGAGTGTCTCGTTGAATAGCACTCCCTGAGTCATCACAATAAGGGATCGGATTTGAAAAGAAAACTGTAAATATGATTATGTCTACACTGCCCCCGGCTTGCTAACAGTTGACACCTACACAATTTTCGTTTTCATTCGTGCCACCCTCGTGTGTCGGGTATTGTCGCGTCAACCGGCGGATTATATCGGGTGAGCTGCTTATACTTATAGGGTAGGGTAGGACTGTGAGTTTGTTAGTTCAGTCGAGGTTTATACTGTGATGAGGTAAGGTTGTTTGGAAGACTTGCGGTTTCTCGTCATATCGGTGAAAGGATCTGCAAAGCCGGATCAAAAATGGTTCTCCTCACATTCGTTTTGGATCAGTGTAAGTTTGGGACCCTGTTTCTTAACTTTTGTTGTATCAGTATTGTTTTCTGATCCTTTGATTTCATGTATTTATCTTTTCTTTCTGTTGTGAATGTTCTGTCTCTGTCTCTTTCTCTCTCTTTCTCTTTCTCTGTCTCTCTCTCTCTTTCTCTCTCTCTCTCTCTCTCTCTCTCTCTCTCTCTCTCTCTCTCTCTCTCTCTCTCTCTCTCTCTCTCTCTCTCTCTCTCTCTCTCTCTCTCTCTCTCTCTCTCTCTCTCTCGTATCAGACTGTGAAATCTGTGCATTCCACACCCCCACTGGTATCAGCTTGCCCAGGCTGTCCAAACTAGATCTCTGTCACGTAGAGTAACAATGTCAACAATGAGTCACTCGCCATCCTCCGCGGCTAAGCCAGAGTTTCGTATCGAACTGTACAGCATCCGTTTCACTTTCACGCTCACCACCACCCCCCACCACCCCCACCCCCCCACCACCCCCACACCCCCCCCCCCCCCCCTGTGCTTTCACATGCCATTTTCTTGTATGACGGCATCCCAGCCACAGAAGTGATCATGACAAGCACACCACTGTCATGTTGCTGGTTGCCAGTGATTATAAGTTTACAAAAAAGAGTTCAAAGATAGAAAGAAAAGCACACATTGTTGAAATAACGATATAATAATTATGTTTGCCAAGTCTTAACTGTAATGGAATTAGTATTTTCTCAATATATCAGGTACTGGTCTATGTCCAACCGCTACCTACAAACTTTATTCCCCCCCCCCCCCAAAAAAAAGTAACTTAAAGTAAGCAACGGTTTTGCTATACGTTTATACTGGATGGCAGCTGCAGCACAGAGGTAAAGACTTTCTCTGTGAGCTGTACGCACCCTGCCCCCGTTTTGTATGTCGGGTTTTGGGGTAGAACAAAACTGCATCGGCAATTCATGAGTGATCTTTGTAATTAACTGTAAAAATCAGTCGAACTTTACCTGTCGCGATATAACCTTCGTGGTTGAAAACGACGTTAATAAAGAAAGAAAGTAGAACTTTACAAACACCACTATGATGTATGTAGTTTTCGCTTTTGGTTTATTCGTCTGATAGGATACTCACACTGAAAATGTTTGAACTATTATCTTGCAAGATATTGGTAGTGATCAGTGATAATTCTGATCATTACAATTTGTCACAGTCGTTGTCATTAAGTCTTTTGGTGCAAGTATGCCGTCATACTGTTGGACACAGGTATCTCCTGCATCTTGTGTGCTGCTGGCACTGATGCCGTGTGCTGTAATGTGCTAAAAATACACTATGGCTCATGGATTGCGTTACGTGAGCCTGATGGCTTGGCCTCCCATTATTGATCAATAGCAACGTGATTGTTGTTCGCTGGGGCAAACCTTTATGGACGCCTGTTTTCTCTTTGATCTAGCTTATTTAAATGGATTCAGAGTTTTTCTGGAAGAGTAAAGAGAGGAGAAATGAGTTGATGGTCGCGAGCTAGCTTTCTGTTGCCATCCCCACCCGCCCCCCCTCTCGCTCTCTCTTCCTCTCCCTCCCTCCTCCCCCTCCCCTCCTCTCCCTCCCCTCACATACACATTCTCCCGCCCTTTTTCGATGTTATTGCCTTGTAAGAAGCTGTGATGACATTTTTTAAGGCCGGAAACTGCACCCATAACTAGGAAGAAAGCTTTTTATGTCTGCCGTATCCGTTAAGGAAGATAGTGAGGAATGAAAAAGTGTGTGTATCACTGCTTCGTCGAGAGGAATGTGGCACGAGTCCAGAGCATCACGACTGATAATGTACACAATGCAATGTGCATAACTTAGAATGTTTCAGTATTCAGAAGAAACAGTCAACTGTTTACGAATGAATTGAGGATTACTGTTGGTGAAATTGCATGCAGGCAGTTTAGGGTTTGCTCGGGAGGATCTTATAGATTCACCAGTGGGAGGAGAGTCTTGTTTGGGTAAAGCCGTTATCGGCTCTTCTTTATCACGTCTACCTCGCGTAATGTACAGCGCCTTTGGCACGGACACAGCCAGATTACACGGTGCAGAACTTTATTTCACTGATAGCAGGGGCAACCTGGGAATGTCAAGTTAGGCTTGTTCCGTATCGCACAGGGAGAATAAGGCGTGGATCGGTGGAGGTGTGGGATGGAGTTTCTGATTTTGATAAAGACGTCTACACACACACACACACACACACACACACACACACACACACACACACACGTATATATATTAAATACACTTGCTTTTACTCCATCGCGCTAGATGTAGAGATAGTTCTGTTCTTGGCCAAAGTGAAATGAAAAGTTGTACAAGATTTTCTTAGAGATGTGAGGTCTTAATTCTGTCAAGTCGATAAAGACCTCTTTAAACACGAGACAAAGAGAGAGAGAGAGGGGTGTGTGTCGAGAGAGAGAGAGAGAGGGTGTGTGTGTGTGTACGGTCGCTGACGGAAAATGTGCACGTAATCTAGTCATGTGATCTTGGTCATAGTTGGTAAGAGTTGATCAAGTTCCCATGTTGCTGTTATTTTTGGACACGCCTTCGGCCACACAATGTTGGTAAGGTTAATGGTAAACGGATCACGGTCCACTCAAACTGTCCAATCATCAACTTGATGGCAGGAAGTTCTGCAAGTCGATCACACCGATTTGGTATGGGATTTACTTGTGTTATTACTGACTGCACTTACACCGAGTTATAATTTCACGTTTCCTTGTCTAGGTCGTGACGGAATTCAAACTTTTCACAAGCAGAAATGGCAGGTTGGTTTAGCTTCCCTCTCTTGTGTTTGTCAGAGTGTGCTATAGTAAAGGTTTAAAACTATATAGGGGAAGGGACTTCCAGATGATGTCATTTCCATGTGATTGCACATATTTGACAATGCAAGTATAGTTTCACTTGATTTCCTCGAGGATACCTTGACGAATTTATTTAGAATTTGATTAACAGAATGCGAATTCAGTTTTCACTGTGGGAAGTCAGGACGCATTCGCACGTCCTCTTCGCAGAACGGCAGGTTTAGTAGAACGTTTAAGCTTCCTGCGTGCATTTATGTTGTAAGATGTCGTCTAGGTTTAAAAAAAAAAAAGTGGTTTTTTTTTAAATTGAGACGAGCGGTGAAGGGATTTCCAGGTGATGTCATTGGTCTTAGTGCAGCTGTGTGCCTTCTCACGTAAGTAAATGAAGCTGAGGGGTGAGTAAGAGGCGGCGGGCAAACGTTCAAAGGGTTTCCACTGCTGTGTCAATTTGATTCTGCCTCCATGAGAAGGCCAGGCTGTGATCCCTTCATCAGCCCTGTTGTAAAGCCTGTGCTTCGTTAGGCAGGGGGAAGCTGCCTCGGGTTTTCGCCTTGTTTCTTCTCCCCGACCCTCCACTCCACTCCACCCTTGCCCCTCCGACTCTCTCCTACGCACACATGCGCTTGTGCTGTTTCTGGTGTTTTCATGAGCATTCACAAAATAATACACACGCACACACCAACGCTCTGTGCCCCTTCTCTGTCTGTCTGTCTCTGTCTCTCTCTCTTCCTCGCTCTCCCTCTCTCTCTCTGTCTCTCTCTGGTTTACACACACACACACACACATAATGACTAGGATATAATTATCGGCTAGGGTCGGACCGAAGGACTATCTGTGTGTGTGTGTATGCATACGCTGCCTTTTCCCTTTCCGTCTCGAATTGGTGATGCTTAGTTTCCTGTTTGTAGGCCTTCAAGTGGATTATAACGGAGCTTCAGGGAAAAGAGCGAGAGTGAGGGGGTGGGGGTGAGGGTTTTAGGGGCACTCCCGATGCAAGCTCACACGCACAGCTTTCCTTCTCTCTTTTAGTTTTTGCCGACCCCTTCATGTTCGCTCCCTAACCCCACAAACACCGCTTCCAAGTCGCCAGTTCAGTGGGGGCTTCTTGGTTTTAAAGGCGGAGGAGTCTTTCTGTCTGCTGTCTAGTCTACTTTCTGCACGACAACAACACAGACTTGAATTGACGGCGTCTGTTACAAGGTAATGAATGATCTTCTGTCCTTTTCTCTTCGGTTGAGAATCAGCAATGGTTCTGACACTCGTATGTCCACCACACGTAAGTTGCAACGCTTTGAAGGGTTCGCTTCGTGCGTGAATCAGTAAGGCTTCAGAGACTTGCACGTGTGGCTATTCCAGGAAGTGTAGACGTTCTTGTTTTGGTCGTCTCTCTAATTTCTTTCAGACTTATTTTGGGTAAGAATGTGGATGCAGGAATTGAGTAAGATGCTATATGAGTGATTTGTGAGAATCTTGAGTTCGTATTTTTCTATTGGTTTGGTTTTGTGTAAGACTGTGTTGACGATTTCTGTTTCTGTTGCTTGTGTGTAAGGCTTCTTGGACCAGGTCACTTTTCCCGTTTGACAACACTGAACAGTCGTGTGTTCATTCAGTACAGTAGTTCCTGTTCTGTGTGGCAACATTTTGACCACAAAAGCAAGCAAGACCAGTCAGTCTTGTTTTGTGATAGTCAATTGTGTGTCATCTTACAATATTTCGTGATTGTGAATTATTGTGTGTCATCTTACAATTTTCAATGAACGTGAATATTGTGTATTGAGGGTGTTTGTGTGAAGAAATCTATGATTCTGAGTAGGTTGCATATTACTCAATAGACAGTCCAAGTTCCGCGAGTAAATCAGACTGAATCACATGTTTACAAGTGTATAGATACACCCCCAGTAGGCAGAGTACTGATTCATTCCCAGACTGCTTTTATGCTTTGGATGGCAGCCTTTTCCCTCTTCTGCAGCAGATGCTAGCAGCAGGGGTTTGCTACCTGGCCAGGGGTTTGCTACCTGGCCACACACAGGTGTAAGCTTTTTACACCTGGCTGGTGAATGGAAAACACATCTCATCTCCCCATCTCCTTTACCTAGTGTATAGTTCTACTCCCGTCTGTCTCTCGCCACTAGTGCACTGTGCCAAACCTGCCAGCTTGCTTGCTGAAGGTATTTTTACCTGCAGTTTCCCAGCACCCGTTCCCCGAGTGTGAAACCTGAGGTGTCTTTTATGTTTCACCTGAGTTTTACCTGGCCTCTGCAAGCAGCTTGCATTTCACTATGGGTGTTAAGGCTGGGAGGGACCTTGTGTGTGTGTGTGTGTGTGTTTCTGTCTTCTCTCTCTCTCTCTCTCTCTCTCTCTCTCTCTCTCTCTCTCTCTCTCTCTCTCTCTCAGTGCCTGTCTCTGTCTCTGCCTGCCTGTCGAACTCGCTCTCTCGCACGCTGTCATACACACACACACACACACACACCTCAGGCTCGCGTCATGCTCACAGCCTCCCTATGCCCATAGAGATAACAACTCCCCGGTTTTCGCACACAGAAGGAGAGAAAAAAGTGTAGAGGGGGTGGGGGTGGTCTTATGACTAATAAGTATGAGGAAAGGAGGAGGGGGTAGAACAAGGTCAGGTGAGAAAAGGTACACTTTGCACAGGTAAAAAGGGAGGAACCGGCAACATTTCCTTATTCCGCTCTGGGGTCTTGCACCTGCTGCACAAAGGTGCACACAGAGGTGCATGCAGTGTGATTAGGAGTGCAGGGTGTTGCTATTCGCAGAAACGCATTTCTAAAAGCTCCTACAAAATAATTTAAGATTCCATCGAGGAAGATGAAGAAGATAAGCCTGTCTTTTCCCCTGGCTTTGAGGGCTTGTTTAACTCCGTGGTTTATTTGCCCTGTGGCTTTATTGCCAGTTAATCACATAAAAGCTGCCAGTACGAACCCTACCAATATATCTGGTATTGCTTTTAATGTCCCTGTGGGCTTTTCTTCCTGACACCGCTCTTGTCTCTGACTGTACCATAGGAATGTTCCACCATGCCAATATCTGACTGAGGAAGGCTTTTTAATGGGTTTGGACAGGTACCAGAACAGAAATGGGGAATGGTCGAACCTTGTATTGTGAACGCTGGCAATCACCTCTCACCTGTGCAGGGGTGGGATTTCTTCGGTCCCTGACAAATGGATTTCCGTCCCAGGAAGAATTTTGGATTTTTTTTTTTTTATATATATATATACTTTTTTTTGTTAATCCCTGGCAGCTGTTGTTTACACTCCTTCTGTGAACAATATCAAATTGACCAAATGTCATGTCATCCTGGCGAATGTGGCATCTTAGTTGCTATCTATTTGAAAACTCTGCTCACCCACAACTTTATATACCCCACTTGCAGGAATTCAGAGACATTCAGTGGTGTGGTAGAAAAAATTTGCATTCCTAATCTGTGAACCAGTGGTATTTACCTTCTGATGCATTGAGTCCTTTAGAAAGTTTGCAAGTGAAACACACTTAATTTAAACATATTTCTCTTTTAATTCAAGCTATGATTCAACAATATTTTTAAGAATATAACTCCTCAAATGATGAATTGAAAAGCAGCATCAGAAGACTGTGTATAGCATTAGCAAGGGATATAACTCTGGCGGTTTCTGTTTTTGTCTAAACCTTCTTCTTTTATAACCTGAGCAGTTAGCCCTTTTGAAGGTGTTTAATTGAAACAAACTGACTTGAAACTTGTTTCTCATTTGGTTCTAGCTATGGTTCAACAATTATTTGAGAATATACCATCTGCAATAATAAAATCATAAGATATAAGTAAAAATGTGTAGTACAAGGGAGGTGACTGTTATTTTCTGTGTTTGCTTTGTTTGCATGGCGATTTTCCTTTAATGCAGTAAACATTTGTTTTAAACAAAGACAAAAGTAGGTGATGAAATCAAATACCTTCAAGTTTACAAGATTTTTTAATTATGTGCATTTCCAATTTTAAGTTTTTGTTTAAGCCGCTTCTAAAGCCCTTCTTGAAATTTGTTTACCACTTGTTTGTGTAGACCCCATAGCAAGAGTGATGCTACCAAACACCTTCAAGTACAGAGGTTTTTGATTTTGTGCATTCATCCCCCCACCCATGACTGTGTGTGAGGAGAAAACTTTGCCTCTGTGTTTATACCATACTGACACTCACAGTGACAATCCTGAAACAGAGCAATTTTTTTTCTCTCTCTCTCTCTCTCTCTCTCTCTCTCTCTCTCTCTCTCTCTCTCTCTCTCTCTCTCTCTCTCTGTCTCTCTCTCTGTGTCTCTCTGTGTCTCTCTCTCTGTCTCTCTCTGTCTCTCTCTATCTCTGTGTGTCTCTCTCTGTCTCTCTCTCTGTCTCTTAGGCACTGAGATACTCGAAGTTGTTGGTAGGTATAAATACCTTGGCTTCACCTTTTCTACAATGATGAGTTTAAACATAGGCACGGAGGAATTTGTGTCGAGAGGCAAAAAGGGAACAATGGAAATCCTTAGAACGCTGAAAAAGTGTGGTATTTCCTCATGCGAAGTGTTTTTCAAACTGTTTGATGCTCAAATTGTTCCTTCACTGCTCTATGCTTCTGAACTTTGGGGTCACAGCGAAAATAAACAGATCGAAAGGGTGCACCTTTACGCGTGCAAGCTTTTTATGAATGTACCAACCATGACACCTAACGACATGATTTACAGTGAACTTGGCCGTTATCCACTTCACATTGAGTCCGCTGCAAAGTGCATTCAATATTGGTTCCGCTTACTTAAGCAGCCGGACGTTAGATTTTCTAAGATGGCATACTTGTCCCTATTGAATATGCATGAAAGGGGCCATGACAACTGGGTCACACGTGTTAAGTCTTTGTTGTGTGAGCTTGGTTTTGGCCTTGTGTGGCAATTTGGAAGCGTGGCAGATGAGAGACTATTCCTGCGCACCTTCAAAGAACGATTAAGTGAAAACTTTTGTCTGAAATGGCTCAACCATACGTCACAAAGTCCTCGCTTTGAACTTTACCACAGTCACAAAAGTCTGATCGGACGAGAACATTATTTAGACTTCATAAAAGTGAATATCTACAGGACAGCTCTCAGCAGGTTCAGACTTGGCGTCTCTCCATTCAGTGCACACAGGCAACGTTTTTCGCATTCGGAAGCAAGCCGGCTATGCCCTTTTTGTACAAATAAAACTGAGGATGAAATGCATGTTGTCTTTGTGTGCCCAGTGTATCAGGCTATTAGAACTTGATATATTGGCATACCGGTTGACTCTCCGCCATGCGAACTCCAACTGTGTGAACTGTTGAAAGGTAGCGACGAAACAAAAGCCGTAAGTTTTGCTAAATATCTATTCCTGGCTTGGAAAGCGAGGCAGAAGAGACTTGATGTTTGATTCGTGACATGGAAAATGTACCCCTCGGTATTACCGTTACCAGAAAGTTTTCATGGTTGATACACTGTTTGCTACGATGTATATATCTATATTGTGAGGTGACTATATTAGCAAGCAACTGCCAAAAATAGTTAACACCATGTATATACATTTGATTCGATTACGTGAAATGCTGATTTTGTACATTTTCTCTTTTTTTTTACCATTGTAAAAACCAAATCACTGGTTACACAATTAAACAATCCAATCCAAGCAATCTCTCTCTCTCTCTCTCTCTCTCTCTCTCTCTCTCTCTCTCTCTCTCTCTCTCTCTCTCTCTCTCTCTCTCTCTCTCTCTCTCTCTCTCTCTCTCTTTCTCCATGCATGTATAATATGTGAAAGTATTGAATGTATTATCCTGCAGAGGGAACAACAGTCAGTGGACACATGTGTTCAATGCAAGAGGAAGAGAGCGAAAGAGTGTCACAGGGTACAAGCTGTCAAAGCTGATCCTGTTCGATCTTGGTTACTCCAAGTGCACATAGTCTAGTGCAGACTGTCGCGCTCTGGTGAACACCTTAATGGATAGGTAGGATACCTAGAGGCTACAGGTACAGAGTGGTGTAACGACACATGTTGAGCATTATGACCTGACAGTCAGGTTCTCTTCACCTACATTTTGCCAGAGAAGTGGATCAGCGGGTCTTCTTCATTACTTGCACCTTTAGCGTCTGGCTTTAAAATCTCTCCATGCTAGTAGTAGTATAGCTGTACTAGGCTTCAGCAGTTATGCACTGTATGCTTACTCGGCAATATATATATATAATTATTTTTTTTTTTACCTTTGGGGCTCTGTGTTAGTGTGTACACGTTTTTCCATGGCTTTAGAAGCAGATTATGAACTTCAGTTTCATTAATTCCCAGCTGCAGCTTTTGTAATCGTCCAAAGATTTATTTCATTTGTACTGTGTAAGACTTGCTGTTAACAAAGAGGAGGGGGTGTTGAAGGTGGACATCCACTCGCCTCAACACCTGACTCCATCAAGACTTGCTGTTAAAAAAGAGGAGGGGGTGTTGAAGGTGGACATCCACTCGCCTCAACACCTGACTCCATCAAGACTTGCTGTTACCAAAAAAAAGGGGGGTGTGGTGGAGGGGGACATCCACTCTTCTGATCCCGTTTAACTATGTACACGCTTTTCCTTTTATTCTCTTCAGAGCTTTTATTCTCTTCAGAGCTTTTATTCTCTTCAGACCGTCTGTATTTCTTCTTTCAAACTTACTGTTCTTATGGACAGTGAAGTCTGCCAACCTCTTTGTAGGCTTGAGGTGAATCTTAGCTGGGCAGAAGAGATGTTACATCACGAGGCTAAGAATGTAACTGTATCTGAGTGATGCTGCAAAAGAGAGAAAGCACAGTCAACATGCTCCTTTGTCAAGCAGAAATTACACTCACAATGTAACTCAACCGTGTAAGAGTGATGCTGCACATGCTTTAGTGTCAGGCATCCTTTGTTGTCCGTTGTGTCAGCACTGCCGACAAGACAGGGGGCTGTGTGGGATGCAAATTACAGGGTTTGGTTTTCCCCTATTGTTTTCCTCCCTGCAGGGGGAGGGGCACAGCTTTGAAACGCTGCAGCCTTTGTCTCCAGCTCCCTTCATTGCACACAGGGGTTGACAACCGCTAGCTTTCTCTTTTAGGCAATTGAGGATTTATGCTGGCAAAACTGAGGAGGAACTTGTTTTGGGTTTTTGAATCTGAAAGGGAGACACAGAAACGACGAAAGGAGCTTGAAGTCAGAGAGCAGTTAAACATGTAGCATCTGTGTAAAACGAAGTCCAGCTTTCCTCTGACAAGGTTTGCATGAGGTTTTCAGACAGTGTGAATAATTTTCTTGCTGCTGGATCGAGCCTATTTTGCTTTGGTTCCTTTGGCAGGTTCGGATTTGGCTTCAGCAACTGTTCAAAGACACAGGTCTACAAAGTTGCCAAATATTTGGTATCAAAAATGGTATTGTGATTAATCAGAGTTTTGGTAGGTGCTTAAAGAATTGATGTTGAAAGGGATCTGTTACATGCTGAGTAGGTCCTAACTCCCATGACCTATGGCATGCAACCATCATGGTTTGCAACTGAATCTGTGAAATTGTTGTATTCAGTTATGTCTTTACGTCAAGGCCAGCCATTCTTTTGTGATGTGTTATTGCTTCACCAGCCGTACTGACCATGTGGATGTTTGTGTGTTACAGCCAGCCAACCGTCTCTGCTGAGCGGGACCAGCCAGTCGGCGGTATCCAGCCTGTCCAAGAAGGCCGTGCTCAACCAGCCGCTCATCTCCGCTGCAGACACCCACCTCCCAGACTCCTCCGCCACAGACAGCGCCCCCTTGAGGCGAACCAAAGACGCTCTGCTGCTGGGACAGGAACTTAGCGCGGGATTGCAAGGCAAGGAGAATGCCTCACCCCTGTCCCCCACTGACCCCACTCGCAAGCCTTCCTACCTCAAGCTGAGCTGCGCCGTCAGCGGCTATGGCAAGTACAGTCGGTATTCGTCGTACAAGAACATCCCCACGAGGTCTCCGTTCTCCAGCACGTCCTCTCTGCGCTCCGACCTCAGCTCTCCAGAGCCTGTCATGCCGTCGCTGCGCAGTCCTGACGGTACTGCCAGAGCTGTGAAGTCTGCCGGCTGCAGCCCCTCCGGCACCGCCCTCATGGCTGCGGCGCTTAGCAACGGTCAGTCACACATGCCTGGACTCAACGGTCACACCATGCCGCAGGCCCCGGGGATCTACCCTACTGGGGATGCCGTCAAGGTGAATTTTTTAAAATTGTATCTATTTATTTTTTATTTTTATTTTTATTTTTTATGCATGTTTCATACAAAAAATATGACAGCAGAGGGCCATTTATGGTGTGAACTGGGGTCTTTGGTAAAGGGAAGGATATTCTCAATGTCTGACCAGGCAGAGAAAATTTTCTGAAGATGAGAGACTGTTAAAAGAAAATTAAGATACACTTTGCCGTGTGCATGTTAAAAAAAAGAAAGAAATTCTTCTCTGCTCTGTATTAGTAACTGGAACTTCGGTTGGTTTTAGCAAAGACTTCCCCTCTTGATTTGTAGGGACAGATACCTGCTGGGTTACCATCTGTAACTATCCATATTTGCGGACTATTGATTTGTCATACCACAGTTCACCACCAGGACAGCTCATGTTAATTACACCCCCGGTATAGGGGTGTGTATAGGATTCGGTCGATGTGTTTGTTTGTTTGTTTGTGTGTGTGTTTGTGTTCGCATATAGATCTCAAGAATGAACGGACCGATCGTCACCAAACTTGGTGAACAGGTTCTATACATTCCTGAGACGGTCCTTACAAAAATTGGGACCAGTCAAATACACGGTTAGGGAGTTATTGGTGGATTAAGATTCTACAAGGACTTATAGAGGGACATATTAATGGTCAAAGGGAAATAACCTTCTCAGTTGGTGGCAGTGAGAATGGTAAGGACGGGGGTGTTTTTCCTACCTCGGAGGAATTTTTTATATCATATATATTCTCTTTATAGCAGGAATTAATATGTGTGAATGCATGTTCAAGCACCTTCAGTTCAGTCTTCTGGTGTACATTACAGTTTGGCTTGTTCAGCAAAACCAAAAGGTGCTGGCTAAGTACTTGCACCAGCTGCTGTTGATTGTCAGTTTTAGTATCCCGTCTGCAATAAGAATACCATTAGGGATGTGTTGCTTGGTAACCGCACTGATTGCTGTGATACTGATAAAATAGAATTTGATTATAATCCAGGATGCTGGCACAGGTGTTTTTGAATGTCAGAAAGAGCGGGGTTTGAATTGTAAAAAATGTCTACAGGTACAGTAGGAAATCTACTTGATAAATTAGTTTTGTAGGACAACCTCAGTGAATTACAAATATCCATTAAATTGTTTCCTGTACACACCATGGTTTGAGATCGCCATACCATCTATCCCTAAGTGCATACACACTGCACAATTCACATGCATGTGCTATATCTTGCATGTTACGGACACACACACAACAGACAGTTGGACACACAGACACGCACGCACTCTCTCTCACACACACACACACACACACACACACACACACACAAACACACACACACACACACACACACACACACACACACAAACACACGCCATCATCATCATCATTGGCCTTATCACTGACAAACATGTTGTATTTCAGGATGGGGAGTACTTTCTGAGCTTTGCCTCGTCTGAGGAGGAGCGTCTATGCCAGCAAGCCAAGAGGGCGGAAGGCTTGATGAGGTCACAGGACTTGACTGAAGAAGGTAAGGATCACTTTACAGTAATTGCTTCAAACATTGAAATGAGAAAGTTATTTTTTATTCGCAGATATTGAAATGAGAAAGTTCATTTTTGTTTGCAGATATTGAAATGAGAATGGTTTTTTTTGTTCGCAGATAATTATGACGTATCCATTTATGGGGTCTAGTACCTGATTGCCATACTTGGTTTTACAGTCAAGTCTTGATTACAAAAAGTGGGAGTGGTTGTTGCTCTTTTTCTGTTGCACAACAACAATGTTGTCCACAGAATACTTTCGTTTCGAATTGTATCGCATTTGTTGCATACATTTATCAGAGAAGTTCTTTATTTTGTGTATAAGCTTTTCTTGGACTTGGAGACTGATAACAGATTGACAGTGGATCCACAGAATCAATGACATGTAGAGTGGAACCGCTTGTTTTTCACACTCTCTGTCCATGACATGTAGAGTGGAACCGCTTGTTTTTCACACTCTCTGTCCATGACATGTAGAGTGGAACCCCTTGTTTTTCACACTCTCTGTCCATGACATGTAGAGTGGAACCCCTTGTTTTTCACACTCTCTGTCCATGACATGTAGAGTGGAACCCCTTGTTTTTCACACTCTCTGTCCATGACATGTAGAGTGGAACCGCTTGTTTTTCACACTCTCTGTCCATGACATGTAGAGTGGAACCCCTTGTTTTTCACACTCTCTGTCCATGACATGTAGAGTGGAACCCCTTGTTTTTCACACTCTCTGTCCATGACATGTAGAGTGGAACCCCTTGTTTTTCACACTCTCTGTCCATGACATGTAGAGTGGAACCGCTTGTTTTTCACACTCTCTGTCCATGACATGTAGAGTGGAACCGCTTGTTTTTCACACTCTCTGTCCATGACATGTAGAGTGGAACCGCTTGTTTTTCACACTCTCTGTCCATGACATGTAGAGTGGAACCGCTTGTTTTTCACACTCTCTGTCCATGACATGTAGAGTGGAACCCCTTGTTTTTCACACTCTCTGTCCATGATGTCTGTAAATTAACCTCCATTTTAATACTCCTCTCAAATCTTAAGAGGCTTTGATAGGGGGGTTACACTGTATTGCACTTGGCCTTCATTTGTACCTGTGTGTTCCAGTGAACGGGATAATACGAGCTGCCATCGGCAAATCCAACCTGTTGATCGGCCAGAAGGTTAAGCAGTTCAGAGAACTCTGCTCCCAGCACATGGTATGGTGTCCTTGGCTTACCACCTCTTGTCTTTGTTTTTTTGTCTTTTAGGTCTCTCTCTCTCTCTCTCTCTCTCTCTCTCTCTCTCTCTCTCTCTCTCTCTCTCTCTCTCTCTCTCTCTCTCTCTCTCTCTCTCTCTCTCTCTCTCTTTAACGTTGGATATTTCTTGGACACTATTCAGTCTATCAGTACCAAATTTGGCAAGATGGTGTATGATGACAAGGCCCCAAAAAACATACATAGCATCTTGACCTTGCGTCAAGGTCGCAGGGGCCATAAATGTTGTCTAAAAACCAGCTATTTTTCACATTTTTCCCATTTTCTCTGAAGTTTTTGAGATTGAATACCTCACCTATATATGATATATAGGGCAAAGTAAGCCCCATCTTTTGATACCAGTTTGGTTTACCTTGCTTCAAGGTCAAGGTCACAGGAGCTCTTCAAAGTTGGATTGTATACATATTTTGAAGTGACCTTGACCCTGAACTATGGAAGATAACTGTTTCAAATTTAAAAATTATGTGGGGCACATGTTATGCTTTCATCATGAGACACATTTGGTCACATATGATCAAGGTCAAGGTCACTTTGACCCTTATGAAATGTGACCAAAATAAGGTAGTGAACCACTAAAAGTGACCATATCTCATGGTAGAAAGAGCCAATAAGCACCATTGTACTTCCTATGTCTTGAATTAACAGCTTTGTGTTGCATGATCTTGGATGACCTTGACCTTGGGTCAAGGTCACATGTATTTTGGTAGGAAAAATGTGTAAAGCAGTTCTTAGTGTATGGTGTCATTGCTAGGTTTAGCTGAAGGTCAAGGTCATGTAAAGGTCAAGCATGTGAGTCGTATGGGCTTTGCCCGTCTTGTTTTCATTTTTTTTGATAAATGTCTTTGATGACGTCATATCCAGCTTTTCGTGAAAGTTGAGGCGGCACTGTCACGCTCTCATTTTTCAACCAAATTGGTTGAAATTTTGGTCAAGTAATCTCCAACGAGGCCCGGACTTCGGTATTGCATTTCAGCTTGGTGGCTTAAAAATTAATTAATGACTTTGGTCATTAAAAATCTGAAAATTGTAAAAAAAAATATTTGTTTTATAAAACGATCCAAATTTACGTTCATCTTATTCTCCATCATTTTCTCATTCCAAAAACATATAAATATGTTATATTTGGATTAAAAACAAGCTCTGAAAATTAAAAATATAAAAATTATTATCAAAATTAAATTTTCCAAATCAATTTAAAAACACTTTCATCTTATTCCTTGTCGGTTCCTGATTCCAAAAACATATAGATATATGTTTGGATTAAAAACACGCTCAGAAAGTTAAAACGAAGAGAGGTACAGAAAAGCGTGCTATCCTTCTCAGCGCAACTACTACCCCGCTCTTCTTGTCAATTTCACTGCCTTTGCCATGAGCGGTGGACTGACGATGCTACGAGTATACGGTCTTGCTGCGTTGCATTGCGTTCAGTTTCATTCTGTGAGTTCGACAGCTACTTGACTAAATGTTGTATTTTCGCCTTACCCGACTTGTTGTCTCTGTCTCACTAACTCTCTCGGTCTTTTTCAGTACATGTACCTTTATTATATGTCTGTCTCTCAAGAAAATCTTGGCCTCCTAAAAACGAATGTCAAACTGCCACTACAACAATTTTAATTCTTCATCAACGAGGATATATCTTTTTGATCCACTTTGTTGTATATGTGGACCGCTTATGTAAACTTGAAGTAAGATTGCTGTTGCAGAGAATGGCGTTTTGTCGCCACCTCTCACCCAAATTTGTCTTTAATTTAGGATGAAACAGGATGAAACAATGCATCTTTTGAACTCTGTAATATCCAAGAATCAGAATGAGAAAAGCAATTTAAAAAAACGTTTAATTTTCACTCATTTGTGCAGACAAAAGTTTTAAAAATTTTTTTGTTACTTGTAAATTGAACCAGCAGTCTTTGGACTTAAAGTAGATGGACAACCAAAGAAAAATGACATGTGAAACAGAAAATGGACTTAACTCTGTTTGTGTTAGATGCTGTTTCTTTATTCTCAAGATGGCGTATAATATTTCTTTAAAACAATATATTCTCTGTACACATCCAGATACAACTTAAACAAAACACAGATTAGATGTGTAAAAATCTCTCTCCCTGACCTGTGCATGTTTTTGTGCAGCACCCAGAGCCGGATGATCGCGTTCCGCTGTACGAAGACCTGCAGGGATTCTGGGACATGATCAAGCTCCAGATTGACAACGTCGATGAAAACTTTGCCGAGATCGATGCCATGAGTCAGAACGGTTGGAAGGAGGTGCCAAGGCTAGTGGTGAGCCATTTTGTTTTAGTTAGTTATTGCAGGCATGGGAATTGTCCGCCGAATGGCGGATTTCCGCCGAATTTTTTTTTTGTTCCGCCGAAAATGCAAAAGTGTCCGCCGAAAAAATAAAGGGGGGAGGCACACAAAAAAAAGCACCGGTTACTTTGGCCTTTGCGCAAAAGCCCGCGAAAACTTTCCGTACTTTCTTTACGCACTGCTACCGCCCGCCTCAGTTATTGAACTATTATGTTTGAAAGTAAACAAGATTGCACAGATTGTGTTACAAGTTACATTTTCCTGTTTGTCTCAACAGATAACATTTTTTTTGAAATTTAAACCATATATAATACATGTAAGCAAAATTTGGTACATTTTTGTACTAAAAACTCTGATTCTAAAAACAGAATTTAATGGCAAACTTGGAGCTCAGATGACACCAGATTGCACCATCTGGGTTCTTTGGAGAAAAAAAATTTCCGGGGGGGCATGCCCCCGGACCCCCCTAGTAAGGCTAGGCGCTTCGCGCCGTCGACTTGACGCTTTGCGTCTTCAGTTATAAATTTTCCGCCTTTTTTACTATTTTCAATTCCCATGCCTGTTATTGTTTTATAGGTTTATTTACTCTAGGGTGGGTTGTTCGATGGTTTGAATCGGATGGGGTTAAAAACTGTAAATGATGCGTTGCGTGATGGTGATTCTTGCCTCTGTTTATTAAAACAACTCCAAGTTTGAAAGTTTTGTTTTCTTGTGCCTAAGACACAGGTGAAAACACTCAAACTAAGAAAAGCACCAAGAAAGAAAACCCACATAGTGTGAGAAACTTGGCTTTGAACAAGGGGAGGCAACTTGTATGTTTTGTGAACATTCACTATACAAAAGCAAATATTTCTGCCTACCTGTGAGTCTATGGTGTAGTTTGCCAAACATAGCAAAATAAATATGGAGATAAATGAAATAGAAAATACTGACTGAGATATTCTTTCGTATTATGGCAGTGCAGAATCGAATGGGACAAGTTGCTGATTAGTGCACGCATGGATCGTCCAAAGTCAAGGGAGAAAATCATTGCATGTGGTGGTCAAAGTGAATAACGTCTTCGGTGCAAGTGGGATGCAAAGTGGAGGCTTGTTTTGAGTCAGTCAGCTCAAATGGACTTCATAAGCCTGTCCTTGAATTAGACGGAAGCTGACTTCTTGAAGTCTTTATATCTCCCACAATTCCGAGAGGAATGGGTCACGTGAGATAGAACGCGGGAATACGTCACTGAACGAATGGTTTCCGTCCTGTGAAGACGTGTTGGTGCACTGTCTCTCTTGCTTTGCTTTCATTTTCCTCTAACCTTTCTCTGTACAAGTTTTAGTTGTAGGTTAGTTGAAGTGTATTGACTATTTTGATTGTTTATCATTGTGTCAACTTGCAAGGTAAGGAAACAGTTTGGAGTTTTCGGTGTTTGTTGGTTTTTTGAACCGGGAACTTGTTGTTTCGCGTATGAATTTTATTCGTCGAAGCTAACACATGGAAATGTTAGGCGTCAGTCGGCGCGTTCATTGTTTTTGCAGGTGTGACCTACTATATTTGAGTCAGTTGGGATCGTTACTTGTTTTTGCACGTGTGACCTAAGGTCAGTCGGAATTGTGACTTGTTTTGGTAGGATGACATATTATTTTGGCTACGGAAATGAAGTACACGTTTGCTGACACAGTCAGTCACGATTTGTTGACATAGTCAGTCACGATTTGCTGAAGCAGCCTCTTTGTTTTTTCAGCAGCTGTCTCGATTACAGCAATTACTATCGCCTGAGGCGAACTATGGGCCACAGAAGGTCCGCTGTGCTAAGGCTGAGCACTAGTCCATTGAAGATTTGAAAATCTTTGCAGTGGATTTTAAATTGTTTTCATACTGTAACGGGGCGCTTGCTCGTCCCCAGGAATCAATATAACTTTTTCGTGTGGTTTTTGTTCGGAATATGGCGGACTCGGGAGGTGGTGAATGTGCTGCTGGCGGGAAGAAAACCGGCAAGAAACCGGCGAAAGCACAACCTTCTGAAGTGATACCGTCAGAAAAGACGGGAGTTGATCAGTCTCTTTCAATAGAGAAGAGCTCGTCTGGCCCACGTGATTGTGAAGTTACTCTGAAAATGGACAAAATTTTGGAGACAATGACTGCCTTGTCTGGCAGACTATCTGATTTGGAGAAAGTTGGTAAGCTTAATGCGACGCCTGTTGCTTCAACATCGCGTGGAACCGAGTCGCATGGAACCGAAAGCAGTTCGGCGCAAGAGTCGCAAGCGGATGGAGAAGACGGTGCTTCGGTTAGATTTGCTCATGAGCAGTTCGAAAATGAGTTTGATTCGGCTGAAGACACGGATGTTGCTTCGGACAATGATTTTGACGCAGGCATAGTAGTGGATACATCATACAGTTGGCGAGGGGATTCATCCATCTCTGGCAGATCGTTTTGAAGAAGGACTTCTTCTTCCATCAGATCGGGCACGTGTGCGAGACACTCTTCAGAACTATCCGCGGCCCAAAAATGTCACGTCGCTTCGAACGCCGACTCTCAATCGTGAATTAGATGGCAAACTGTTAGACAAGTTTGCAAAGAAAAGAGACTCGAACCTGTCCTTTGTTCAGGAACAAGTAGGTTGTACGCTGAAAATTATCGCTCAGCTTATGTCCGACCTCAAAGAAAAACCAGCAAGTCGGAAGTTGAGTGAGCGTGACAGCTTTAGCAAACTGGCCGATGCGGCTCGACTTCTTATGGCTTCACACAAGGACCTGTCACAAGTGCGGCGCGAAGCACTCAGGCCGACACTTAGCCAAGACTGCAGGGCCTTATGCAATGCGCAGCTAAATTTCAAACTGACGTCTAACGAGTTTTTGTTTGGGGAGGATCTAGCGAAAAGGGTCGACGATGCAGTGAAGAACAGGAAATTATCATCCACACTGTCACAGCCCCTTTCAAAAAACGCCACCAGAGGTCGTCAGTTCTACCAAGGGCGACCTCGACAACAGTTTCAGCAGAGACAACAGTACCAGCAGAGAAGAGGTGTCTCCAACCGACAGACAGGACACAAATTCTCTCCCAAGTTCCACTCCCAACAGAGCGGGATTCCCTCCAAGAAAACAAAACGGGATTAGAATCTAATATTTGTGCGCCAGCGGTTTCTATTTTTAGGGAACAGGTCAGTTCAAAATTTGTGAATACTCCTGAGAACTTTCATAGTGGAAAAGTCGCTGATCATTTGAATAGTTGGAGACAGTTAACCTCTGATAGATGGATCCTTCAGCAAGTCGCAGGAATTGAAATTGAATTTATGATCACTGGTGAACACATTCCAGACAGGAAAGAAATTAGATTTTCTTCTTCCGAGGATGAGCTAGTGGCTAATGAGGTAGCGAAGTTAGTGGAGAAACAGATTGTTCAAGAGGTGGATCAACGGCCAGATCAACTTTTATCCAGTATTTTCTTGCGTCAGAAAAAAGATGGTAGTCAAAGGGTGATTTTAAACCTAAAAAATTTGAATCAGACAATTGAAAAGATTCACTTCAAGATGGATACATTAAAAAACGCAGTGTCATTAATGAAAAAAGATTGCTTTTTTGCCTCAGTTGATCTAAAAGATGCATATTTCTCCATACGCATCGCTCCCAAGTTCAGAAAATATTTCAGATTTCAGTTTCATGGCAAAACTTTTGAGTTCCTGGCTCTTCCACAGGGATATCGTGATTCTCCCCGCATTTTCACGAAACTACTAAAGCCTGTATTGGCCCACTTACGTTTATCTGGCCATACCCTTCTGATATACATTGATGATACCCTTTTGCAAGGAGACACTTTTGAAGAATGCCAGGCAGCAGTGTTAGATACATGTGCTTTGTTGGATCGTTTGGGCTTTACTGTGCATCCTGTGAAGTCAGTATTTACACCTACTCAATGCATTGAGTTTTTAGGGTTTCAGCTTGATTCTCAGAACATGTTAGTTTCTCTGACCCCCCGGACAGTTGATAAAATTCGTACTAAGTGCGCTGATTTGGCTGGAAGAAAGAAATGTACAATTAGGCAGTTGGCTGAAGTTATCGGATATTTAGTGGCTGCCCAACCGGGTGTTTGGGTTGCACCTCTCTTTTTTAAACGATTAGAGATCGCAAAAAATGAAGCCCTTGCTGTTAGGAAAGGTGACTTTGATGCAGAACTTGTGGTTTCAGAACAAGTTCGTTCAGACCTTCTCTGGTGGATTGATAATGTAAAGCAATATCCTTCCCCTGTTAGCAGAGGCATACCTACTGTAATAGTAAAATCAGATGCTTCGAAAATAGGGTGGGGGGCGGAGTGTCAGGGTAGCACCACAGGTGGAATGTGGACCAAGGAAGAAGCTTTTGAACATATTAACTGTTTGGAACTTAAAGCAGCTTATTTTGCCTTGAAATCCCTTTGCAGGGGATTATGTCACTCTTACATTCAGTTACTTACAGACAATAGCACCACTGTTGCTTGTATTAATAACATGGGCAGCACAAAAGTTTTGTGCAACGACATTGCCAGAGACATTTGGTTGTGGTGCTTATCACATAGTAATTGTGTAACAGCAACACACTTACCGGGTTGCCTAAATATAGAGGCAGATGCAGAATCCCGTGTAGATAGACACAACATTGAATGGCATTTGGACACACAAGTGTTTGCAGAAGTCATCAATCGGTTTGGTCTCTGTGATGTAGACTTATTTGCTTCTCGTGTTAACGCACAGTTAAGAAAGTATGTTTCATGGAAACCTGACCCAGATGCATTTGCCATTGATGCATTTTCCTTAGACTGGTCATTGTTCAAGGCGTTCTGTTTTCCGCCTTTCAGTCTCATTCCAAGAGTGCTCCAAAGGATAGAAGTCTTAGAGGCGGAGTGTGTGCTGGTGGTGCCATTATGGACAACGCAAGTGTGGTTCACGAAACTGTTGCGTCTACTAGTAGAACTGCCGGTCATGTTGCCCCGAAAAGAAAACTTACTCAGTCATCCACTGACAGGGGAGCACCATCCACTACTGAAGAAGATGAAACTAGTAGCATGTTCCTTGTCCGGACAGCCCTCCAGAAACAGGGAATTCAGGATGAAGCAACAGAAATTATCATGTCAGCCTGGAGAGAGGGTACAAAGCGTAACTACGAGTCATATTTCAAACGCTGGCTTCAGCATTGCCTTGAACGGGATAGAGATCCCTTTTGTGCCTCTCCACATGAGTTGATAAGGTTTTTAACGAAACTGTTCCAAGAAGGCAAAGGATACAGCAGTTTGAACATGGCACGAAGCGCTGTTTCCGCATTGTCCCTTCAGGATAATTGTTCAGTGGGTTGTCATCCACTGGTGAAGAAGTTTTTGAAAGGAGCTTTCAACAGACGGCCTGCTTTGCCCCGTACTTGTGTGACCTGGGACGCTAATCTAGTGCTAAATTTTTTAAAAGAATGGTCACCGGCAAAATTTTTATCGCTGGCGCAATTGACGCTTAAAACTGTGCTGTTGTGCTTGTTGGTCTCTAGTCAAAGGGGACAGGCGATTTGGTTGATGGACTTGCGTAACATGAGTTGGACAAAGGAAGATGTACGATGTAGGTTTGGGGATTTGCTCAAAACTTCTGGCCCAAACAAACATCAGAATGAAGTGGTATTTTGTGCTTTTCCGTCTGATTTGGCAATTTGTGTTGTACATTATTTGAAACAATATGTCAAAAGAACTCGTGCATTTAGAGGAACGGAAACGAGACTCTTTATCAGTTGGACAGCCCCTCACAAAGCGGTGTCGAGAGATACTATCCGTCGATGGACAAAGATTGGATTACAAAAAGCGGGTATTGACATGACAATATTTACGCCGCATTCAACTCGTTCCGCTGCATCTAGTAAAGCTGCAAGTAAAATTCCTCTGGCAACCATTCTGAAGACTGTTGGTTGGCGTCGGGCTAACACCTTCACAACTTTTTACAAGAAACCAGTGGACAGTGGGAGGAGTTTTGGACAGGCTGTTCTGTCATGAAGAATTGGGGTAGGTTTATATGTACAGTATTTCAATTCATCGACAGTGCTAGGGTGTAAATGTTGCAGACTTTAAAGTCTCACGTGACCCATTCCTCTCGGAATTGTGGGAGATAAAATTACATAATTATGACGAGCTTACCTGAGTAAGTGAAGTCTAATTGTGGTTTTATCGACCACAATGTAGAGAGGAAAGGGATTACGTGCCTCGCCCTAAGTTGTCTTCAGAGTTATACTGATAACCGTTTTCCCTCCCTATCCCTTTCCTCTCTCTTTCTCTTTTTTCTGCACCATTTACACGTCGTTAAACAGTGACGTATTCCCGCGTTCTATCTCACGTAATCCCTTTCCTCTCTACATTGTGGTCGATAAAACCACAATTAGACTTCACTTACTCAGGTAAGCTCGTCATAATTATGTAATTATAACAAAATGTCAGTCCCAAAGCTTTGCACAGCGAGCTTTGTGAAGTAGACTTTTAGAATTTTGCTTTGCCCAATAAAAATGTTTTTATTATTGTTGTATTTTATAGTCAATCAACATTGCTGTTTATAATGTGGCGGGAGGAGATGAACTAATGGCTAATTATGACTGTGTGTTTCAGCCATCGAGACGCAGTTCAGCCAGCTCCAGTCCCAAGTCGGGCAGTCTGTCTCAGACCAGCACACCCTCCGCCACACCAGGACACACACCAGGTACTGTACATCACTCATGTCTCCATCTTTGTCGAAGAAGTTGTATGAACAGAGTTTGTGAGTCTGAGAATGCATGGTTTCTCTTGTGTATGGAAATGTGTGTGTGTGTGGAGGGGGTATGTCTCTTACTGTTGAAGAAGTAATAAGCATAGAGTTTGTGAGTCTGAGAATGTGTGTTTTTTGTGTGTGTATGGAAATGTGTGTGTGGAGGGGGGTATGTCTCTTACTGTTGAAGAAGTTATATGAACAGAGTTTGTGAATGCATGGTTTCTCTTGTGTATTGACAGTTCTGTGTGTGTGTTGAGGGGGGGGGGGGGGGGTGTGGTTGAGCCTATTTTCTTCTGGCAGTGGTACAGTGTACATCTTTGTGAAACTTATGTGCAATTTTGATTGTTGGCTTTAAGCTCACTAGTGCAGTTGCTTTCTAAATAAAGTACCTGGATTTTATAGTCTGCGGCAAATTTTCAAGCGTAAAAAGCAACAGTTATACTTAAAACCTTGCTGTGTTTGTAGTAGAGTGTGTACTTGTATGAGCAGGCATAACTTTTATCATCTTCATAATTTTCATCATCCTCTTACAGGGTCCAAACGGAGAGGCTTGAAAACCAACAACAAAGACACACCTGACTCCTCTCCCGAACATGCACAGAAGATCCGTTCGGCGGCAAAGGCCCGTGACGACGCCAGGAAACGCATGCTGGCAGAGAAGAGGGCTGCCATGAAACAGCAGCAACAAGAACAGCAACAACAATCCACGCCGGACATCGAGATCTTCGTGCCCGACTCCAGCAAGAAGTGACCCGTCTGCTCCTAGCGGCCTTGATCTCTTTTATAACTTGACCCCAAGGTCGGGGTTGAAAGCGTGATGATGTTGTTACTGTAGTGTTCCAGCCAGGGTAGGGAAGCGGTGTGTGCGCGTGCGTGTCTGTGATGTTTGCGTGTATAGCTGCCAGAGGCAGCGCTGTGCAGCAGAACTGGCTGAAAACTGTGCTGCGCCTGAGGGCAATACTGCAACCCAAGAAACTTACTGTCTCAACAAAAATGTCAAAGGAGCGTGGTGCAGTGAACAATACTCAAAAGCCTGACGTCTCAGCTGTGGGACTGCACCTGTGTGTATGGTGCAGGCAATATTTGTGGATTGCGGTCAGTAGGATAGATGATACAGAGACCTAGCACTGCTCGCAGTGGCTGTGTAGCCTTCCCCTTCATCTCATTGCGCGGTGCATTTTTCAGGACCTTTCTTTGTGGAACAAAAAACATGTGTGCAGAGGACTCTGGGAGTGTGACTATGCTAGTCGGTGGTGTGGTGTCTGACCAGAAGGTAGATACCGAAGGTGTGTAGATAGAATTTGTGAAGATCTGATGCGCTCAGCTCAAGCGATTCATCACGAAGTGGAAGCTGCATATATTTCGTCAGGTTTACACAGAATCTTTAATCTTTGCACAGAAGGAAATCAGCTGAAAGTTACCAGAACTGCAGTGCGGATCTGGCCAAGTTTGAAAAGTTCAGTGTGAAGCAGGCATCCACTTTCCATCTTCAGAGAAAGCCAAGATGAGCACTGTGAGACAAGGACTGAAACTTGAATCAAACACTAACTGGTTGCAAGACATGGTGTGAGTCTGCCATAAGTTGATAGTGATAAACAAGTGCTGTATACCTACCTACCTATACCCTGGTTATGTCTTGCATTTATGGCTTTGTTTTAATCGCTAATTGATTTCATCGTGCTGTGTAAAGTGTAATGCTCGTCTGTGGTGGCTGATTCAAAATGATATTTTCTGGTACAGTACGTACTGATTATCATGTGCAATTCTTAGAGATTAGTTTTCTAGGTGAAAAGTTGACCAAAGATTTTAGTGAGGCGATGTCACTTTAGCCATT
>NC_090258.1:38230907-38444907 GCF_037325665.1 Littorina saxatilis
AACTATTATCCTCATGGGAAGGTAAGCAAAGCAGAATTGATTATTTGTTAAAGCAGACAGTCGAACCTGCCATGGTGACCACCTGTCCATAAAGGCCACATGCCCATTAAGACCATCCCAAATGATCCCCGTCGTTTTTTACGACTATATAAATCACCTGTCCATAAAGACCACCTGTCTAATGAGACCACTTTTGCTCAGTCCCTTCGGTGGTCTCTTTAGACTGTATTTGCACAAGAGGAAGAGTTTTAGGTTGAGATTAACGGAGCACAGGTAGGTGAGGATTTTCACACTCTTCACTACCTCAGAAAAATGTGCTGTACTCTGACTATGTTATAAGGCACAAGAGCGTCAGTCGTTGTTTTGTTATTTGTATGTGAAGCTCATTAAGTTTTTTTATTTACTCTTATAAACATCGCCAATCAGCACATGCCTGTGCAAACGATAACCGTTTGCACCTTTGTGTATGGCTTGAAAAGTAAACAACTGGGCGACTGCCACGGGAGAAGTGTGCCACTGAGTGAGTTCATAAACAGGCAGGATGGTGTCAATTCTCTTCATTTCCCCGAACCAGAGCAATATCAGTAGTTGCCATGTTAAAGCTACCCTTTCTGGGAATATCGGAACTTAACTTAACCAATTTGCATGTGGATAACAAAATGTTTCCATTTTCTGCAGGAGTGTTGCTACAAGTTTGAAAAGCCACCTAACAGTTACCGTCTTGTGCAAGACAAGCCATATGCTGCAACTGCAACAGCTTTTAACCCGGTGCTTTCTGACATTTACGCTGATTATGTGCGGGAAGACAAAATGGCTTACGAGGCTTGCTGTGTAAAATCAAGCGAAAAGTACTGTCAAACGTTTTACAACCTGAGACCTATAGGGGAGTGTCAAGACAACGCTCCCCTTGTTTTTGGTAAGTGAAGATCGTGTTTGTAAGAAGTAGGTGTTTTTGCATAAAACCGATTAAATATAGCAACTTAACTCGTGACAAAAGTTTGTGATTGCTTTAGATGCTTAGGCATTTGTACGGTACTGACCCTGTAAGACCACTGATGTGACCATTTTATGCGTCTAATGAAATAGCGAATTATAAATGGGTACGATGTGAGGGTTGTGTTCATGTTTAAAACATAACAATATCCCATTTTCTCTGATAGTTTTTAACCGAGAGTTTCAAACTTCTCACACTTCCATGGTTTGATGACCTTCATGTATGAATCAAGCCTGGTTGACCCTTTCTAATTTTAAGGTCACAGTGGGGTCAATTGCAAGTTCGGATTAAAACATAAAAAATATTATTTTGCTTGAACGAATCAAAAAACAAGAACAAACTTAAACTTTTAACCCTGAAATTAAACTTTTTACCCCCCCCCCCCCCCCGTAACAAAAAACCAAGAAAGGCAGGTTGTTGGAACGTTTGTTATTGACAAAACAATACATTCACAAGTATAAATCTGTGCACTTAAAAGACCGTTGGGCCGATATATTTGTGAATGTATTGTTTTGTCATTCAGTCAATAACAAACGTTCCAACAACCTACCTTTCTTGTTTTTTGATTCTGAATTTTGGAACGTTGGCAGTCTCTTTGTTTTTGGATTTGCTTGAACGTTTTGAAAGTTATAGATCTTTACAATCTTTCTGGGTTTGACGATCTCTAGACATGATCAAGGTCACGGTGGGGTTGATGAATAGGAAATTAAAATTTTCTCGAACATTCATGGAATACGAGATGCAGTTAATTTATTTCTGATTCATATTATTAAAGATGGAGGGGATTCGTATGCGCATTTGATCTTCTACTTAAAACAATATTCTAGCTTTTAAAAGTCAAATAATGTCGCCGTAAACACATTTATTTTATGTTGGTTAACATCACAATAGAACTCGGAAAACAATTTTAGCAAGGGATGCATTTTTTCACAACTTTAGTAGACGGGAGAGTGACCCTTCAACATTCTTAAAACTAAAAAAAAACACTAGGCAGATGCGTTTGAATGCCGATCTTTGTTATGGAGACGTTTAATAAAAATAACAATAAGACGACTCGAATGCCCCCGCCCCCCCTTAAAAGGTAACGCCTTCACCTTTAGCCTGTAAATCATGCTGGGTTTTGGCGTCCTGCAAGTCGTCAATGTTCTTGATGTTTCTCTTTTGTTCATAAAGTTTGCACAACGGAATTTATGAACATTGCTTTTTTCTTTGAAAATTAAAAAATGAACTGACTTTCTTGCAGCTACACTGTGTTGTGATCCTTACATCATGACTTTGGATGAACGTGGATACACTTTCAATGGCTGGGGCGAGTACACCATGGTAACAGCGAGCAGTCTGGAGGCAAGTTTCACCCTTCAGGCTCGAACAGACCTTGCTGAGACAGAGACCGGGAAACTGGGCAACGCCACCGTCTTCACAGCCTTTGGAGCCGAGGCGGACGACATTCGGATCTTCGTCGGGCTTGACCCAAACACCAAAAGTTGTAAATATCTTATTTTTCTATAGAACAGTGTTGTTGAAAAGATGAAAGATTTTATGTGCCAAGCGTTCATAAAACAACATTTACTTCACAACAGTTTTGCTTGACTTATGAATTAAGCAAATCACAAACTTCGTCTTCTCTGTCACACCATGGCTGCTGTACCGTGTGCTCGCTACGTGGGGGGCAGATACACGTGACGTCTTGTATGCAAAATGTCTACGGCGACTAACTATACGCTTGTCTGATAAGATTACCTGTGTGCGAGGCTGCTAGGATTGCCTTTACGTTACAAAAGCTCTTTTTGAAAGTGCGTATCAATGCAAAAATGTACGTGATGAAGACGAACATAAAGTGACCACGTTTATAGTGGACGATTTGTTTGTTTGTTTGTTTGCTTAACGCCCAGCCGACCACGAAGGGCCATATCAGGGCGGTGCTGCTTTGACATATAACGTGCGCCACACACAAGACAGAAGTCGCAGCACAGGCTTCATGTCTCACCCAGTCACATTATTCTGACACCGGACCAACCAGTCCTAGTACTAACCCCATAATGCCAGACGCCAGGCGGAGCAGCCACTAGATTGCCAATTTTAAAGTCTTAGGTATGACCCGGCCGGGGTTCGAACCCACGACCTCCCGATCACGGGGCGGACGCCTTACCACTAGGCCACCGTGCCGGTGTATAGTGGACGATCTACATCTCCGTTTTTACATATAAATGCCTCATAGAAGTTTTATAAGCTTTAATTGTGCTCTTAGAGATAACCCAATGCTGTTGAGTAAGGAGGTTGGGGGGGGGGGGGGGGGGGGGTAGTGTTCATACTTGAAGTAACACATTATTTTCACATTTGTGAAATATGTCCTGAAAACACTTAAAAACATCCTTGTGTAGTATATTCAGTATTTTGTATGTGGTTTCCTTGGATCTTAGAAAGTTTACATCCTTTCAGGGTTATGTGACCTCCAGAATTGGATAAGTCTTTCCCCCCTTTGTCAGATGTCAAGATCACAGAGGGATTGATTTCAGGTTAAAAAAAAAGTAACAACATTTTGTGAATGGTTTTGAAACTACACATTTGAAAAATACAAACTTCAAATGTTTGATGACTTTCAATTACGACCAAAACTGGATTACTTAGGTAAAACTGAAAGGTAAAGGCAAAATCGACTTGGGATCTAAAATATAATTTTCTTGAACTTTTTTAAAGCTACAAACGTTCTAGGTTAGATGACCCCCAGACCTAATGACATCTGGTTGACCAAAGTCAAATTTCAAGTTCACAGAATCGCATGTTAAGTTTACAATGTCTTAATGTTTTTGTTAGTACTGGTGTCACATGCCTGATGTGAAACAGTTGATTGGCTAAACTGTTAGCGCACTATTGGAGAACGTATTCTTCCGCCTATGCCACAGTGAGGCTGCCTTCTTTCGATTTGAGAAGATTCTTGTCATCCACCCTGCAAGTGACATGTAGCTTATCTTCTCCACATTACCAAATGATCCTTGATCCTAAAATTCCCCGCGGCAAAAAGCAGAAGTGTTTTTTCTGACAGATTTCGAGCTAGTCAATGCAGTATTTGGAAGTCGACTGATTCGATTGGCTGCCCTACGTATACATGCAGCAGACGACAGCGTCAGTTCAGTACCGAAATGAACGGTTTTCGCATATTTTAGGACAACAACGAAGTAAATAGAAAACATGAAGGCTTCAAAACATTCTTACCATGTATATAATCATAGCACCAACCTCCTAGATGAATGCACATACATTACAAGAAATAACATTCCAACTTTATGTTTTGCGAATGAGCGAAACATCGTGTCACTTTGACATCAGGGGACGTAACTCAGTTCCGTGGGGGTTGTTCATTTTTTAAAAGCATAGAAACTTCTGGTATATGTTTTTCTACCAATAATAAACTAAATATAAAAGTGAAACTGTATGCTCATGGGTACATTTAGCATAACTGTAACTCATGCTATTAGTTGCTAATCGATAAAACGGTGAGGAGGGTCATCAAATCGTAAAATGGATGGTCGGTGATTAAACCGTCAATACCCCCGAAATTTGCAACTGTAGCGAGAAGCTTGCAAGTCATGGCAAAGCCGGCACAAAAAAAAAATAGATCTAACTCGACAGGTCCACAGTTATCCATTCGCCCGCAGAAAAATTTGCCTTGTCAGACGTTCTAATCTCTTGTAGTTACTGACCATATCGTCATTAAAACAATCACAGTGCGCTAAGAGATTTATTGAGCAAATCTTGAAAATAATTATTCAGCGCTTCGTTCAATGATTTGCTCTATAAATCTCTTAGCGCACTGTGATGTCTCAATAACTTAAGATAATAATAATAATTATGATAATGATAATAATAATAATAATAGTGAATCTTTGCTTCAGAAATTATAATGCTCATGGTGGATCTGTCCTTTTATATCTATATGCTTTTAGCATAAAACTGCTCTGAGAAATTGTTATGGTAATGTCATATCCACACATTTGAATGCTTTCAGCTTTGGTCATATATGCGAACAGCGAAGACTTCAGCAGAAGATTCCAAAACGACCCAGAATTTCAGGTGGACAACGACGACTTCTTCTTACATAGAGACAACGACAGCCTTGAAATCTCATTCCAGTCAGGTACAATCTGAATAATATATGAGACTTTGAAAACATTCTAATAGTAAACATAGTAATTTACCGTGTGTCTTTCTTTAATGTGGGAGAAGCGAACACGGGTTGCTTTTATTTGTTTCTTGTCTTGTCTTATCAAGAACATTTCTAGCACACTCTTCCTTCCTGTTTTTTTCAAATAGCTAAAATGGTCGACCATTATTCACATTCATAGTGTGGACTTTTTCGAATTAATGGTATTAATCCTAGTTTTGCTTCCTCTTCAATCATTAGACAAGCAAATTATGTACTCTTTCATTCTGAAAACCTGGCAACTATACGCTATGTTTTGCAAGCAGTCGTCTGTATTTAAAACCGAGTGGCTGGTTTTACTGCAAACAAAAATGGGTGCTGTAGCTCATTTTCGTATAGTCAATTTTAAGTGGATAAATTAACAGGCGAACCTTTTGTCAAAAATCAGTTATTATTCTTTTGCCCCTAAGTAAACGTAGATATTAAAATTACCATGGACTTCTTACATCCAGGTGCACGGAGCCTCAAGGACTTGAAGTCATGCCTCTGGCATCTACCCATGTGAAAAATACCAGTCGAAAACTGGCATTTTTTCACGGATTAATTGTTATCAATCGAGTAAACAAGGCAAAACTACTCGATCAGTCCCGCAGGCGAACTAATTACCTCAAAAGCCCACATGGAAGTCTATTCATCTCGACGAGACAGAGAGAGAACGTTCTTTATATCTTGTGTAGTTTACATCAAGACATTGTGTTTGACTACGTAAGAAAAATGCAAAACATGGTATTTGCATACAGCCTTTAGACTTAGAACGTCCTCATAAGAAATGTTAATGAAGTTTTAGCAAGAGATGCGAACTGACAAACCGCATAAGATTTCTTTTGGCTGGCAACTGTCACGATCGGGTGACAGAGACCAAGAAAGTGTCACTCAGTAGAGTGCCTGTTCTGGGTCAATGTATGATAGAAAGCGCCTGTGCGTGATATTGGGCTACAGCAGAGTTTGCTGACAGTGCTCAATGAACACGGAGGGTTTGCTGCGCACGAGTTTTACAGTGGAGGTTTCTGCTGTCATAGGGCTGACGGTTTTTCGCTGACAGCGCACACGGGATTTTCAGGGATTGAGTTTCTCGTGTCTTTTTTCTGCTTGGGGAGGCAGAATTGTGTATAGCTGGACTGGTTTTGTGACAAGGTCAGTCACGTGTTATTGGCTAGGTTGTCTGAGAGAGGCACAAGGACGGCGCACTTGACACCCAGCGGCAGAAGGGGAAGGATCTAATACACAGTTTCTAGAGTATGATGGTTTTTCACCGAGTATTATATTCGGCACTCTAAGGGAACTTCCACCAGTTATTTCCTCCTCACTGCCACGTATTTTGCTGAGGACAAGTCGTCAACTTTCCTTCGTCGGCGATGGCTTTCGCATAAGGATTCGACAAGGGGTTCTGGACGTTTTTGGTCACTGTTGACGAACAGAGGCTGTTCCAGGGAGGAAGCGGATTTTTGCTTCCATGAGAGTACAATCATAGGCTTTTGAGGTAATAAATCATTATTTAACGCTGTTGATGAGTCTGTGTTTGTGGAATGAAATACTCTCTGTTGTTCTTTCCAGGTTAGCGCATAATTTACTCTCTGTGACGCTAAAATACTAATCTGTATATGGTTTTTGCAGATAGGGAGAGAAGGACGGAAAATGACTGTTTTGTTGTTGTAAAAAGTCCGTTTTGTGCAGGCCCACGTGCTCGATGAGATATTTAAAGATGACATGTTTTAAGGTGGTGGGTGAGGGGTAGCTGACATGTTTAGTGCACCGATGCTTTCTGTTTGCAGCCTTCGTTCGTTTCTGTCGGTTGCCTGTAACCGCTGCACGGCTGCCTTTTGACGGGGCACTGCTAGCTGCAGACGTTGGAGCTGGGACCTGAGGAAGCTACGCTAACCGGCTAACCAGCAGACCGGCTAACCAGCAGACCGGCTAACCAGCGAACCGGCTAACCAGCAACCCGGCTAACCAGCAACCCGGCTAACCAGCATACCGGCTAACCAGCATACAGAAAGAAAGCTAAGTGCACCGTGTCTTACGCACCCCGTTGACCACCGTTGTCTTTTCCTTATCTGTGATTTCATTGGAGTAGTGACAACGTGGGGTGTTGACCCCTGCATGAACTAGAGCTTTTTGAACAGAACATTCTCATTTGACTGTATTTACACGGGATCAGCGTGTTACTATAATTTTCTATATACTACTGGCATTTTGTCAGTGATCACGGGTTTTTTTACGTGTTGAGAACGTAAAAGGAACATATTTTGAGTGAAGGCTCGAGGGAGGTGGCGAGTTTATACATAAACAGGCGTCTGAAACTTATACTTTTGTTGACTCTATTTAATTGTATGACTGCGAGAGTGGATCGTGGTGTGGTTAGTTAATTAGTAGTAATTAACCGGTTCATAATCACCTTAAGTGATATATTGAAACGTGACACATGGGGGCCAAGCCGGGATTTACTCAGTTAATTTCCAACTGATAAAGACCCACCAATTAAGGATAACTAAGAGCAGATAATCTCGTCAGTGCTCGACTTATTTTCTGCTTGGTGCTACCCTTTTTTGTATAGTTTTGATCATATACCACACCTTAAGCGATTCACACCTTGCAGGAAATGTAAATTGTAATTTGTGAGTTATTGTATGCGCTAACTGTGATTACTTCCCTTTCCTTTGTTTGTGAATCTTTGTTGTTGTACGTTCAGAGTTTTCCGTTGCAGAGAGCTGAGCGGGGTTAGCGGATTTGTTATTCGTTTTACTCAGTTTTCTCTACATTGTTGTTTCGCATTCTGTAACAGGTTACATTTCTACCGTCTTGTTTTACTTGGATTTTTCTCCATATTTTGACTTTGTTGGAATTTTGGGGGGGAAGGGTCCGAGGACTTCTGTCCTAACCAAGGCTGTGGGAGACACTCTGTTTCACCGCAAAAAGCAGCCGATAAAGTAGGCCACGGCTGTGGGAAACACTTTGTTTCACCGCAAAAAGCAGCCATAAAGTAGGCTACGCGTTTTGTTCTACACCGTTTGGATTTTTCTTCTGCATTTTCTGGTTACTGGATTTTTGTATCCATTTCATCACCGCGTGTTCTAGCTATAGCCGCGTTAGACTTATTTTTGTGATAAAGCTTTGCTAAAACTAACCATGGCTACAGGGGGATCTCCTACGAGGAGAATAACTTTCGAGACTCCTGGGAGCGAGCAACCGACCGAGCGAGACGCACGCGTTAGAGCCCGAAGCGTTCTAAAACGCTTAGAAGTAGAACGGAAGGAAGAATTTGAGCGACTGACAAGAAAAGAAGAACGTGACCGACAGGACAAGAAGGACGAACTTGACAGACAAGAAAGGGAACGACAGGCTGAACGACAGGCCGAACGTGACCGACAGGACAAGAAAGAGAAAGATGAACTTGACAGACAAGAAAGGGAACGACAGGCAGAACGAGACAGACAGGAAAGGAAAGACGAGCTTGACAGACAAGAACGGAAAGAGAAAGACGAACTTGACAGACAAGAAAGAGAACGAGACAGACAGGAAAAGAAAGACGAGCTTGAGAGACAGGAACGACAGGCCGAACGACAGGCCGAACTTGACAGACAGGACAAACAGGCCGAACGCGATCACCAGCTAGAGCTAGCTAGACTACAGGCCGAGAAGGGTACGCTTACTCAGGCTAGCGCGCCGACGTTTGTTGCCGACCGTACGAGACTGCCGACGTTCGACGATGACAAGGACGAGCTCGACGACTTTTTACGCCGGTTTGAGCGCATTGCATCTGACCAGAAGTGGGAAGAGGCCACGTGGGCTAGCCGCCTTAGCACCTGCTTAAAAGGACGCGCATTGCAGCTCTACAACGCTTTGGATGACGACGAGGCGAGAGACTATCAGGCACTAAAGAAGGCGTTACTCCAGCGCTTCAACCTGACTGCGGAAGCCTACAGACGACGTCTGCGTAACAGCAAGAGACTGAGCGGCGAGCTGAGCCATCAGTTTGTGGCACGCCTTAATCTCTACCTGCGGCGCTGGGTGGAGATGGCCGAAAAGGACTGGACCGTCAACGACCTTGCCGACCTCATTGTCATGGAACAACTGATGTCCAGCCTGCGACCTGAGGTGGTGACCTTCGTGCAGGAGCACCAGCCTAAGACTACTCAGGAAGCAGCCGACTGGATCAGGGTACACGAGGACGCCCAGGCGATCTCTGGCAAATCTTCAGGCTCACGGCCGGGAAAATCGGGAAATTCAGGTTCTTCAGGACCCAAGGACGATCAGGGACACAAAGGATCAGGTTCCAGAACTGACATCCAGTGTTACTACTGCAACAAGCGGGGCCACGTGAAGAAGGACTGCCACAAGAGACAGGCTGACCAGAAGGGCGTACACTTTGTTGGCAGCGAGGAGTTAAGGGACGTCACGAGCTCATGCACAATTCCACAACTCTGCGTTCCGTGCTCCAGGAAACATTTCCAGCCCCACTGCAACGTTTACGTTAACGGAGTGAAGGGCGAAGGTCTGCGGGACACAGGAGCAGACATGATAGTGGTTCGGGCGAGTCTAGTTCCAGCTATGGCCTACACAGGAGACAGCATCGGGGTGAGAATGGCCGAGGCATCTCACGCTTACGACTTGAACACGGCAGTGATCAAGGTCGTAACACCGTTGTTCACGGGGACCATTGTGGCCGTCGTCATGGACGATCCTCCATGCGACCTGCTCATTGGGAACCGGGTTCAGTTTGTGGACGGCGTCACAAGGGAGGTTCCCGTTTATCGGTCTCCCGACGTCATTTCAGTGCTCACGCGGGCACAGGCGGAGCGAGAGGACAAACCTCTCAAACCCCTACCTGCTGCACGAGCTGCCCTGGGGAACGTGACCCCCGCGCTTCTCGCGAAGGCTCAGGCATCTGATCCGACATTAGCGACTCCTCGGGAGCACGCGAAGTCGGGGAAGGTGAAGCTGAGCGGGAAGCATGGGAGGTCAAAGTTCCTCAGGGACAAGAAGTTGCTCTACCGTGAGTTCAGCAACCAAGAAGGTACATTTAGACAGGTTGTCGTGCCTCGCGAGTTTCGCGAGGGTGTCATGGCAACGGCACACGACTCGATTCTGGGAGGTCATCTTGGTACCAAGAAGACCACGGATCGTGTCTGGCGCCACTTTTACTGGCCAGGCATCTGCACGGATGTCCGACGTTTCTGTGCGTCCTGCGATAAGTGCCAGAAGGTGGTTGCCAAAGGAAGGGTGAGGAAGGTCCCCTTGGAGAAGATGCCGCTCATCGACGAACCCTTTCGTCGGGTGGCAGTGGACATCATCGGGCCCATCTTGCCTGCGTCTGAGGACGGAAACAGATACATTTTGACCATGGTGGACTACGCTACTCGATACCCAGAGGCGATCCCTCTGAAATCGATTGAAGCCACGCGAGTAGCTGAGGCTCTGGTTACTATGTGGTCCCGGCTGGGAATTCCATCAGAGGTACTCACCGACAGAGGCACGCAGTTCACGGGAGGAGTGATGGCGGAGGCAGCACGACTGCTATCACTGGAGCAGCACTTCACCACTCCTTACCATGCTCAGTGCAACGGACTGGTGGAAAGGTTCAATGGCACCTTGAAGACCATGCTGAGGAAACTAGCTCAGGAGAAACCACGCACGTGGGACAGGTACATCCCAGCATTGCTTTTTGCATACCGCGAGGTTCCTCAGGAGAGCTTGGGTTTTTCCCCATTTGAGTTGTTGTACGGCAGACAGGTACGCGGTCCCATGGCTATCCTGCGTCAGGCTTGGACGGACGAAGAAGCTGACGAGGAGGTGCAGACGACAGCGACCTACATCGTAGAACTCAGGAACAGGATTGAAGAGACCTGCAAACTGGCTCAAGAGAACCTGGGAAGAGCAGCACAGCGTTACGCGCGAGGATTCGACCGCAAGGCACGGCCGCGCAGCTTCAAGATTGGAGAACGGGTGTTGCTACTTCTACCTGTCAAACACAACAAGCTACAACTGAAGTGGCAAGGACCTTTTGAGGTGACAGCGAGTGTGGGCCAGAACGACTACAGGATCATGATGCACGGGAAAGCACGCCTGTACCACGCCAACCTGCTGCGCGCCTACATAGAGAGGACAGCCTACGGGGAGAAGAACAAAGACCAGAAGAACAAAGACAAGAAGACAGAGAAGGTTGCAGTCATCAGGGGTGAAACGAGGGGTTGCTCGTTCTTGAGGACGACCTTTCTGTCTGGAAACAGACCATCAACCTCTGCAATATCTTCAGGTTGCAAGGTTGGCAAACGCCAGACTTATGCGCTGGGCGTTGATCCTCCAACCGTACCAATTCACGGTACGCGTCATTCCGGGCGCCAACAATGTTGGAGCTGACTTTCTCTCTCGGGCTGTAGAGGAGAACATGACTGTGAGCGAAACCGAGGTTTCGTCTTGAAGAGGGGAGGTGTGTCACGATCGGGTGACAGAGACCAAGAAAGTGTCACTCAGTAGAGTGCCTGTTCTGGGTCAATGTATGATAGAAAGCGCCTGTGCGTGATATTGGGCTACAGCAGAGTTTGCTGACAGTGCTCAATGAACACGGAGGGTTTGCTGCGCACGAGTTTTACAGTGGAGGTTTCTGCTGTCATAGGGCTGACGGTTTTTCGCTGACAGCGCGCACGGGATTTTCAGGGATTGAGTTTCTCGTGTCTTTTTTCTGCTTGGGGAGGCAGAATTGTGTATAGCTGGACTGGTTTTTGTGACAAGGTCAGTCACGTGTTATTGGCTAGGTTGTCTGAGAGAGGCACAAGGACGGCGCACTTGACACCCAGCGGCAGAAGGGGAAGGATCTAATACACAGTTTCTAGAGTATGATGGTTTTTCACCGAATATTATATTCGGCACTCTAAGGGAACTTCCACCAGTTATTTCCTCCTCACTGCCACGTATTTTGCTGAGGACAAGTCGTCAACTTTCCTTCGTCGGCGATGGCTTTCGCATAAGGATTCGACAAGGGGTTCTGGACGTTTTTGGTCACTGTTGACGAACAGAGGCTGTTCCAGGGAGGAAGCGGATTTTTGCTTCCATGAGAGTACAATCATAGGCTTTTGAGGTAATAAATCATTATTTAACGCTGTTGATGAGTCTGTGTTTGTGGAATGAAATACTCTCTGTTGTTCTTTCCAGGTTAGCGCATAATTTACTCTCTGTGACGCTAAAATACTAATCTGTATATGGTTTTTGCAGATAGGGAGAGAAGGACGGAAAATGACTGTTTTGTTGTTGTAAAAAGTCCGTTTTGTGCAGGCCCACGTGCTCGATGAGATATTTAAAGATGACATGTTTTAAGGTGGTGGGTGAGGGGTAGCTGACATGTTTAGTGCACCGATGCTTTCTGTTTGCAGCCTTCGTTCGTTTCTGTCGGTTGCCTGTAACCGCTGCACGGCTGCCTTTTGACGGGGCACTGCTAGCTGCAGACGTTGGAGCTGGGACCTGAGGAAGCTACGCTAACCGGCTAACCAGCAGACCGGCTAACCAGCAGACCGGCTAACCAGCGAACCGGCTAACCAGCAACCCGGCTAACCAGCAACCCGGCTAACCAGCATACCGGCTAACCAGCATACAGAAAGAAAGCTAAGTGCACCGTGTCTTACGCACCCCGTTGACCACCGTTGTCTTTTCCTTATCTGTGATTTCATTGGAGTAGTGACAACGTGGGGTGTTGACCCCTGCATGAACTAGAGCTTTTTGAACAGAACATTCTCATTTGACTGTATTTACACGGGATCAGCGTGTTACTATAATTTTCTATATACTACTGGCATTTTGTCAGTGATCACGGGGTTTTTTACGTGTTGAGAACGTAAAAGGAACATATTTTGAGTGAAGGCTCGAGGGAGGTGGCGAGTTTATACATAAACAGGCGTCTGAAACTTATACTTTTGTTGACTCTACTTAATTGTATGACTGCGAGAGTGGATCGTGGTGTGGTTAGTTAATTAGTAGTAATTAACCGGTTCATAATCACCTTAAGTGATATATTGAAACGTGACAGCAACACTAGAGGTATGTTTAGTCATCTGTGGGATTGTTGTGTAAATATTTTGACTGTTTATATCCTTATCTGCGACAAAAGACAAATCGTTGCTTAAACAGTACTCTGAGCGGACAAGTATCTTGAAAATGCTGGGACGTCTGTGGTAATACATTCAGAAAACCTTAGCGTTTCAAACGTGTGGTTTTTGCTTGTAGCTAGGTAGCAGACATTCCGCAACTCGATTCGCTTCTTATCTTTTCCAAATCGCTGGGCACTGTGAAGAAGAGAAAAAAACAAGGAAGGTTTTGTGAGCCATCAAAAGAGTATGGAAAAGAGAAAAACACAGACAGCGCATACAGGGCACATGAGACCGAACTTTCTGTTAAGTGCAGGTCTGACGAAATGTGCAACTTGATAAAGTTGACTGGTAGAAAACGTCAGTTCTAGATTGTTAAAAAACCCACCTACAAACAAACAAACAAACAAAAACAATAAAAAAAAAACCCACCTACAAACCCCTGTCTAGATGAGTAAACTGAGCTTTGAATTACAAATTAATCCATAATTCTTTTTCAGGTATCAGTCTGAAAATATCGGTCAGGATCAAGTCCCTAGCAATGTCGCTCAGCCTGCCCAAGACATTCCGCAACAAAACAAAAGGACTTATGGGTAACTTCAATGGCATCAAAGATGATGAATTCATTCTGCCTGACGGAACGTCGATGGGACCAGACCCAACAGAACGACACGTTTTTCAGACATTTGGCCCTGCGTGTAAGTATGTTTACTGCTTCAGAGCTCTTGAACACAGTCATGTTATTATGAGTTGATACTGGCTGTCAGCAAACGATGACTGACTGTGACATTGTTTAACAATTAATATACAATTTGAGGACAAGTTCAAGTTCTGTTGAAGAAGTAATATTAGGTGTTAACTATGGGCATACGCCTGCAAATGACACAAAACAAATGCAGCAATGTCCAGCTGTTCATTTTTTATGTTGGATAATCCAGGATTGCATACATGCATTCATTGCATGCATCACCTTACATTGCAATGTTTAGTGTTCAAGTTTGTTTCGGAAGATTGGACTTCGAAATACAATCTCCCATTTTACTTATCTTCGTGGATAACCAACGTTTTAAGTACATATTTAAAGTATGTCATCATGTCTATAGTTCTTTGGTTTGATTGTGTCACAGGGGCAGTAACCTCTGACAGCTCTGTCATGCGATATGAACCAAGGGAAGGCCCCCACAACTACTCGCATCCTGAGTTTGTTCCCCTTTTTCTGGACGAACAACCAGAAGAAATCAGAAACCTTGCCAAAACCAAGTGTGGAGATAACCTTGCTTGCCAATTTGACTACTTTGCGACGGGAAGCAATGCTTTTGCTATGGACAGCAAGATCTTTCAGGAGGATGCTGATAAAGAAAAGGAAGCTCTCAGTGAGTATCGTGTGGAATAATAACTACATTCTTAGAGGCTGATCTGTTTGGCTAGCAGCGTCAACATTCTTCAGTATTCTTCTGCCTATCTTAAAGAGTAAACATGGCATATTGATACATTTTGGGAATCAAAAAATAATAAGAATTACAATGCAATAAGTTTATAATTTTTTTTAAATTTCTATTTTCTTGCAGAATGTGTCGAATTTAAAGGAACAAAATAATGAAATCATTTTCCACGCTGAAATGCAATCCTATAGCACTGTCTCGAAACTAACGCGATAGTCGGACAGAGTTGCGCCCCTAGAGTCCCGTTTTGTGTTTGCAAAATGGAACCGCATGACGTAGTTTGAACAGCAGACACGGTAACGCTTCCCTCCACCACTAATCTTCTTCTCTCGTTCAGCCAATTTGGACGTAAACAATACAACCGGAACTACCCGCCGACAGCGCCGCGGGTTATGTCAGGGACGGACAACTCTTATCACTTTTGTTTTGAGACAATGCACTAGTCAAGACCAAGTCAAATATTTTTTTTACCAAAATGTCAATCAATTTGATTGCAACACTTTTTAGTAAAGCAGGATGTTACGTCATCTGAGGTGGAAAAAACCCCACAAAAAACAAACACATCTAGCGATATCACCTGTAAGAATGTACATGTAAAATATAATGCAAAGCACACACACACACACACACACACACACACATTCACACATTGCTACATGCACTTTAGGGCTATCGCACACGCCGATGTAACTAAGATAAGCATAGGAATAGTGGCAATCAGCCAAGGGCAGTAATGCACTGGTGGAATTGTGCAAACCTTGTCGGATAGTGTTGAAGCAATACAAGTTGCATAATTATGTTATAGAACTTGCATAACATCCTGGTTAGTTCTGGTGCTCTACCCTCTATCAGTCTCACTGTTCGAGTTGCCTTTACTTGATAACTGTCTTTATTCATCATTTTGTTGACTCACATGCGAAGCAAAAGTGAGTCTATGTACTCACCCGAGTCGTCCGTCCGTCCCGGCGTCCGTCCGTCCGGAAAACTTTAACGTTGGATATTTCTTGGACACTATTCAGTCTATCAGTACCAAATTTGGCAAGATGGTGTATGATGACAAGGCCCCAAAAAACATACATAGCATCTTGACCTTGCTTCAAGGTCAAGGTCGCAGGGGCCATAAATGTTGTCTAAAAACAGCTATTTTTCCCATTTTTCCCATTTTCTCTGAAGTTTTTGAGATTTAATACCTCACCTATATATGATATATAGGGCAAAGTAAGCCCCATCTTTTGATACCAGTTTGGTTTACCTTGCTTCAAGGTCAAGGTCACAGGAGCTCTTCAAAGTTGGATTGTATACATATTTTGAAGTGACCTTGACCCTGAACTATGGAAGATAACTGTTTCAAACTTAAAAATTATGTGGGGCACATGTTATGCTTTCATCATGAGACACATTTGGTCACATATGATCAAGGTCAAGGTCACTTTGACCCTTATAAAATGTGACCAAAATAAGGTAGTGAACCACTAAAAGTGACCATATCTCATGGTAGAAAGAGCCAATAAGCACCATTGTACTTCCTATGTCTTGAATTAACAGCTTTGTGTTGCATGACCTTGGATGACCTTCACATGTATTTTGGTAGGAAAAATGTGTAAAGCAGTTCTTAGTGTATGATGTCATTGCTAGGTTTAGCTGAAGGTCAAGGTCATGTAAAGGTCAAGGTCAAGCATGTGAGTCGTATGGGCTTTGCCCTTCTTGTTTTGTATTATGGTGAGCAAAATCAAATAGCCTACCTATGGCATCCACCCATGTTGAACGACATGATGTTGGTACTAACACCGAAACGCATTGACCAATCACTGAAGGGTACTGAGGTCATTTCACAAACAGGATTTCCCAATCTAGCATTCCCTCTGGTTTGGAGTTTTTGAAGGCTTCTTTTGTACGATGACGCCCTAGCTCTGTTTATTATGTAAAGGGGAGCAACCGGCTGCAAGCGGGCCTCCAGAGACAATAGGAAGCAAGGAATACTCGTTAAAAATACAAGTAAAAGACAGAAAGTATGGCTTGGGAGAGTGTTTAGTCTTTTAATACAAACAATGTCAAAATGTCTTTCTCTTTCAGTAGTACAAACTCTGTAGATGCGTTATGATTAACGATTTTCTTGCGCTTTTTTTCTCTTCAGAAAACGCTTTGCCTCGGATACATGTTCCGTCCGTTTTGAAAGTAGCCGCTGGACGAACAGTGACATTCAACCTGAACGGAAGTGACACTGATGGAGACCCTCTGACATATCACATAGAAGATGATGGCAATGGAAGGGTGCAAGTGAAACCAACATCAGGAGAAGTGAGCTTCCTAGCTGACACGAAGGCACCTGTCGACATGCGGTAAGCTAAAGTTACACCATTCTTTTAGCTATCTCTGACTTTGTTTCTGCGCACAGTTTCTTGCTTTTGGTTTTGCTGTGTTCTGTAAACGATGGCATTGTCTATAAATCGCGGTCGAATGTGAGGATGGTCAATGCATATTAAGTGTAAACAGTTTTACTCAGTGTGCGTGTTTCCTTTTGTAATTTTGCAAAGCCATTTTGGAATGTTTCATGATTTCTTTCTTCCATTATTACCATGCACATAACTTTCTAGTTAGATAAACCTTTCGAGTCTAGTTTCTTTTAATAGATATGCGGTGACATAATTTGTTAATACACACTATTTTGAAGCAGACAGAATTTCACTAGGCTTTGGTAGACAGAGACCAAAATGAATCACTTTTTACAGCGCAACACTGTTTCTTTTTTTTGCGAAATGGACATTCTGCAAGCTTGAATATGACGTTAATATCTTTTGTCATCCCCGGTCGTTTGCATTCAAATGAGAGAAAGTAGTATGATGTTTGGTCTCCTCAGAGTTATAAGTAGGGCGATGGGCGCAGTGGTCTAGTGGAGAAGACATCGGCCTCCTGATCGGAAGGTCGTGAGTTCAAATCCCGGGCGCGGCCGCCTGGTGGGTTAAGGGTGGAGATTTTCCGATCTCCCAGGTCACCTTATGTGCGGACCTGCTAGTGCCTTATCCCCCTTCATGTGTACACGCAAGCACAAGACCACATACGCACGGAAAAGATCCTGTAACCCATGTCAGAGTTCGGTGGGTTATAGAAACACGAAAATACCCAGCATGCTTCCCCCGAAAGCGGCGTATGGCAGCCTGAATGGCGGGGTAAAAACGGTCATGCACGTAAAAACCCACTCATGCGAAAACATGAGTGAATGTGGGAGTTTCAGCCCATGAACGAAGGAGAAGAAGAAGAGAAGTAGGGCATAGTTATCAGCGGAGTGTTCATTGTTTGATGGTGCGTAAACAAAGAACTTCATGTTATTTGATTTGTGTTTGTGTGTTGTTTATGAGTGCGGAAGTTGTTGAATTTAGACATATGAAACTTCACAACCTGCCATGCACACCCACACGGCTACATACGCTTCCCGGACTCTCTACTCGCAAATGGCCGAAGGGATATTTCGGTGGGAAGAGTATCAGGTGTTTGCTTTTTACATATAGTCAAGTTTTGACTAAATATTTTAACATCGAGGGGGAATCGAAACGAGGGTCGTGGTGTATGTGCGTGTGTGTGTCTGTGTGTGTGTGTGTGTAGAGCGATTCAGACCAAACTACTGAACCGATCTTTGTGAAAGTTTACATGAGAGTTCCTGGGAATGATATCCCCGGACGTTTTTTTCTTTTTTTCGATAAATACCTTTGATGACGTCATATCCGGCTTTTTGTAAAAGTTGAGGCGGCACTGTCACACCCTCATTTTTCAATCAAATTGATTGAAATTTTGGCCAAGCAATCTTCGACAACGGCCGGACTTCGGTATTGCATTTCAGCTTGGTGGCATAAAAATTAATTAAAGACTTTGGTCATTAAAAATCTGAAAATAATATTGTAAAAAAAAAAAAAAATTTTTTTATAAAACGATCCAAATTTACGTTCATCTTATTCTTCATCATTTTCTTATTCCAAAAACATATAAATATGTTATATTTGGATTAAAAACAAGCTCTGAAAATTAAAAATATAAAAATTATGATCAAAATTAAATTTTCGAAATCAATTTAAAAACACTTTCATCTTATTCCTTGTCGGTTCTTGATTCCAAAAACATATAGATATGATATGTTTGGATTAAAAACACGCTCAGAAAGTTAAAACGAAGAGAGGTACAGAAAAGCGTGCTATCCTTCTCAGCGCAACTACTACCCCGCTCTTCTTGTCAATTTCACTGCCTTTGCCACGAGCGGTGGACTGATGATGCTACGAGTATACGGTCTTGCTGAAAAATTGCATTGCGTTCAGTTTCATTCTGTGAGTTCGACAGCTTGACTAAATGTTGTATTTTCGCCTTACGCGACTTGTTGTTGTTGTTGTTGGCCAGCAATTTTTAAGACGACATGCACACATTTTGCAAGTAAAAGAAGCTTCAGTTTTTGTTTTCAGCTTGCCCTTTCTTCCATTTCTTTGTTATTTAATGGATATGAAGTGGAAACCGTCCTTAAAATATTAAAATATTGTGACTCTAAAGTAATCGATCTTGAAACATGGAGACTCTAAAATAATCGATCTTGAAATATGGAGACTCTAAAGTAATCGATCTTTAAACAATTGTTGTAGTGGTGTTTTGGGCATACTTAAATAATCAGTTACCTGCAAATACTTTCTGTACTCTGCCCCCACCCAAACCCAACCCCAGGTCCTCCTTCTTAAATCTGCTATGGTGGCCGCGAAGAAGACTGTTTTCACCTGAATTGCTCTCGCTTATTTTGCAGATTCTACGTGATGGATTCTAAGCAATTGAAATCCCCATCTCAAAGCGTGGAGGTTCTTGTCTGTGGTGGGTGCAGCGGCCACGGGAGTTGCGACTATTCCAGCATAGTTCTCCGTGAACCTCACTCCTACATGTTTCATCGCGTTGAGTGTATCTGCAATCCTGGGTGGGAGGGGGATGAGTGTGAGATTGATAGAGATGACTGTGCAAACCACCCTTGCATGGAAGGGCAGACCTGCAATGATCTCACTCCGCGGCAGCAAGGCTTTTTCGGAGGCTTTTTCTGTGGGCAATGCCCCGCTGGGTTCACCTGGTCTGTCTACAAAGAATGTCAAGATGTCAATGAATGTGAAACGAAAGGACTCAGTGTCTGCCAGATGACCTGCTTGAACACATACGGAAGCTTTGAGTGTGGATGCCAAGCGGGATACCGTTTGCAAAGTGATGGACGATCCTGCATTGATATCAACGAATGCCAGGAGAAGACGAGTAACTGTCAACAGATTTGCACCAACACGGTGGGAGGATACCAGTGCGGATGTGAAGACGGATTCACTCTCGAAGACTCTGGAAAAACTTGCAAACAAGTTGACAAATATATGGCGCCATGTATGCTCTCTGAATGCACCCAAGGCTGCAAGCCTATTGTTGACCCGTACCCTATATGGGGCGAACCTGCAGTGCAGTGCTTCTGTTTCGCTGGCTATGACAACATTGCGGAAGACGGGTCAGAATGCAAAAACCACGACGAGTGTCAGGACACGGAGAATCCCTGCAGCCAGCGCTGCTACGACTATGACGGAGGATTCTCCTGTTCTTGTTACGATGGTTATTATCTCGCTAAAGACGAAGTCACATGCCTCCCTTGCTCGGATTGGACTTATGGACCAAGCTGTCTGTATCGGTGTCTGTGCAGCGGCCATGGGGTGGATTGTGACAATGTGAAAGGATGTGTCTGCGAGAACGGATGGCGGGGAGGTCAGTGCCAAGAAGATATAGACGAATGCACGGACAACCCGAACGTGTGTGGGTCTGAAGAGGTATGTTTTAACACGCCTGGATCGTTTGACTGCAGATGCCTCGGCGGCTACGAAAAGGACAGCAGAACTGGTACATGCTCAGGTAAGCAAAGTGCATTTTTTGGTCTCCTCTAGTTCTGTCATGTCCTTATCATCGTTTCCTTACGGACATTTTATAACACGTGCGCATATATATATATATATATATATATATATATAAAACATCAGAAATTGTGAAAGAAACAATTGAAAGTCAGCAGAGACTTTCTTCCGAGATTTGTTAAAATCTCTTAGCAGAGATAGAGAGAGAAATAAGTATCCCTTCACAGACAGCCTATTGGGAGCATCAGACCCTCCTCAAGGGGGACCGAGATTTACAGAGCAAAGTCCCTTTGTGGGGGACGTATCGCAAGGTAATCTAGTCCTGAGGAGGACCATTGTATTTGTACCTAGACCAGACACGTGTTTCGACACTATTGTGTCTCATCAGTGGTCAGGTGGTACTGATGGCGAGAGTTGTCAACCCATGGTATCCAACTAAGAAGCAAACCATTCTCTGAATGGTAGCTTCTGTTGGCATGGGAGACTACCCTCATCTGACAACCCCAAGAGGATATCTGTGAAGGGAAACACTTTGATTTAAGGTCAAAGTGTAGAATTGATATTTATTAAGAAAGAATTTAGAAATTTAGACAAGTTTTAACCAAGAAATTAGGTTAAAACAAGGGAAATTTGAAAAAGCCTAAAGGGAGGTAACTCTGTACCAGCCTGCAGATCCAGAAATGGATACGCGAACAAGTTAGATCTAATTTTGAAAAGGTTAAACAGGAAAAGCGGTCAACTTTTCACTGCTGTTCAACACAGGACTTGGTAAAGAAGAAGTTTTCTGCTTTATTCAATTGGATCGCTTTGAAGGCGATGCAACTTTCACGGTGACCACATTATAAAACATCAGAAATTGTGAAAGAAACAATTGAAAGTCAGCAGAGACTTTCTTCCGAGATTTGTTAAAATCTCTTAGCAGAGATAGAGAGAGAAATAAGTATCCCTTCACAGACAGCCTATTGGGAGCATCAGACCCTCCTCAAGGGGGACCGAGATTTACAGAGCAAAGTCCCTTTGTGGGGGACGTATCGCAAGGTAATCTAGTCCTGAGGAGGACCATTGTATTTGTACCTAGACCAGACACGTGTTTCGACACTATACATATATATATTAATATATATATATATATATGTGTGTGTGTGTGTGTGTGTGTGTGTGTGTGTGTGTGTGTGTGTGTGTGTGTGTGTGTGTGTGTGTAAAATCAAAGCCTGGAATTATATTCAGTCTATTATTTAATTAAGCGACTCGTTCAAACTTCACAGTTTTCTTTCCGCATATTACAATTATGTTATTGGCAGCTAGCAGCGATCGCACAAGGTGTTTTTATAAACCGGTGTTATTCAAAAGAAATGAAGTACACATTCAGTCTATTAAACGAGTCAGTCAAACTCAGTACAAATGGTAAGTTACTATAAGCCATTTGCAAGGTTATGATACACCGAACGTGTACGTGTTACAGTATTACCTGGCAAACCAGTACTATCTGAATAGCAGTGAACAAGTAAGGACTTCTCCCTGAGCGAAACTTCTTTTGCCTTTGCGAGCAGTTTTAAAGCGTCCCATACACAGGTCTAACATTGTAGCCGTCGCGAGATGCTCAAGCAATGATGCTATAATATGTTTTTTTAAAAAGTTAAAAAAAAAAGTTATGAGCGAAGCCAGTACTCTCACGGCCAAAACACACACACGCACCGCCCCTGTAAATCTGTAGCGTGTAAATCTTTCACCCACACTGACACAGTTGTTAAGTCAATATCGCTATCCGGCTTTTCTTTTCGGGTTGACTCACTCTCTCTCCACCCCCCTCCATCTCTCTCTCTCTCTCTCTTTCTTTTTCTCTCTCTCTTCCTCCCTCTTTCTCTCTCTTTCTTTATCTCTCTCTCTCTCTTTAGAAGCTAGAGGGGGGAGTTTACGTCCTCTCAGAAACTATTTCTATTTGGGACAAGAGTATCTCTCTTTATCTCTCTCTCTCTCTCTCTCTCTCTCTCTCTGTATATATCTCTCTCTTCCTCCCTCTTTCTCTCTCTCTGTCTCTTGCTCGCTCTGTCTCTCTCTCTCTCTCTCTCTCTCTCTCTCTCTCTCTCTCTCTCTCTCTCTCTCTCTCTCTCTCTCTCTCTCTGTATATGTGACCCTCCACAACGAAATGAGTCGCATGTCACCTCACGCTGTTCTGCGCTAGGCTTCATATAAGTCCGGGGAGTGTCTGGTAACAGTGTGAGGGTCACCTTAGTCACAGGCTTATAACTCAAACAGTTTTTGCTCTTTTCTAAAACGGTTTTCACCACTAGATAGAGCATACAAAACTCTGTAGGACAATGTAAAAATATGAAAATCATGCACATGTGACATGCGACTCATTTCGTGGTGGAGGGTCACATATAGTCATGTGAATAGTTTTTCTGCCTTTTTTTAAATTTTTTTTTTACTGTCATGCTTATCTTTTGTAATTGTTTTACGTTTATACAACTTGTATATGTATTCAAGATTAGAATAAGTCCCTCTCTGGGCGAGGGCTGGTTGAAAATAAGCTCGTTTATATTGCTTATGCCACAACCATTGTAAAATAAAATTTGATTTGATTTGATTTGATTTGATCTCTCTCTCTCTCTCTCTCTCTCTCTCTCTCTCTCTCTCTCTCTCTCTCTCTCTCTCTCTCTCTCTCTCTCTCTCTCTCTCTCTCTCTCTCTCAGTCTCTTATGTGAGCGCGCGTGTCAACTGCAGATATCATGTTTATTTGAAGAAAATTCCGCAATTTTCTGCTGCTTCAAAGCTCAGACACTCATGACAAAAGCACTAAAAGTCTCCCACTTTTAAACTGTCTGTTTAAAATCAGTTTTTTAACAGAAACAAAAAATCCACATTGATACAAGAATGGAAAATGGTGAAAAATCTGAGTCAAGCGGATAGGAAACCGGTACATCTAACACAAATTAAGTAAACATTTACTGCAAGAACATCTGATACCTGGCAAATGCTTGTCACTTGTGTCTGTAATACGACAATGGCCAGTAGAAGAAAAATCTACCGGACAGAATTAACAGAACAAAAGTAACGAAAAAACGACTATGTAACATGGTCTTTAGTATTAAGCAGGATGCTATAAGTCGGTCAAGGTTATGCGTTAGAGCCACAGCTAGTACCTTCCTTACTCAATTAAGGCCGGGCTCGCCAGTTATTATTACGCTTTCAAGTTTCCCTTTGTGGGATGCCTCTCTCTCTCTCTCTCTCTCTCTCTCTCTCTCTCTCTCTCTTTATCTGTACTCTGTGTGTGTGCGTGCGTGTGTGTGTGTGTGTGTGTGTGTGTGTGTGTGTGCACGTGTGTTGGGGGTGCCGGGGGCCGGTGGAGGGGGGGGGGACAAAAAGGAAAAACGGAACTAGATCAAGTGCTACAATGCAACACATTCAATGAATGATAGTTTGCCACAATGGCATATAATTATGCGTATACCGGCTTACATTCTTCTCGTCCTCTTTGTCTGCCGCAAGTCCTCTTTCGCCACAAAACGCTACAAGCAGGGCACAGATGAAAAATAGCGACACGTGCATTTTGCAGCAAAGCTTCATGACGCGTGCGTAAAAGGGGAATCCCCGGGAGTTCCCATTGCTTGAGAAAATTATATAAAAATGAAAATGTAACGAAACGCGAAAATGTGGCAGTTTGTCGGTAGGCTTGATATTTATCACTCGTATCATAGGAGTATTTGAAGTGTCTTCCACAAGCAGCGAAAGTGCAGAAATGGCTATTTTGACCAACCAGACAGTACTGTTACAAACGTGTGCATAACATCGGAAGAAAACATTGCTGTAAACTGGAGATGACGTAGAGAAAAAAGCGAGCTACAATCTCGCAATCAGTACAATCTTAGATGTGACACGAGTCACAGCAGGTATTGCATTTCCGCAGTTTCGAAAGAAAGAAAATTACTTCATGTGCAAGCAATATATGGATTTTTTTTATCACTTAATTCACTTCAGATAAGCCACAAATTAAATCACAATTATGTTAACAGGGCCGGACTACCGGGGGGGGGGGGGGGGTTATGGGGGTTGCGCAACCCCCCCCCCTAGCCTAAACATGTACCTCACTTATTTAAATTTTTTTTTTTATTGATATTGTTTATTTTATGCCGTTTCATGCAAGGAGCGACCATTTTCCTATCTCAGAATATGACCTACCCATCAGCTTCAGGGGGCGAATCTCCCTGACCCCCACAAAGGGCTCTGCCCCTTGACCCCGCCAGGGGGAACATCCCCCTGGACCACCACTGGCAACCCCCCCCCCCTCTTATCCTAGTCCGGCCCTGGTTAAGTTAAATATATATTTCTACTGAAGCAGGTGCGCATATAAAGCTCCCATAAGTCATTCTTGGTCAAGTTTGAGGTATTTTGCGATTCAGATGTCGATGAATGCAGTGAGCTTGCCTCGCTGAACACATGTGGGGAACATCAACGCTGCAGCAACGTGCCTGGCAGCTTCTTCTGCACCTGCGTTCAGGGATATAAACTCTCCAATGGCCAATGTGAAGGTGCGTTTTCTTTTGGTGAACTTTTTGATTTAGCCTGCTCGATTCAAACTCCTAAACCTCTACACCTTGAGTTAGACTTTTGTTCAGAGAACATTAAATCGCAGGCGTCTCTGATCACTTTAGTATGCGGCAAAGTACGGTATTAGGATAGGAAATGGGGTGGAGAGGTTGTTTGGTTTTTCAATAGTCTGCTTCAGTATAATGTTTGCGTATGGATGGTCACGTGGCCGTCAGACTGAACCAAAAAACAACAACCGATCGATCAGGCGCTTGCTCTGCTTCTTTAAACAATATTGTTAATTGCAGGTTAAAAAGCTGTCGATGCCTTTAAGAAATTGGAAGAAAGAGTAGTTGCTATTTTTCATTTGCTGTAGTCTATATTATGTTGATCTCGCAAGCTAACGTTGGCGTTTGTTTTTATACAATTGGTAGCTTGCTGTGAGTTCAATGTCCCTATTGTTGAATTCGTTTAATTATCTGTTTGTGTTTGGAACAGATATTGACGAATGTGCTCTGGGCATCAGCGACTGTGAACACCAGTGTATCAACCTTCCAGGATCCTACAACTGTGAATGCCGTTATGGATACCGACTCAACACTGACAGAGCCACATGCTCTCAAGGTTGTACCCCCCCCCCCCCCCCCTTTCCCCGCCGCTGTTCTCTTTCTCTTCCTCTAATTTTCTCTGTCTCTTCGTCTCTGTCTGTTTCTCTCTGTCCCACTCTCCATCTCTGTAATTCTCTCTGTAGCAGTGTGTTGATTGGTGTACTTCTAAGGTTTGATGAACTCCAGACATGCTGATGAACTTGTTACCCCTTGTTAATGTTCAAGATCATGGTGGTGTTGAGTTTGGTTAAAAAATGGAAAATTATCATAATTTCGGATGTTTTTTAAACCATAGCTTTTTAACTTGGTTTAAACGGTGTTTATTCAGTTACATAAATGCAAAGCCATGGGTTGGAGTGTATGTTATAATAAAGGAGCACAACAAGATACACTTTTAAATGTGCCTTTAGAAAAAAAACGAGTAATGTGAGATTTAAACCAATCAAAACAACAACAACAACAGCTACGACAGCAAAAACTATAACGACAATGGCACAGAAACACACAAAAATGGAGAATTATATACAGAGAGAGAGAGAGAGAGAGAGAGAGAGAGAGAGAGAGAGAGAGAGAGAGAGAGAGAGAGAGAGAGAGAGAGAGAGAGAGAGAGAGAGAGAGAGAGAGAGAGAGAGAGAGAGAGAGAGAGAGAGAGAGAGAGAGCATCCACTACAGATCGATGCAATGCTCTAATGATAAAATCACTAAACATAATGGTATTTAAAAAAACCGTTTTCTGTCTATAACATGTAGTATTCTGTTTATCCTACACACTGTACTTAGGCCTAAAAAAAAAATAGGTGTGGTTACGGTAACCCGACCTACCCTATTTTTAGGGGCCGACCCTATAACTTTTTATTACATTTGTCAACAAAAAAAAACGAGTGCAAAAAACGCAATGAAAGCGAAAGCGCCCGAGTCGCACACTTATTTCCCTGTCAGGTAGGTTTAATTTGTACACATTAGAAAAAAAAAGAAAAAAAAACGAGTGCAAAAAACGCAATGAAAGCGAAAGCGCCCGAGTCGCACACTTATTTCCCTGTCAGGTAGGTTTAATTTGTACACATTAGAAAAAAAAGTTTAAAAAAAAAAGAGTGATTGCCTACCTTCCTACCCTATTTTTTTTGGCTATGTTACCGTAACCACACCTATTTTTTTTTTTGGCCTTACGTGTATTTTACTGAAAATGTCTTGCAGACGAGGCAGCTAAATTGAAGACGCTTGTTTTGGAACCTCGATCTCTTCTAAAGCCTCGTGCAATCTATTACCTCAAAGCAAAGAAACGTCCCTCTGAAAGTGTGGCGTGACGTGTTAGTTCTAAAGATTCATCGAGGGTAATTAGCGAGCGCAATGTTTGTTTCTATAATGACGTTTGTCTCGGTGACTTTGACATCATAAGCAGTGCCAGACTTGATTGACATGACCTCATTTACATGATATACACACGTGTGATTTGAACGATTATTATCTCACGGGTGTCTCTCTCACGTATGTAGGATAAATGTCTGAATCTGATAAACAACGTAATGTTTTCATCGAAGGACTTATCACTATTACCGTACATAGCACAAGAAACAGTAATATTTTTCTTATAGATCTGGCAAAATATTAATAGTGGTGGCTCTAACATTTGTATACATTGGACAGTCAAATAAAAACTTTTAAACTTGAAATACTTCCAGAGTTTGATGACATCAGACAAAGTCCAAATCCAGTTGACACTCATCACATTTCAGGGTGATAGCGTGGTGTAGTTTTGCTCCAAACATATGAAATTATCTTTTTTCCCGGACACGTTTAAAGTTTGAGCTTTGAAACTTCAAATACTTCCAGGGTTTGACTACCTCTAGACGCGAGGTAAGTTTGGATGAAGCTCACAGAGGGATAATGTTTGGGTAAAACATAGCAACACTTCCATGGTTTGGTGACCTCCAGATATGATCCAAGTTTGATTGAACGTCCTGGAATTTTAAGATCACAGTGGGGTCAAGTTCGGATCAAAACAGAACATAATCATTGTTTTGCTTGAACATTTTTGAAGTGCACACACTTTGTGGGTGAGATGATCTGGAGACATGACCAAAGTTTTCCTGCAGTACAAAACGCAGTGTGTGCCATGTGTAACAGAATATACTGCGAAAAAGATTTGCTGAATTCCTAATAAGAGACCATTGCACCTATACCCTACCCCATCACCATGATGCTGTAGTTTATGTTTATAATTTGTATTTGGCAGCAGTAGATGACGCAACTGTTGGAAATTCAAATATTTTGAAACCCAACTCGAAGTGACAGCAGTGCTTTTCATAAAGACACTTCTTCATACTTTGGATGGTTTATTGTAGTTTGTTTGAATTAATTGAAACCCTCCCTTGTAAACAAAGCAACAACAACAAAAACCAGTATTTTCAAGATAATGTCATTCCACGTATACATGATCATGTAAATGTGTTTAAGGGGTTACACAGGTTCAGAGATTCTTCCACGTAATGGGATTTGTTGTCTGATTGACAAACGTATCTGTTTCAAAACAGTTACAGTGGGTATAGCTACACTGCACACAAAGCAGCCAAGCAGTTGATTTTGTCACATATCCAAGTGGGAGGATGTTTGTATGTTAAAGGCTGGATAGATCAGTGGGGATATACGAGATGGAATATATGTATCTTAAACGAAAAGACTTTGGAACAAATCCTCACTTACTTGGACGTGTTGCTGGTTTGTCTGTTTCATCCGACATTTCTGTTTGGCCACAGTGTCTGACGTTTGTGCTGCGGAAAAAAATCTATCCTGTGACCACGGTTGCACGCTGAATGATGAAGACAGGGCGGTGTGCTTCTGTAAAGTGGGCTTTTTGCTGGATGCGGACAGACAAACGTGTAACAGTATGTATATTATTAAATACTGTATTCGCAATGTAGCTAAATATTCTCAACAAATGACACATTCTCGGCATTTTTGTGTTGCAGCTGTAATTTTAGAATTCCTTCCCTTCCTGGCTTGTTGGTTTCACCAAGGGAAGCATTCTGATAATCATCGCTCCACGGCTATTGCCAGTTTGTCTCTGACAGCATGCTAAATTATTGCGCGAATCTATGAAAACAAGAATACAGAGTTATCTCCCATATGTTTTTCGCGAGCACTGATCTAAATTTGAGATCAGTGTTCGCGAGACGAAAATGATTGCAGATTGGCCGACTTCGACAGTGATCTCCGTTCTGTTCTTCACAGTTATGATAAAGACATCGTTCTAAGGTCAAAACAAGTCGACATTTTGAGACTGCTGTCGGAAGGAGACCGTGATATATGGTTGCATCATTCTCAACTGGTTACAGAAAAAATCGTCTGCACCTGCGCGCACCCAAGCAAAAGTTGATTATCACGTGACACTTTAGAGTTGTTTGCACAGTATATACATCCGCGAAAGATAGCTCGCTTGAAACTGTCTTACATATCAATTCCTTTGTAATTTAAAAATTACACAACACCATGAACAATCATTATCGACGATCGCGAATCTGCTTATATCCATAACACATTACGAAAAGATCTAATATGTAAAAAATCGATTTCCTCTCCAGACAAGGAAAACCAAGGCATCCTGTCAGGGATAGAATGAGACCCGAAGGGAAGTAACTCATTTTTGAATTGAGTTCAGGATGCAAGGGAAGACAATTATAATCTACATTTGTTTTTACTAAAAGTGCAATTTGAAATGAAAGTCTTTGGTTTCTTTCCAACCTTGCAGTTGTTTTTCAGTACATGTCAATATCGCATCTTTTGAATGTTTGTTCTTGTATATTTTGAAGGAGTCAGTACTTGCGACACTTTTGGCTGTTCCGATCTGTGCACCAACATCAACAACAAACCTGTGTGCTCTTGTCCGTCTGGAAAAAACCTCGACCTCGATCTGAAAACATGTCACGGTATGCAGTTTTGTGTGTGTAAAGTTGTGTTGAAAATTGGATGAATTTCTGTCATTTATTTAATTCTGTTAATCTGATGATCAAGTGTGTTCGCTTTTTGTTTACATGTCTTGGTTCACCCACCTCATTGCTCTCAATCCCTTTCCTTCACAATTGGTTTGAAATAAACAGTTCTTATTTTGAAAACATTGATTTCAAATAGTGTGAGCGCCCAAACATGTACAAGTAAGAAGTACAACCATTGAACTTTTCTTTATCCCCCAAAAAACCAACTCTAAGCCTGTCAGAAATCAATAAAACGTCATGTTTTATGTTGATTTTTATTTGCAGGGTTTCGGGAATTACTCTTTGATAACATTAACATCATATCCGGATATTAGTGAAAGTTGAGGCAGCACTGTGAATGATTGAAATTTTGGACAAGCAATCTTTGAGTCTAGACTATAGGATTGCAATGGAAGCTTCAAAAGTACTTAATTAGTTTGCTAATGAAAGTTGTCATTATAATCACATTTAACTCACATATTTAGTGATTGCGTTCTATTCCTTATCTTTTCATGAATCAGAAAAATTTATCCATAGATATGTCATGTTTATTTTGAAACTGTGCTCAGAAATGCGCCGAATTGGGTCTGTTCTGAAATTTCGTCGATTTTTTTAAATGGTGCCATACGTTTTTATTAGTCAAGTTTAATGTATCCACATATAAGCGTGGGTCACGTGACCCCTGTGAAAAATCTTTGATCCAAACAGTGTTCCAAATAGCAAAGTTAAGTGCTTTTATAACGGCATGGAAAGTTTGCATGAAATGGGTCTAAGTTTCTAGTAGTTCAAAAAGTGTGGCAATAATTAAGATTAGTAAGATTAGGTGGTTTCATTACGATAACGTGAAAGATCCATTGCTCTAATAGACTGTCATTCCACTTTTTAAACTTATTTACGAACAAATTTATGCTGTTTACCCTCTGTTAAGAAATGCTGAAACAGGAGCGAGGTCAGTTGCTTTTACCTTGTGGTCTGAACAGTCTGTCCTCAGGGTACTTTTGGAGTGGATTGTGCCAACAATTGTTCATGCGGTCTTGGAGCCTTACAGTGTAACGCTACAGTGGGATGTGTATGCAAGGATGGGTGGGCAGGAGAGAAATGTGATCGCGACATTAACGAGTGCGACATCACTTCCGTGTTAAAACAATGTCAAGCCAAACAAGCTGTTTGCCAAAATGCACCTGGTTCATACACGTGTTCTTGTCGACAAGGATATGAAATGAACGACCAAGGAATATGTCAAGGTAATTTTCTGTGTGTGTGTGTGTGTGTGTGTGTGTGTGCGTGTGTGTGCGTGTGTGTGTGTGTAAGAGAAAGAGGGGGAGGTAAAGACCTTTATTTCTTTAAGTGCGCCGTATATTTTTCTTTCAAATACAACATGCATAAAGCCGATACTTGGAATAGAACATTGTTCAAGAGATCATTCTTGCTAAGTGTGGACACTAATAAAGCCTAAGAGGGTTTGCGTGTCCAGAATGATTCTTGATTGGAATGACCAACTTTCCTTTCGAATATCATGTTTCACAGGCAAGTACAGTCTTGAATTAAACGAAAGAATTGAATAACCTTGTTTTGAGTTGTTTCATTAATCACTGTTTATTGCTTGGATAAATCTTCAGATATCGACGAGTGCCGTACTGAGTTATGCGGCCAACAGTGTGAGAATAGTCCTGGAAGCTACCGCTGCCTCTGCAGTCGAGGTTTTACGCTTGAAAAGGCTACTGAGGCCTGCAAAGGTACATTTTTCAATTTCAGGTCTTCTGCTATGTGACTAAATCAGATGAGGAGGGTTTTAACTGGGCTCTGCACAAGAAGTGAGTAAAGAGATTAGAAAAAAGAGGGTGAACAAAAGATAAAGCTGTTTATTTAACGCCCAGCCGACCACGAAGGGCCATATCAGGGCGGTGCTGCTTTGACATATAATGTGCGCCACACACAAGACAGAAGTCTCACCCAGTCACATTATTCTGACACCGGACCAACCAGTCCTAGCACTAAACCCATAATGCCAGACGCCAGGCGGAGCAGCCACTAGATTGCCAATTTTAAAGTCTTAGGTATGACCCGGCCGGGGTTCGAACCCACGACCTCCCGATCACGGGGCGAACGCCTTACCACTAGGCCAACCGTGCCGGTCGATAGATAAAGCTGTTCAGGAACAGTTGTAAAGAAGTTGGAACTGTGTGTACTCTAGTGTTGGGCTCTCTGCCACAGATATGTTGGTATGTTTGTGTGTGTGTTTGTTTGGTTTTGGAATGGTCATGAAGTACAGAGTAAAAAGTAGTTCGCTGAGTTGACTTGTTTGTTTTGGGTTGGTTTCTGTTTGAAGAACTTTAAATTAAGACGATTTTTTTTCAATTTATAATGGTTGAGTCATTTGGTTGCGAGTGTTCATCCTTTCTCACCTTTTGTGGCCAATGATATACTTTCTCTTTGAAATGCAAGGCATTTTCAGTTTTAAATGAATATCATTTGCTATTTTCCAGATATAGATGAGTGCGCATTTTCGGCCACCAACTTGTGTGAGCAGGCTTGTATCAACACACCTGGAAAGTATCGCTGTGCCTGTAGTCGCCCTGGGTTTACTTTGAGGGCTGACAGCAGATCATGTAGAGGTAGGGCTGTGTTTGATAACAGAGATTCGCTTGTGTTCCCCCTGCAAACGGCTGAACATTTTGTCAGACAAGTTTTGTTAAATTAGTGTTTGTCTGTGCACTTCAAAGACCGCTGGGTCGATATATCTGTGAACGTAATGTTTTGTTTTGTCAATAATTAAACGTTCCAACAACAGACCTTTCTTGTTTTTTGTTTCTGTGTTTTCTAACGTTTGAGAATGTAAAACAATCGGAACTATTATATATACACCAAACGAAGTTTTTTTTGTTTTTTTTGTTTTGCTTTTCAAATGTTGGTGTAAGAAACATTTTTAGCAAAATAAGAGTTTTGAAACTTGACCTTCAAACACCACAATATAGTATCTATACATACCAAGGAAATTGTAACTTATGCGGAGACATGTCAAATAAAGAGTCCTTTTATGTTACAGCCTCTGAAGCTTGCAGGCGCTCTAAGTGCCCAAAACAGAACGGTGGCTGCAGTAAAGGAGAGTGTTTCTGTAACAATGGATATCAGCTTTCTGGAACAAACACGTGTGATCCTGTTGGTATGTGCATAGTTCTCCTTCAGGGACTTGCATTAAAGGACCCACATTCACAGCACAAGCAATATGGACTACTGTAAACTCAAGTTCAAAAGTTGATTTATATAAAAGTTGGGAAAGTAATTTTATATATGTATACTTTGAACACTTATGAAACTAGTTTGGCTGTGTAATTAATCTTGATGAATTTTTAAATATTGCATTGAAGATTGTATATATTACGCTTGCTTATCTTTTCTGCAGGAGTGTAGTTGCTTTTTGGTTACCTCAAGTATCATTGAGTTAAAGTACTAAGAAACGTTTGTGTGTATGAACATGCAAGCGGCAACTCGCTGTCTGAGCACAACATAACATTAACCTGTATATTTTCTAGGACAGCTTAAGAATTTGATGAATCCAGACATGACACAAGTATGGTTGAGTGTTGTCAGATTTCACGTTAAAAGCGTGGTTGTCTTAAGTTCAAAATTTAAAACGGATGAAAAAATGTTCTTCTACAACGAAACCCCGCTTTTACGACCTTGGACAAATCAGGAATACTAGGCCAAACGGATGTGTGTTAGTATTGTGAATTTGAGTCTATTATACGTTTGCCTTTCTTACATTAATCGGGCTAAACAATACATTTTCTCTGATATTTGGTGATTGCTGTGTTTTGATATGGTTTTATGAAATATACTTCCAGTAGAGTAAGCAGCAGCATAACAGGAAATCTAAACTTTCCAAATGAGCAAACACTGTGGTCAGAACAGGAGTTTCAATTAAAGATGTTCAGTCAAATTAATTCACATTGAAAGCAGAAAGGAAAAATGTGCTCTTTCGCTTGTATTGATAGTATGCTGTGTGCCCTTAATTTTAAAATGTCAACAGTGGTTTGCACATCGGTCTCTGGGCTGGTGAATCATGCGTTCGAATCCCACCCTAGTGATGTTTCTTGTGTGGTTCTGGCTGACTCGAACTCATAGTAGAAGTGCCTTGGTTTCAATGAAGAGGGAATAGTATGTGCTGGCCTGCAACCGTTGGTTCGGAACAGCACCACTTCTTCGACCCTCCCTAGAGTTTGTGTTATATCGGCAAGTCTGACGGCAGAATGAACTTCGAGTGTTGACTGATCAAGTGCCAAAGCTGAGAGCAGGGAGAAACAAGAAACGGGAGTGGGCGAAATCCCAACACCTTTTTTTGGTATAAAGTCATCATCACTAACATTAACAAAACACAGCATTAGCATAATTTTTGTTTGAGTTTTAAACTTATATGCGAAGCGGTTTTTTCAGACATGGACTGGTGCTCCCAGGATCTATGTGAACAAGAGTGTCAGGAGACTTCAGATGGTTCGACGTTCCTTTGCAGCTGCTGGGACGGCTACATTCTCAATGATGACAAGAGGACCTGTCGACGGAGACGTAAGTTTCTGCTTCAAAGACTACCACAAGTTAATACTATCCTCAAATCAAAACAACCGGAGTCAGTTTGACAGGGAACCTAAATCAAGAACTATGTACACAAAGGTATATTGTGTGCAAACACCTAGATAAAAAAAATGTCCACCCGTGTGACTTGGAATAATAGGCCGTGAAAAGTAAATATTCGCCGTAATGGCTTGAGATTTACTGGCCGATGTGAATGCGTGATATATTGTGTAAAAACTTCCATCTCACACGGCAGAAATTAATATGTAAAGCGCTTAGAGACCGTCAAGTGCTATATAAATCTCCCATATAAATAAATAAACCCTACTGACCGAAACCCTATAGACCGAAACCCCACTGGCCGAAAAACTACATATGGCTGAATACATCATGCATGTGTGTTGTGTGTACGTGTGTGTGTGTGTGTGTGTGTGTGTGTGTGTGTGTGTGTGTGTGTGTGTGTGTTTCTCATTCAACAACGATTACAAGCTACGTATATCTACCTTACTATCGAAGCAACTCTACCAGGACAATTGTAACCCCTTATAACAGGCAAAACCAATATATTCTTGACTATTGAAAGCTATTGATAGGACCAGCTATTAAAGCAATCGCTAATTCAAGTCAAGCTTACATTTTTGAATATATATTTACTCATTGTGAGGAGCAAAGCTTTCAGCTGTCTCAATCTGATTTTGCTACTTCAACGGAATTACAATGATAAAATGCACAATATTAATGAAAATTAAGACATCGTCTTGAGCAGAATCACAAAAGTTCGAAATAAGCAAAATGCTCCACCCCCGTACGTACCCTCCTCTAGATTTCTAGCTTTCTCTTTGCGTGCGTAATACCCCATCCACAACACAGCAAAAACCTACACAATACATACTCGACTATTAAAAGGTGTTGATGACAACAGTTGCATGCCAACCGTGACGAGGGAAAACATAATTTCAGGCAAGGGGAACATGAAGACAAGCTACTTGTGTGTTGAAACTAAGGGGGAGTTTACGTCCTCACAGAAACTATTTCTATTTGGGACAAGAGTTGGTGATACGCTATGGAGCTGGTAAAAGTGAGAAAAGAGGGGAGGATGACGGGGTGGGCAGGAGTGGTGATGATAAAAGTTTGTTAAGAGGAGTAAATTCTTCTTCTAGATAGTGTGATTTAATATGTTTGGGTTTGGCACCCGTTGTCTCCAAAAGCGTTGGGAATCGGATGTTAAAAGTATATGTTTATTTTCCAAAAAGGTACTGTATAAGAAGTGATAAAATTTCAGAGCCACTTTATAAAATCAAGGTTAAAAAGGGTGATTCAGATTTGTACAGAGAGAGCTTAAAAACAGATATATACAGCACATAGGCCTTATTACATTTCACTTGCAGTTTAAAAGAGCTATCTATGCCACAGTGATACACCGAACACATTCGCTCACACAGATATGGGGTATATGTACATTAAAAATTTTTTTTATATATATATTTTTTTTATATATATACACATAGTACTGACATCTAAATATTGTTGCGTATAAAATAGTTTGTCGTATATTGACGTGAAAGTTAATGATAAGAAGGTTAATTTAGTTTTAAAATTTGGTGGACTGCCATTTTAGAACCCTTGGCTGGGTATGGACGGGGGGGGGGGGGGGGGGGGTAAGGTCTCATCGGTGGTAGAGTGGTAGCACTAAATACAAGTAACTACATTGTGTGTTGACATCCCACCCCGAGGCTATATACACAGAAAAGACACAGCTGAACAATCCCGACGGACAGGCGCCAGCCCTTCCGATTGTTATGAGACTGAAGTATGTCTGACGAGATGTTACCACAGTGCGCTTCGACTTCTCATGAAATGAAGAACACGTACTACAGTCATCTTGACCGATCTTAAATTCAACGGGCCAATCCTTCATCCACATGAATGTACTTTTTTTAAAAACATTTATTGCGGTACTGATGGTGCATTTCTCGATGCGAGTGGAGATTCTCTTACTTGATTACTGCATGTAAAGTTTTGTTACATGTCATTTACTGAGTGCGCTAAATTACTGAGTGCGCTAAATTACTGCTGACCGTCAGAAAATGCCATGACGGCCCCGTGGCCAGCTCGTAAATTGTGTAATCTACACACTCGCTGCTTTTCGTCTGGTCCCAAGACTTCAGACATGCTAAAATATTATTTTATCTCCAAGAATGTTTACGTTCTCGGCCGAGAGAGTCCAGCGCGCTCGAAAATTACTTCCCTTGGACGCGCGTGACATCATGAAGAATCCGCCGCGTGGAACGCTGTCTGTCTTCATGCCGTGAAGTGGGCGCGATATTGGTGTCTAATCTTGTTTTCAAGTACGCTTCACGGGTGGTACGAGATAACCAAAAGACGGGGTGCGAGGAAGACTTCCCCTTGATAGATAATGTCACTGAGTAGACATAATGCTTCATACATGTATTCCGCCACCCCCACTTCTTCTCTCTCTCTCTTATCTTTTATCTTCCCCCCCTCTGTGTCGGTGACTTCTCCCTCTCTGTCTGTCTCTCGGTCCCTCTCTGTCTCCCTCTGTCTCTCTCTCCGTCTCTCTCTCTCCCCCTCTCTCTCTGTCTCCCTCTCTCTCTGTGTCTCTGTGTCTCCCTCTCTCGCTCTGTCTCTCATTGTCTCACTCTCACTCTCTGTGTCTCTCTCTCTGTGTCTCCCCCTCTCTCTCTCTGTCTCCCTCTCTCTCTCTCTCTCTATCTGCCTCTCTCTCTGTTTCTCTGTCTATCTCTGTCTCCCTCTCTATCTCTGTCACCCTCTCTCTCTGTCTCCCTCTCTCTCTCTCACTCTCTCTTTGTCTCTCTATCTCTGTCTATGTCTGTCTCCCTCTCTCTCTCTGTCTCCCTCTCTCGCTCTCTGTCTCTCTGTGTCTCCCCCTCTCTCTCTCTCCATCTCTCTCTCTGTCTCTCTTTCTTTCTCTCTCTCTCTCTCTCTCTCTCTCTCTCTCTCTCTCTCTCTCTCTCTCTCTCTCTCTCTCCCTCCCGACCCACAGCCCCAATGTTTGGAAGGTTAGAAACTAGAGGACGTGCATTTCTGTAGATAATGTCACTGAGTAGACAATTAATAACTGAGATTTGCTTCATGTATTCCGCCACCCCCTCCTCTTCTCTCTCTCTCCTAAGACTTTTATCTTTCCGGCCCCTCTGTGTCGGTGACTTCTCTCTCTCTCTCTGTCTCTCTCTGTCTCCCTCTCTTTCTCTCTCTCTCTCTCTCTCTCTCTCTCTCTCTCTCTCTCTCTCTCTCTCTCTCTGTCTCTGTCTCCCGACCCACAGCCCCAATTTTTGGAAGGTTAGAAACTAGAGGACGTACATTTCTGTAGATAATGTCACTGAGTATATAGACAATAACTGAGATTTGCTTCATGTATTATATTCCGCCACCCCCACTTCTTCTCTCTCTCTTATCTTTTATCTTCCCGGCCCCTCCGTGTCGGTGACTTCTCCCTCTCTGTCTCACTCTATCTCTGTCTCTCTCTCTCTGTCTCCCTCTCTCCCCCTCTGTCTCCGTCTCCCTCTCTCCCCCTCTGTCTCCCTCTCTGTCTCTGTCTCTGTCTCTGTCTCTCTCTCTCTCCACCCTGACCCCCAGCTCCAATGTTTGGAAGGTTAGAAACTAGAGGACGTACATTTCTGTACAGTCACCATAACATCTGTATTATGAATGCAAAGATTTTAACAAAATCGGCAAACCACAAAAGAACATTTAAAGGCTGTTGGGTACCGGCTCTCAAACTCCGTTTAGCAGAATGAGTTCTCATGTAACTGAAACTATTCTTAAAAGTTACTTAGTGATTTTAAAAGCTTGATAACACAAGTCCCATGATTTTAGACATGCTACAATGCCTTTAATCGAAGAAAGTTTGCGTTCTTGGCCGAGTCAATGCAGCTGGCTCGAAAATTACTTCCCTTGGACGCGTGAAGTCTACAGCGGAATCGGCAGGGTGGAACGGCGCTCTCTTATGCCGTGCGATGGGCGCAATCGGGTAGTCTAGTCATGCCCTCACGATTACTTCAAGGGTAGGTGAAGAGAAACTAAGGACGGGGTGCGAGGGTGACTTCTCTCAGGTTATAACATTTCAAACAATAAATAACGGATTCCATAACATGTATTCTGCTCCCTTCCTGCTTTTTCAGGTGTAATTCCCACTTGAACCCTGTTTTTGTTCAACTTATTGGCAGATATATATTGTCACGCGCCGAGGGACACAAACACACACATACACACAAACACACACACACACGCACGCACGCGCGCAGGCACGCACACACACGTAAACAAACACACACAAACACACACAAACACACACACACACACACACACACACACACGCTCGTATAGAGAATCACAGAGATTAGCTTCATGTATTCTGCCCCCCCCCCCCCCTCTCGCCAATTTACAAAATACAACAAGAGGTTTGATGAGCACAGTAGATCAACTTTAAACGTGCATAATTATATTTTTAGCATTCTTACCTTTTAATTCTCGTTGATGCATGATGCCAGAAAATGTAACCGGACGCATTTGGAACGCCAAAAGCAATCAAATACATTGCGCGGTACATCGGCGCTTAATTTCATAACGAGCCGTATGACTGAGTCATTTGTTAGCCTATTCGGTGATAGTTTCGCACATATCTATCTCCTGTATTTGAAAATCTGTTCACCTTACGTAATTTTCAAAGGCTTTATATATATACATTTCTTTGATAAACGTGCAGGTGAAAAATTGGTAATGACTGACGTAGGATTTACGTTGTGGATTTCACGTTGAGGGCACGTTGGTGATCAATCAAACCCCAACGTTGTGTGTTTACGTTGAAACTACGTTGTAGGAACGTTTGTTGTATCAAACTAACTTTTGTTTTTAAATCACGTGAAATTCACGTGAAAATCACGTGAGTATACCAACGTTGTTCGAACACCAGAAAATCACAATAATACAACGTCGATTTTACGTTGCTTTTTAAGGTGGAATCCACGTGAAATTTACGTTATGTACCAACGTGTAAAAAAACCCACCCACAACTGTCACGTTGTGTTTTTTGGTTGGATCCACGTAAATTTCACGTAGTCTTCGCAACATTTGCAAGACACCAAAATGCAAAGTGAAATTCACGTAAAATTTAAGTTGTATGACAACGTCGAAAGAACACCAAAATCTCACAATAACACAACGTTGGTTTTACGTTGCGTTTTTTTGGTTGGCTCAACGTGAATTTCACGTAAAGGTCGCAACGTTGCTAATGACACGAAAAATTCACATTTTCGCAACGTCGTGTTTACGTTGTGTGTTTGCTGGGAGGATTTATATAGAAAGCAAAACACCAAAAGTACAAATAATTTACCCGGTGCATCTCCGTCCAAAGTGGTCATGCCGGTGTAGGATCCGGTCCGGTCCCCCCTCTGAAGTAGTCCCCCGGGGGACCAATTCGTGGCAAAAACTGCTCTATAATGGTCCCCCCTTAGACATCCAGCCTCGTTTTTCTTAGGCATTCAAGCCATTTTCAATCTATATATCTTCGTCCGGTATTATGTAGTGCACAGACAGCAATCTCTTTGTTTGACTATATTTTGCAGAAAATAAAATAGATCTGATTTATAATGCCGTTCAAAAGAAAAATCACATGAAATAAAATGAATAATAAATAAATACTGATAAGAAGAAATGAAACCAGTCTCTGATTCTTTTTTTTCTTTTCTCTAAAATTGCTGGTAACATTACTAACATTGTAACAAGAAAAACGAGGCTGGATGTCTAAGGGGGGACCATTATAGAGCAGTTTTTGCCACGAATTGGTCCCCCGGGGGACTACTTCAGAGTGGGGACCGGACCGGATCCTACACCGGGACCTTGTTTTGCTTATTTCTCTAAACATAACAAAGAAAAACTAAAATGTTGAATAACAAATATCACGGTGACTTGTACGAAGATATGACAGTTCAATTATTAACAATAATACATTTTACAATGTTAAAATACCAGCAAAACACAAGCCAAAACTGTTGGTGGGGGTGGTGTATAAAATTGCAAGACACCACCCACCTTCTCAGAATGCCCTACTGTACTCATCTGGTTTGAAAATGGCATGGTCGAAGTTCTGAAGAATAGAATGAAATAACGTAACTCAACTCAGGTTACGTCAAATGTATTTTTATATTCTTTCCTTACTGTCATAGTTATGTTGATTCTGAATCTGTCTCTTTCTTGTGTTTTAGCTTTTTTCCGGCATTGGTATGCTTTGATCGTCTTTAAAGAAATACTTACAATTAGACCTATGTGTTTTTAATACTGAACAGAATGCACACCTTGGACATATGGTTCAGACTGCAGCCTGTGCACGTGTGTTCGAGAAAACGCTGAGTTTTGTGATCAAGTGGACGGCACTTGCCTTTGCAAGGCAGGGTGGGAAGGAATCACCTGCATTGATGACGTTGACGAATGTACCACTGACATCACCTGTCAAGATAATGCTGAATGCAGTAACACAGAAGGCAGCTATGTCTGCATTTGTAACACCGGATTCTTCAAAGGGGCAGATGGTATTTGTACAGGTATGTTAGTACTTTTTTGACTAAATGTTTTAACATAGAGGGGGAATCGAGATGAGGGTCGTGCTGTATGTGTATGTGTCTGTATAGAGCGATTCAGAGAAACTACTGGACCGATTTCATGAAACTTTATATTATAGTTCCTGGGTATGATATCCCCAGACTAGACCTATTTGTTTTATTTTTTTTAATAAATGTCTTTGATGACGTCATATCCGGCTTTTTGTAAAGGTTGAGGCGGCACTGTCACGCTCTCATTTTTCAACCAAATTGGTTGAAAGTTTGGTCAAGTAATTTTCGACGAAGCCCGGACTTTGGTATTGCATTTGAGCTTGGAGGCTTAACAATTAGTCAATGAGTATGCTCATTAAAGTTGTAATTAAAAGCGATTTTTCGCAAACAGATTTAATTAATTTGCATCGTATTCTTCATCAAGTTCTGAATCTAAAAATATATACATATGTTATGTTTACTCTCAAAATGTTATCACAATTAACGAAACAGGTTAATTAGTACTACGATCAAAATTTAAAGGTACTGAACTTGTCAAATCCAGGTGCACGGAGCCCCTGGGGCTTTTAGTCATACCTGAGGCAGCTATCCGTTAGAAGAACTACCAAGTTTCATTGACTTGCACCCAAAGAGTTAAAGGCAGAGTAAGCCTCCCGTAAACCATCACAGATACGGTCAGGCTTTTACACACAGTACAAACACCCTTTCATTTAAACACTCACCAATTGAGAACATCCTAGGTGCCCTCCGTAAAGAGCGAACAATTTTCAAAGAATTTATTTTTGCGTGGTTTATCTTACCCCTGAGCCATCGTGAACCCGTGTGATCCAGTTTCCCTTTTTCACAATGTAGTCGTCAGTTAGTCATTTGAATGCGACTCGATGTGAGCTTATCTACAATAGCACGTTTTTATGCACGAAACAAACGGCTGTGGTTCACAAGAACTCTAGCGATGGTTTTTGACTGTTGAGAGGAACGGCGATATGCACTGATAAACCGTCGTCTGCTACGACCCTTGCGTGACCCTGCTTCCGGGTTTTTCTGTTTTCAAACTTTCACAACTTCGAATTCTACTGATCTTGTCTTGATGAAAAAAAGAATTCTTTTATGATTAAAGAATGTTTGTGTAACAAGCTGTGAATTTATTATTTAGATTTTAAAAGTTAGGCAAAAACGCACCACGGTCCAAAAACATTCTGATAATCATCGATCCACGGCTATGGCCAGTTTACATCGATAGAATGAGATCCGAAGGGAAGTAACTCATTTTTAACCTGAGTTCAGGATGGGTCCAAAAAGTGTTCGAGACAATCTGCAAAATTAATTCTTTAAAAATTGCTCGCTCTTTACGTAGGCCACCTAGGATGTTCCCGTTTGGTGAGCGTTCAAATCGAAGGGTGTTTGTACTGTGTGTAAAAGCCTGACAGTATCTGTGATGGTTTACTGGAGGCTTACTGTCCGGGCGTGATTTCCAGTATCATATTCATAACAGCCAGCACCAAAACGAGGCGCATGTGCTGTAGAGGACTCATCCACGAAAATAAATTCTTGGAAAATGTCTCACGCTCGACAGAAAGCAGCCAGGATGTTCCCGTTCGGTGAGCGTTCAAATGGAAGTATGCTTGTACTGTATTTAGACGCTCGGGGAGCTCTGTGATGGTTTACGGGAGGCTTACTGTGCCTTTAAGAACTGCGATTTTTTTTACGAATTAATTTCGTACTCGGACCCGGCTGGTCTTGACCTATTTTTGGATCTAAATTTAGATCAGGTAGATCACCACATCATGCACAAAAAGACACGTCACTAGAAAACTATGTCAGACGTCATCATGAGTTTGTGTAAACAAAATCGAGGCCGGAATCACTCAGTTGAATCAGGGACGTAGCACACCTAATAAAAGTGGTAGGGCGGAAAAAAATGGAAGACAAAATGCTGAGACAGCTAAGGAAATATGGGGCTTACACTACTGCCCCCCCCCTTCCCGTCCCCTTGTAATGGTCTAAAAAAGAAAGAAAACATGATGCGATTTCGTGCCTTCTGAGCTCAGTTCCATCTAATCATCTTTCCATCCTCCACCAAACAACGGGCTGGTGAATGTATCAGTGATTATCAATCGACTTACATTTATATCTAAATTCCGATACGTTGAATGTGATGAGCACTTACTTCAAATGACTTTCGTCTTCATTATTGTCTAGTGTGTTAAAAAGCAAGGATTGACAAACTGGTTTACTTCTAAACAAGCAATTTATTGATCCGTCCAGCCATCAACATTGGCAGCCTGAGTGATGACTGAAAAATAGAGGGATTTGTCAGAATATTTTTAGCGCGTTTTCGATCCATCACAACCAGGATGCACACTTGTGTCCATTGTTCAATTCTCTCTCTACATGTTGTTTCATGTGACACTGTTAACCCCACAAGTTACTGTGTTACTCAATTGTTATGGCGTACTTACGGTTGACACACAATCACTCACCCCTCAGTCTGACCCCAGCTTCACACACAGAATATACAAAACATTTCTTACCTCCATTGTTTTTCATGGGAGCAGACGGACGAAGAAGCAATTTTCACTAAATTGGCGCCAATACTTTTATGGCCTGACGGAACTCGTCACGTGTGACGTTCTCGTCAAAATAAGACGTCATCCTATTCCAGCAGTTGACCAAGACTAACACACAAAAGAAAACCCCAAAAAAACCGACCTTATGCCATCGCGTGAATACTACGTGGGGTGTTCTGTTGGTAGATCTGAGGCGCTCTCTCTCTCTCTCTCTCTCTCTCTCTCTCTCTCTCTCTCTCTCTCTCTTTTTTTTTTTTTACGGAAAAAGTGGTCGGGCGGTCGCCCTACATGCCCTACCGGGTGCTACGTCCCTGGTTGAATCGAACTCCGACCAAACACCACTATGATAACTAGGTTAATTTATGCACTCGCGTGAACAAGAAACTGTCGAGCTTCACAGATGTCGTCGTTGGGTAGTTTTGGGTTTGTTTTACTACCATAGGAGGATTTTTGAACTGTAAATGCACTCAGCTGCAACAAAAACGCAAAAAGAAGGCTTTGAGGTGCACTGTGCCTTTAAGAAATCGATCCAAAAATGATTTCATCTTATTCTTTATCATTTCTTGATTAAAAAAACATATAGATATGATATATTGTATTCAAAACAAGCTCAGAATGTTAACAAGAATACAGAAAAGCGCGCTTTCCCGCTTAGCGCAATACGCTTCTGCGCTATTCTGGCTTGTCGATTTCACTGCGTTTTGCACGTGGAAGGTGAGCGATATCCTTCTCGCGGGGATTGATGAAGCTGAATTGTCTTGGTGAAAAAATGCAGTGCCGCGTTCAGTTTCATTCCATTAGTTCGGCAGCTTGACTAAATGTTGTAATTTCGCCTTACGTACGCGACTTGTTTCTTCTGCTTTTGTCCACTGAAGGAAAGAAACGAAGTTTCCGAATAAGAAACAAAAAAGTGAAAGCTGTGAGCTTGCTAACTATGGTTACTATTAACATGTTTATTACTATTAAACAGTCAGTCCAAATAGCAGCAAACCAGTGTCAGTATTGAAGCGCTGACAAACCAGCAGAGTTAACATGCTGTACATTCAGGCTGGTAAAAAAACACGTTTCCATTTCATTTTGTGCTCTCGTTTTTGATTGACCATATTTGACCTTAATTTTCAGCTTGAATATGGAAGAAGCCTGGGCACGAATGAGGATATTAACGTGCCTGTCATTTCTTAACTTCCTGCGAGTATTGAGACCAAAATTTGTGGTGTGCACATGTCATCTGTGCAAGACAGTCTCTGACGGGGAAAATGTGCCATACAGCAAACTAGTAAACCCTTGTAAACCAAAATATGAAGTTTTTAGGGTGTTAAACAGAGTAAACATCATTATGACTGCGAACTTTCAGTTGAAACCAAGACATGCGCTTTTATTTTATCATTGTTCATTTATGTATTCTATTAGGTTTGTCATCTTGCTAATCCAAACGCATGTGGATCATTCAAAGGCAGATCATCGTTTGAAGATAAGGGCGATGATAGTTGACAGTAGCTGAATACTGTAATAGATATGACTGAATGTTTCTCTTACGACTGACCACATCCAGTGAAGTAATTGTTTCAGAATGCACGCCTGGGAGGTATGGTCGAGATTGCAACTTAACTTGTGATTGCCAAAGCGAGAATACTGAGTCATGTGACAACGTCGATGGCACGTGCACATGCAAACGAGGCTGGACTGGAAGCACCTGCAGTGAAGACATTGATGAGTGTTCTGCCGAAAACTTCACTTGCCCAGCAAACACAGGGTGTAACAACACAGTTGGCAGTTACGTTTGTCAATGCCACAGAGGGTTTTTCAAGCAGACGGATGATACCTGTATAGGTAGGTCATTTTATACACCTAACATGTTTGTAAAAAAAAATTAAAAAAAGAATGGAAAGAAACTGAATGTAAATTTGAAATAAAACAGAATATTGTTTTTCACTGCTGTTTGTTCAGTTGATATAAATGTAGGTTTGATCCAGCACTCAAGACAGAAGAGTATTTCGCTTAAACTTTGATCATTGTTGCAGAATGCACATCTGGAAACTATGGTCCAGACTGCAGTTTGACATGTGATTGTGACGAAGGGAACACTGCCTTTTGTGACAAAGTCGGCGGAAGCTGTTTCTGCAAAGCAGGCTGGAAAGGAAACGCCTGCACTGTCGACATTGATGAGTGTACTACGGACAACGTCACATGCCCAGTAAACTCAGAGTGCAGCAATACGATGGGCAGCTATGTATGTCGGTGCAACACAGGATATTCGAAACACACAGATGGCACATGCAAAAAAGGTACGCCATATTTTTATCTGTGATTTAAAGAATCAAATGAGACCCGCTTTTAATGTGAGTATAGCCACATTCTCTCACATATCTCCTCGCAGTTACGTAAAAATATGATTTGTTGACAGATCACGCATTCACTGCGCAAGAAAACATAATTATATGTGCGTTCTGTTTTCTCCCGTTGATTAGTAACAGACCAGCCAATTGGCTCTGAATCACGATCACTCCAGGGATACAGTTCCTGTATCTGTGATCTCAAATATTCAAGAAAAACCTTTAAATACGTTTATCAAATGTGTTTTCTGTACCAAGAGCTAAAAGGTAAACAATGTGTAGTCTTGTATAATTGAGACTCATTTTTTGGGTTGTATCTTTGAGAGGTTTTGCTTAAGTGTGCTTCAACTCTATGCAACCATACAACGAGGTAAAAGCGTGGGTTCGGTCTGTATCCTCCTCTGTTGATAGATTTGACTGAGCACATTTGCATCAGCCACGATTAAGTGTACCCAAGTCAAGTATGTACTTCGTTTAACAATGGATCAGTTTTGGCTCACGTAAGTGTAGCCTATGCGATGATAAACTTTGTCTGTCTGTGCGTGCGTGCGTATGTATGTATGTATGTGTGTATGTCTGTGATAGAAACTTTAACATTTCCGAGTCTATGGATTACGTCAGTCTCGGTCAAAAGTGTTCGACGTGTGTGATAGAAACTATTTGAAGACGTCACATTATGACGTAAGAGGGTTAGACGTCACGCAAAGGAATTACTGAAAGTCTCGGTCATTGTTATTGTGAGCGGGCCGAGACTTCTTGGCAGATCCAGGGTCTCGCTTTCTTGCATAGTTTCACCTATGCTTACTGTGTGTGTGTGTGTGTGTGTGTGTGTGTGTGTGTGTGTGTGTGTGTGTGTGTGTATGTGTGACGGAGTGATTGAGTTTGTGTTACTGTTTGTCGATTTCTTACGTGAGCCTTGAAGGCTTCGCCTCTTGTTTTAGTATGCACATCCGGGAAGTATGGCCCTGTGTGTGAGCGGTGTAGGTGTCAATCCTCTCAGCAGGCATAACAGGCAGTTTTGGAAGCCGTTTTAGCGGGTAATGAGACAAATAATAATACATTTGAGTAACTCGCTAACGTATTGCCTTCAAACTTTCGGAGATTTGTGCTAACACATGTCGTAAACTACACACGAAATCTTAAGTCATTTGAGATATTAGTTCTGCTGTTATGCGACATACCAGAAAGAGTTTTAAAAATAAAGATGTACCCTGTCCGATTGAACAGAAAAAAGAAAGAAAAAATAGCATGCATTTAGAAAAATGAAAGCTTCAATTTACCCTTAAATCTAATACAGTTTCAACAATGGCTGTTCACAGCGCACTTGTTTAAACGCACACAAACATTCTTGGAAAAGGCTTTTTCAAGAGCCATTGATCAGTTGTTTTAGCGTGTCGGCAGTGAGCTTTGCTAGGCCAAGGCCGACATTTGCTCTCAGCGCTCTGAGTGAGTCAACTTCTTAAAAAAACTACTTTCGCGTTGAAATCCTCATACCACCCATGTCTGATAAGATATGTACGAGAAATATGAGTATGTGGCGCATCTGTTATTGTTCTTGAAGATTTCAACAAATTATTTTTTGTCGATGAGTCAGCAAAAACCTACCGTCAATTTAAGAACTTTTTCTGACATGACAAATAACAGCAGACCTAATGTCTCAAATGACTTGAGATTCCGTATGTACTTTACGACATGTGTTAGCACAAATATCTGAAAGTGTGAAGGCAATGCGTTTGCGAGTTACTCAAATGTATCATTTTTTGTCTCATTACCAGCTGAAACTGCCTTTTATGCCTTCTGAGAGGATTGACACCTACACCGCTCAGCATGCCATAGCGTCCTTGGTAGACAAGATATGTGAACAAAACTGACTGATTTGGATGCAGATTTGATTGTTCTGTCTAAGGACATGCTAAACATGTTTCGTTTTAGCAGTTCTGATTTTTTGTCAATTTTAACGCGGGAACCTTGATTTTGCGAATTTGATTTTGGGGGGTGTCTGTGTTGTAGGTTCCACTGTATCGACACTACGTCATGTAAACTCAATCTGTTTTCTGAATAAGTTAGGGGAATAAACGGCCTTTCCAGTCATATAATTGGTTTTACGATAAACGGCCTCATCAGAAAGATCTGCCCTCAAACGCATCTGTAAAGTTTTTTTTATGACGAGTAGTGTAGGTGGTTGAGGCGTATTCCATTTCAGGTCGTATGTTTCCTGTGTAGACCGACTTTTGGATTTTGGAGTTGGATCCCCAGGTGGTTTTGTTACACTCAACCTTTTGTCAGTCTCGACGGTTTGACCTTCGACCAAAATTAATGTCCTCGACCTTTTGTTTCTTTTTCACATAGTGTGCACTATCTTTTGCTGGAGATAGTAGTTATTCGCAATTCGCCTGAAAATGCGTAAATAAAGTACGGTAGCAGTATGTCATAATTCGTTGTATAGAAATGTTGCTATTGTACATTTAAGCATTACATTTTTACTTGTAAATTCCTATTGTACACTTGAACAAACATCGTGATGGGCATATATGGTTGGTTTGTTCAATACTTACTTCCGTATGTGCTTCCTTACCTGCATCTATACTTGCTTGCTTCCTCACTTATTTACTCCTACGTGCATTTCTGTACCTATTTCCTTCCTTCTTTCTTACCTTCATACCTTCCTTAATTTAAACACCAAGTTGGCCTCTGTTGTTTATTTCAGTACAAGCATCAGTTTGTGGGGGAACGTGGACGTCGACTACGGGTACTATCAAGTCTCCCAACTTTCCCAGTGTCTACAATAACTCACTGGGCTGTGTCTATGTCATCACCGTGCCAGACAACTATTACATCAGCCTTAGCTTTACTACATTCAAGCTTGAAGTTGGCTACGATTTTGTAGAGGTATGGAGTGTTTACAAAGCAGTGGACAGTGACATTCTGGTTTTGTGTTCAAACTTCTGTCTTTTGTTATTACTGTCACAAGAACATTTTAATGAGGAAGAGGAGTGCTAACTTTGCATAAAATTAAAAGTATTGTGTAAGCAGTAGTTTGATCTGTACATGAGGTAAAGTTAGGTGTCCTGACACAAACTATTCTATCCCCCTTCCACCCAGAGCCTCAATCGAGTCAAAATTAATTACCAAATGGGTGTAATTTAGAGTTTTGTATTGGGTCCGGAAATGCGCCATTCGGGTTCTGTTTGAGTTGATAATACGTGTTTCTTGGGTCGGAAATGCGACAATATGGCATGCCGAGCTAAAATAACAAGAAAAGCAAATGCTTTATACTACTCCTCTTCGTCATGTCCATTACAATGCACCCCCGCCCCCCCCCCCCCCCCCCCTCTAGCTTTAGAAACATCCGAGTTCTTTGTTCGATATGTATCAACACAACCTCAGTTCAAAGATGTAAACTAAGGTGAAACTTGTTCAATAAACGTATTCTTTATTTCTTTAATTTACAGATGAGGGAAAACAAATCATAATTGACGTTTGTTCTTACTGAAAAGGTCTTTATCAAATGTTGGTCACCTCAGTGATAAATATAGCTTTCTAAGTGCAATACCAAAACAAAACAAAGACTTGTTTTTCGAAAATGATAGTTTTTTGTTTATCAAACAGTATAAATCGAGGCGCAGCGTGTGTGTAAATTATGACTTCGTAACATGCTTAGATAAGGAAATATGAAGAAGTAAGTTAACTTAATTTGTAAGTACATTAATGTTGTAAGAAAACCGATCAGGTTCAAGGGATTTCCAATTCTCGTATAATGCTAACACTCCAACTTGGATAAATATATCAGTTTGCTGGTAAAACCAAGCAAGTCCGTCCGCCAAAACCTTTATGACGCTAAAACCAATCAGAATACGTTTGATTCACATAAAATCACTCTGTCTTTCTCTGTCTCTCTCTTTCTCTCTCTTTTCGAGGGGTTGGCAATGCCGATTTAAATGGGATATTCCTTTTATCAAAATTACTATCAGCAAAACATAACACACACACACAAAAGTGTTCAACATTCTGCAGGTGTAGATTGCATCAGGAATTCAAAGTAACAAGGACACACTATACTTGAGGGCTTTGTCTTTAATTGTTATACTTGTGTTGTAATAAATGAACTTGGTAAGTGTGTGTGTGTGTGTGTGTGTGTGTGTGTGTGTGTGTGTGTGTGTGTGTGTGAGAGAGAGAGAGAGAGAGAGAGAGAGAGACAGACAGACAGACAGACAGACAGACAGACAGACAGACAGACAGACAGACAGACAGACAGAGACAGACAGAGAGAGTGGGAGATGAGTCGACATGGTCATCTTCATCTTGCCGTTGAACATGTGATACCAAGGTGATTATTCGTATCCACAGGTTCATGACGGAGGGAGTGATGCTTCACCAATATTCGATACATTCACAGGCAGTTTGCTCCCTTTTACTCTTCGCTCGTCTCAGCATCAAATGTGGATCAACCTTCGCACGGACGTCAGTGTTGTCGACCGTGGATTTATTGCCAATTATACTTCAGGTAAGTCAACATCTCTCTCTCTCTCTCTCTCTCTCTCTCTCTCTCTCTCTCTCTCTCTCTCTCTCTCTCTCTCTCATCGCTCTCTCTCTTTCTTTATTTCCTTTATTTCTTTCTTACTCTTGCCCAAAGTTAAAAAGCATCATTATCATAACCTTAAAATAAACTACAAACAATATGTGCGGCAAATTTTGCACCTCAACTAAAGCATGTATTTCCGTGTCATTTCATGCAAACTTTCTGTGCTATTTAAAGATAGAATACCGAAGGGGCCATTTTGGAAAGTTTTCTGACGATTTGGACCTTAATAAAGTTCAAGGGACATTCACTGTACTGTAATTTAGAAACACATGCAATGATAATTAAATGAATTTTATTCAGCGAGCGGTTTGCATCGCCCAGCTCTCCTGTCAGGAGTCCGGAATTTTGGTCGTCATCATTATTTATTTAATTTTCATAGATACCAATTCGTCAAAGCAGATCGAGACCGTTGAATTGTGGAAGTCAAATCTACAGTCTAGCTTACGCATGCAAATTCCGTGCCATACAGCGTTAAAACGCTTCGCACAACAAAAACAAAGAGAATGTCGGTTGGAGAATATCAAGATCTGCACTGAATGACTACCAAGCACAGCATTCAGATTTGAAAAATAGAACACTCAAACACTAATTCTAAGACCTTCCTCGTGTGTATTGTCATCTATTTAACTCCCAAAACGAACTCTGTAGCTCTCGGCTCAATTTCAAATCTGTATCTCTCGGAATAGCGCATGAAATATTCAGGGTCGAAAGGTTGGACAAAAATTATGACTCGCGCAAAGAACGTCACAATGAGAATTACTGTCTGGGATTCCTACTCAAAACACAGCCGTTTTCAAATTGAGTAACTCAGTGCTCAAAAGTTTATGTTAAGGTAATCCTGGTGTGTGGTCACATAATTACAACCCGCAACCTGAACTGTATAGCTGTTGGGGCGATTTGAGACAATTGTCTAGTTAGATATAATCCCTTTAAGGCAGACCACTTAACTATCTGGCAAACATTTCGGATCTAAGTTTTGTTTACAGGGATCACGTGACCACAGCTAAAATAAGGATACCCCCAAAACTGACCTCACAAATACGTCAGGTGCCAGTTAAATATCGACAGAAAATCGTCGCTGTATAAATGCAAGACCTCGTTTGTGCAATTTTGCAGTTTTGATAAAAAAAAAACGTTTAAAAAAACCTGTGTTAAAGTTACTTTTAAAATTCTGTCTCCCATGGACTTGTAATGTACTGGGGAGGCTTCACGTTTCTGTTTGTGTAAATCAAATGCAGTGCGCGTGACGAAGGTACACAAATGTGCAGATACGAGAAATTGCATCTTAGTCGTGGGCTTTTTTCTTGTTTTTACGAGGCTTTGCGTTCACAAACTCAACAATAATGACGAGACAAGGTTCATTTTAACCTTTAGTATTGCATAAACAAGCAGAACAAAAATGAGTTATGCAATTCCGCACATGCTCCGAGTTCGTAATTTCAGACAGACAGACAGACAACGAGAGAGAGACAGACAATGACAATGACAAATCTTTATTTTTCGAGGGTGACAAGAATAAGCATAGATATGCTTTTTTGCATCTGGGCCTCACCCTAAAGAGGGACTAAACTATTTTACTACAACTATGACTAGGGGAAAAAAAAGGTTACATGAAAACATTAATGGTAGAACATATAAGTTTTATGTACATGAAGCGCAATATATAGAAGCATATATAGGAGAGAGAGAGAGAGAGAAAGAGAGAGAGAGAGAGAGAGAGAGAGAGAGAGAGAGAGAGAGAGAGAGAGAGAGAGAGAGAGAGAGAGAGAGAGAGAGAGAGAGAGAGAGAGAGAGAGAGAGAGATCAGATAACAAACAAACTTTGACCAGACATTAGTTCGAGAGTAAGATATAGTAATCAGCAAAAGAATCAAATTTGATTCAGCAAAATCACTAACACTGAACGCCCTGTAGCCTAGAACATCGTGTTACCATCGAGACATAATCACAACAGCGCTAAAACGGAACAATAGTTTCATAAGAGTACTCATGCAAGAGGTAATACGTTTGTATTTTGTTCTTGTTCGGTTTATTTCTTGGCTCTTCTGGCTTCGGGTACGACCCTTTATAATTGTAGGACCGCGCATTCTTTGCTGTCCCAACACCTGTTCCTTGTCCCGGTGTGCTCTCACACCACCCCGTCCCAGTATTCACTGCTCCATCCACATCTGAATTTCGTTCCGCTCCCAGACTTACCGATATTACAGACGCTCCAGGGAGGGATGTCGGGTCGCTGCGGTGGGATATACCCTCTGCATATAAACGGCCCCCTACTAACGACATTGACTGCAAAGTACGGCTCCCTACTAACGACAATAGTGAGGTTGCGGGGAAGACGCCCGACAACTCAGCACGACGACAAGTGACGGTGACCTTCTTTTTTCCCCCTCACACAGTCGGGACGGGGCCTTTGCGAGACGTTCCGGCTGGAAAATGGAGCAATTTGTCGTCGTCGCAAAAACGGAAGATAGAAATTGGTCTTTGCTGTTAAGTCGAGTTCACTTTAATCAAAGTATGTGTTATGGACATATAGATTGTTCATTTTGCAAATAGCTTTTGAAGAAAAAGAAAAAAAATCTTTGATAGGCGTGGATTTACAGTTTGTTTTGTCGGGTACCATCTCAGATGCTCACAAGTCTTCTCGAGTAAAAAACCAAGACCATAGTGACGCGTGCTGAAACAACGGCTGCAAAGGCGAAATTTGGTGTTTTTCACGTCCGGGCCGAACGAATGAATAAAATAGACGTTTTATTCTTAACGGTGCTTTCTTCTCTGTTTGAGGTTCCAGTTTGTGATCGGCTAAAAAGCAAAACCATGTTTTTGAAGGGGGAAATAGTTGAGTTATAAGGGGTTGATCAATGACACACACACACATCGCTACGGCTACTTGTTAGAGGAATGACTATGAGAAAAAATGTAGTCGAAACTATTTTTTATGTGTGTTGGTTTTGTTAGTTGGATCGGTGGATAGGGGTTCGCGGGGGTGGCTAGGGGGGGGGGGGGGGGGGGGGGGGGGGGGCGGTTGTGTTAACCCGTGATTTGTAAAAATGTAATACTATCGCATTCCACAAAGTAATGCATGCCTTTTATTATTATTAATATTTGTTGTTTAGAGCCTCTACGCTGAGTGGTGGGGGTGGTTTTAGATCCACATCCCATTTTGGTGCAATCCCATTTTTTGCCCCATCCCATTTTTGCGACATTTCACAAGCCAAGCGTTATTTGACTTACATGTCATAACATATCCCCATATCCCATTTGGCCGCCATATCCCATTTGGCCGCCATGCCGTTTCACCGCCATTCCATTTCGCCCCCATCCCATTGTCGCGACATTTCACAAGCCAAGCGTCATTTTACATCATAACAATAGCGCGACATCCCATTTTGACACCTTCCCATTTGGCCGCCATCCCATTTTGATTTATTCTTCTTGCCAAGCCTCACTATACTTCTATACTGCGTTATTCAATTAGGGAGACATTCCGTTTACGCGAAATCCCATTTTTGCCACAATCCAAAATGTCGCGAAATAGGGATGGCGGCGAAATGGGATGACGGCAAAACGGCATGGCGACAAAATGGAATGTGGCGCTAGTGGTATGACATGGTGGTAAAATGACACTTGGCCTGTGAAATGTCGCGAAAATGGGATGGGGGCGAAATGGGATAACGGTGAAACGGGATTGCGGCAAAATGGGAAGTGGAGCTAATGGTACATGATATGGTGGTAAAATGACACTTGGCCTGTGAAATGTCGCGAAAATGGGATGGGGGTGAAATGGGACTAATAGATCCCTTGACTTTGGGGTAGCGTGACTCTGTTACTGCTAGCTTTCCACTGGGAGGAAGCGACCCGAATTTCCAAGGGATGGGACAAAAAAGTAATGACATTTTTTATTCTCAATAGATCCCTTCACTTTGGAGATGATGAGTTAAATATCGGGCGCATTTACGTGATTTGTAAAACACACACACACACACACATGCGCGCGCGCGCGCACACATGCACCCACGCACACCCACACACACACACACACACACGCACACAACACAACACAAACACAAACACACAAACACACAAACACACACACACACACACACACACACACACATACACACATAAAATGTATGGGCTTACACGCAACAGCTGGTTTTTTTTTTATTAGGTCACAGACCTGGAAGACCCAGGTGCAAGACGAATAATTCATATCACTAAAATGCGTGTTCCCCATGCACCACCCAAAACATGCCCCGAGGGGCTTCGCCTCTACAAGTCGTGTCAAAACCATTCGTTCGGGTGTCCAGGAGTTTTCTTCTTCAGGCCACTGGCGCTCGTTCTCCCCGCAAACGCTACCATTACGAGCGATGACGCCGAACGACAACACACCTGTCTCGGTTCAGTCGTCGTTGTCGGTCCCGTCTTCCCCGCAACGTCTATAGTGACTGCAAAGTCGCGGAGCCAAACTGAGTGAGCGTCCCCTCCAGAGAGCAGAACGCCACTACGTTCCTCCGTCGACCCCCAAAACGTCACATGTTGAAGACTGAGAGCTCCGGGCATGAAGGGCTACAAGTGCTACGAACAATTATAATTTTGGATGATTAATGAGATGGTTATAATGATGATGCTATATGGATTTCCAATTTGGCTTGAGACTACGTGACAGGGCAGCACTCTACGTTTAGTTTCATAATATATCCTGGTGTCAACAGGTCGACAGAACCTGAACACCCTCAAAGTCGTATTCGTGAAGTGAATGACACTTGGCAGTGTGATCCCAGCCTTCCTATATGAACCAAAGCACTTCCACTCTGGGTAGGAGTCGGTCGTAGCCCGAAAAACCAACATGACTCTGGTGGGAATCGAACCCACGACCTCCCGGCCCCCAGCCAGATGCGCTAACCACTGCGCTACGGGGGCCGGTTAAAATATAACTAGTTATATTATTTTCTATGTTATATCTGATGTTAATTTAATATTCTTTTTGTTTTGTTCCTATTATCCAGAAATTGTCTGTACGTTTCAGGTAATCAGATATTAGATGTTCAACGCTCAGCAAATCTTGTTTGAATCTTTCAGATCAATTGCCTTCGTGCGGAGGAACATGGATGGCGCGTTCAGGTGTACTCCAGTCACCTAACTTCCCCAACCCTTTTTCTAACGGACTGAATTGTCTCTACACCATCATCGCCCCTGTGAACAATTCAATTGTGCTAGACTTTACTGCCTTTGATCTGGAAACTAATGTCGATTTTTTGGAGGTTTGTTCATTTGCTGAAAACTTTGTTTTTGTCATAAAGCATAGCCGTGTTTCGTTTGCCTTTCGCTTTTTGTTACTTGATTTGACGAGGGAAGAGTGGACCTTTGTCTCCCGATGTATGAGTGTGTGTAGCATTTATAAAAATGTCAAAGATTAGATATGTATGACAATTTTAGGACCTTTGCTTGTGAACTTGGATGCCCAGGAAGAAAGATCTTTAGTTTTCATTTGATCCACATTGTAGGATGACCAACTGAAACACCGTAGTTGACACTTGAAGCAATTACGTAACTATCAGATAACATTTGTATGCACAAAATCCACTCAGATTAGATCAACAAATTTGTAAAACAATCACTGAGCCTTCTGACTGTGGATATTATGTTTTTCTGCAAAGCAGACTTGAGCACATACCACAGTTTAAGTTAACCAAGTGACTGGATCTAAAAACGCGCGTGGTTGAGCTTTTCAATTTCAGTGGCGGTTTTGAAACCTGCGAACGGTATGTTTATAAATTACACCGGCGGCACCCTTAAATCTATACGTACAGACAAAGCAAATACATTGAACGAAGCTAAAAAGCTGCGCTGTTAGTTGGGCTGTGGACGCTTGAACATCTTGCAGGTCTTTGAGGCAAGAAAAGATCAAAAATTGCCTTTTGTCAGTCTAATGCAGAATACAGGGCATCAAAGGAATACAAATGTCCACAGGTCAGAATAGAGAGCAGGTCTTGCTCTTTTGAACGATATATGATTTGGCAATGTACACCATATTTTAGATCTATCTCCGACGCAGTTTTTCAACAAACACCTCGAAAAAGACATCCTCTATTGGCCCGCAAATGACGGCAACGAAGATGACGGTAACGGAGATGACGGGCGCTCGCATTTTGCCTCACATCAGAACCAGAAGACACGTGACGGCCCTGTTAATGTTTTTATCGTTGTATGCCCCTGTGAGCGAACACCGTATCACAAAATGGAACATTGATTGTTTTTCTTTTGCCAGAAAAAGCCGGTAACGGAGATAACGGTTACGGAACCCCCAAGTCTATTTTTTTTCTCTCTCTTTTGCCTCTTGGCTAGACTCAGACGCATTTCAGCTGTAAACTAAGACCTGTTCATAAACCAACAACGTTTGAAGATTGTTTTAAGGGGTATTCGTGTGTAAAAAGTCCCCGAAAATGGGATGGAAAAATATTCCCGAAAGAAGTTACTGCTTTTGCGCCTTTTTCCCCGGACATTTACTTTTAGCCATGGCGAAGACTCACAAGGACTTCCTCATGCACAAAAATGACTGCAGCAACAGCACTGATGGTCGTGTCATTTAAAATGATAGTGCATGTGATAAGAAAGAGTTTTTAATACATATGTATTCTTAAAATGTACGCCCGGACAGTAACGGAGATGACGTTTTTGGTAGTATTTATTGCTCAAAGAACTAGGAGTAACAAGGAATTGACATTAATTGATGTGCCGAAGTTAGCTCACGGCCGACCATTACAGAGGTTATACAAGTTTAACCTTTACATCTTTTTGTATTAGCTGCAGGGCCCCCGGACAACGATAAAATGAAATGGTCGCTTCTTATTGACACTGAGCCATCTATTGTTTTGCAGGTTCGTAATGCAATGAATGAAACTATTGGACGATTCTCTGGTGGTTCGCTTCCTGGTGTTGTGCGTTTGCCTGAGAATCAGATTATACTCAACTTTAACACGGAGTCTAGCGTTGGCAGATTCGGATTTGAGGCACACTTCACTTCACGTAATACTTTTATTCTCTCTCTCTCTCTCTCTCTCTCTTTCTCTCTCTCTCTCTAATATATTCTTCTTCTTCTTCTTCTTCAGCGTTCCAGAATTTTCTGGTTACGTGTGAGCTCGTTTGCCCATTTGGGTTCCCCACACTATACTCTGAGAGCATAGTCAGCTTCACTCCGATTTCGTTGAGTAGGCATGCTGGGTATTTTCGTGTTTCCATAACCCACCGAACTCTGACATGGATTACAGGATCTTTTCCGTGCGCACTTGGTCTTGTGCTTGCGTGTACACACGAAGGGGGTTAAGTCACTAGCAGGTCTGCACATAAGTTGACCTGGGAGATCGGAAAAATCTCCACTCTTAACCCACCAGGCGGCAGCGACCGGGATTCGAACTCCCGACCTCTCGATTACGAGGCCGACGTCTTACCACCACGCCACTGCGCCCGTCTCTAATATATATATGTATGCTTTAAGTAGATCAGTGCTTACACCCTTACAATACAAAATAGGGGCTTATTTTAGACGAATTTTTCGGATCTGATTAATGCGCTGTGACAACAATAAAGAATAATAACACGAAAAATAAATGTGTGGTTTATTACCATATCGTCTACAAGAATCGTAGGTCCTTGACAACACGACAATACTAACCCCACTATTCTTTTGGTATAAACGAAAGACATAAACGTGAAGTTCCTTTTGTGTGCGAAATACCCGAATTTGCATGCAAACAAATTGATTTCCATCTCTCTCTCTGTCACTCTTGGCATCTATCACTTTCGTTCTTGTTTGATTGCACCTGTTCTTTTCTTGTTGTGTGCAATTTTACGGCGTAGTTATAAAGTTTGTTATCAGTTGCAGGATGTGGGGGAATATGGACATCGCTGACGGGAAGAGTTCAATCTCCCAACTTTCCATCTGTCTACCCAAACTTATTAGATTGTGTCTACATTATCAAAGTGCCTTCCGGTCACAACATCTCACTCACTTTTACAGCTTTTCATGTGGAGCAAGGTTATGACTTCGTAGAGGTAAATTAGTTTGAAACGGTTACGCGGACGTTTAAGTAGCTAAATGACAGCTACGAGCTTTAAGTGCTAACTTCAGTGATTAATTATTAAACAATTAGATACACACACATATAATATATATACAGAGAGAGAGGTTACAACAAGATTGTTTTTTTATATGGCTTGTATTTCATGTCAGTCAGTTTTTGGAATCAGGAAATGATAGAGTAAGATGCAATCACTTTTGGATCGATTTCATAAATTATAATCGTAGTACAAATTAACCTATTTTTGTTAATTGTGATTATATTTTAATAGTAAACATGACTATGCATATATTTTTAGATTCAGAATTAGACGAAGATAACGATGCAATCAATTTTAAATCGGTTTACGAAAAATTGTATTTAATGACAACTTTAATGAGCAAACTCATTAATTAATTTTTAAGCCACCAAGCTGAAATGCAATACCAAAATCTGGTCTTCGTCGAAGATTATGTGACCAACATTTCAACCAATTTGGTTGAAAAATGAGAGCGTGACAGTGCCGCCTCAACTTTCACGAAAAGCCGGATATGACGTCATCAAAGACATTTATAAAAAATATGAATAAAACGTCTGGGGATGCCATACTCAGGATCTCTCATGTCTAAGTTTTATGAAGATCGGTCCAGTAGTTTTCTCTGAATCGCTCTACACACACACACACACACACACATACACATACACCACGGACCTACATTCTACTGGATGGCTGTCTCAGGATCTAGGTCACTTTAGTGGGAATATCGGTCAACTTCGAAACCTGGGGACCAGCCACTTCCGGTTCCCCTTTCAGAGTAATGAGATTGCTGGGGCCGAAGAATTGTTCATCCAGTTTTGTCCTTTTTTTCCAAAGTTGATATTAGTCGGAAGAAACAAGGACACGTGTGGTACGTGGGGGTATTTCCCGGCGAATTTTCAGTGTTGTTGTTGTTGTTGCGAAGCGAAGCGGCTTCCCAGTGCGGAAGGCAGGCAGTGTGTGCATCAAACAGTGTTGTTGTGATGGATGGATGAGTGAGTGATCAGGGTGAATGAGTTAGTTAAACTGTGACTGAATATCTATTGATTGATTGATATTAAAGTGAACATTAGGGGGGGGGGGGGGGGGTTAGAAATGCACCATTTTGCACTCGCCTTGATGTAAGGAACATTACTGCAGTCTCCAACAGCTTCAAAGTGGGTTAGACAGGCTCTTGATAAAGACTGAGGCAAAATGTGCCAAATCACACATTGTCTTGTAAGAAGGAAAAATCTTCATTTGTCACCTTTCTGCACTTTTTTGACTTTGAGTGCATAGCCACAATGGTCACAGACAAGATGCATCAAACAGATTTCAAAAAGACCCCAAACTGAACTTGTTATGACTATTTGTAACCCCTTTCACCTTTTTGACTTGGCCGTACCCAAGCCAAAAGGCTAAAAAAATCATAACTAATTCCATGTTGACTTTTTGGTGGGGTGGACCTATTGTTCCAGACTCGCCTTGATTAAAGCAACACTAGTGCAGTGTCCAACAGCTTTTAAAATTTGTTTTGACCTCATGACAATGTACATGTCAACAATCCCTGACTGTGATGTAGTGAGAAAAAATCTTCATTTCTCCCCTTTCTCCACTTTTTTGTGTGTCAGTGCATAGCCACAATGGTCACAGAAAAGATGCAGCAAACAGATTTTTTTAAAAAAACCAAAAATGAATTTGTTATGAATATCTCTCACCTTTTTTGGACTTAAAAAATTTGGCCCAACAAACACAGCAAAAATCTTCATTTTTCCCCTTTCTTCATCATTTTGTCAAATCGAATTCATCCTCGTCCTGTGAGGGAAAAAAACCCGTCTATGAAATATTCATAGTTGTTATACTTTCTTTCTTTATTTGGTGTTTAACGTCGTTTTCAACCACGAAGGTTATATCGCGACGGGGAAAGGGGAGGGGGGGGGGGGGGGGGGGGGGGGGGAGAGAGCCACTTGTTAATTGTTTCTTGTTCACAAAAGCACTAATCAAAAAATTGCTCCAGGGGCTTGCAACGCAGTACAATATATGACCTTACTGGGAGAATGCAAGTTTCCAGTACAAAGGACTTAACATTTCTTACATACTGCTTGACTAAAATCTTTACAAACATTGACTATATAAATAGTTGTTATACGAATTGAAAACAAAAAGGCTATTAATGAGAACACAAACAAGCCAAAGTTTGCAAGCTACAGGCAAATCCGGATAAGACGAAATTGAAGGGACCGAATTGTTATTGTGTCCTATCCGAAATTTCGACTTGGTCATAGTACAGTGGAACCCCTCTCTAGCGACCTTGAAAATGTTGACAAAAATCGGTCCTTATGGAGGGGGGTCCTTTCAGAGGGAGGGGGCGGGGCCACAAAGAAAGTCACCTCAGATTTTCTTAAAAAAAGAAAACAGAGAAGTTTGAGTTGCTGACGACCGTTTCCTCAAGCAAACTGCTTCGATTTCATGTTTGACATTGTCGATGGTGTCCACCAGTTCTGGTGCATGTTTCAATGCAAAAAGAGTTAGTTTCTGAGCAAGCATTTCTTTACAGCAGTCCCTGCAATGATGAAGGCCCTCCGAGAAAGAGAGTGAAAAATCGGCCACCGTTCTCAGCATCGCGTATCTGTGTGTAACCTCTTTCATTGACAAGATACAAGTTTCCCTGCAGCCTTGACCAGTGAGTCGGTTACCTAATCTGTGAACCCTTCAGTTGTGTTGCTTTGTCAAAAGTTAGACACAGTCAACTAGTTTTGCTCTGGGTGAACAGTGCAGCTGGCCTCAATTAGCCGGTGACACCTCTCTGGCCACAGCACCAAACAGTACATGGCTGGGGGGAGAGAGAGAGAGGGGGGGGGGGGGGTAGCTGGCTACACTCAGTGGGGTGTCCGGTGTCACTGAAGTCAGCCTGGGACAGGCTGATCTTTCTTAACCCAGTGTGGGATTTTCAGTGGGGCGACCACCCCCAACCCAGCGCGTCCCCGGGTGGCGGATAGGGGAACGGTCTTCAGATATGGAGATCAGCCGCTTGCGGCCGCGGACCAAACTGGCTCCGGGTGGGATCCCGGAAAATCCTCCCCCCTGTGCTCACAGGGTAGGACGTACGGGCCATGAGCTAAGGGTGAGGTAACCCCGACAGAAAACCCCGAATGCTGAAGACGGAGGACCCGGGCCGCACGGCGCATTCTAACAAACCATGGGTACACGCACTTACGCAAATGATGACACAATCAACCAGCACAGATGGAAATGGCGCTCGCCCATTGAGGACCCCCCAGGGTGGAGCAGCGTCGGGTCCCATGCCTCAAAGGGACCCAGCCCCAACTACTGGAGGTCCCTCCCGTCCGTCTTGTCACGCCAGGGGACGCGGGAGGAAAGTGACTGGCACCACCACAACCAGGAAGAAACCCAGTCAGCAGCGACCTTTTCAGGTCATGCACTGGAACGCAGAAAGTATCCTGAACAAGAAGACAGAGTTGGAGCATATCCTGCATGAGAAGAACATCAACATCTGCTGTATTCAGGAGACGCACCTGACACCCCAAAAGTCCTTCAAAGTGAGAGGCTACCAATGCCTTAGGTCCGACAGAACAGACCGAAGCAAAGGAGGAATCCTGACCCTCATCAGGAACAACATCAATGCCTGTTTGATAGAAACGCACATGGAGGACTCCGAATATCAGGTGATTCGAATCCAGACGAAGACATCAGAATTCCATCTTGTCAACTTCTACTGCCCCAATGATAGACACCTCGCCCTTGACACGATCCCCGCTAAGGCCTCCAACTTCATCGTGGTGGGTGACTTCAACAGTCATTCACAGAGTTGGGGATATGACCACCTGGATCGGAGAGGAGAAGAGGTGGAGAACTGGCAGGACGACAAAGGTCTCATCCTTTTGAACAGTCCCTTTGACTGCCCTACATTCTACTCCAGAAGATGGCACACTACATCAACTCCTGACCTAGCCTTCTGCACGGAAGACATGCACCAGCTAACCAGCAGAGAGGTCGGAGAACAGCTAGGTGGAAGTGACCATCGGCCAGTCTTTTTGACCCTGGGCATGGAGTCCTGCACTGAAGCTTCCTTCCCACGGTGGAACTACAAAAGAGCGAACTGGTTCCTCTTTAGACACCGCACCAGCGAACTCACCAAAGACATCAGAGTCGAGGGTCGAGACATCAACATGGTGGCGAAGGACTTCAACATGAGCATCCTCAGAGCAGCGCGTGAGTCCATTCCCAGGGGTGCCAGGAGAGACTATAAGCCCTACTGGAGCAATGAATTGCAGGAACTGGATGATGATCTGGCAGACGCCAGAAGGGAAGCAGAAGTCAACCCGTCACAAAACAACAACATCCGCCTCCAGGAAGCCAAAGCCAAATTTCTCAAAAAGAAGCTACAGGCAAGACGGAGAAGCTGGCAAGAGAAAACAAGCTCTCTGAACCTTGAGAAGGATGGCAGAAAGCTCTGGAGGCTCACCAAGCAGTTGAATGATGAGAACACCAGCAGAGGAAAGATCACATTAGAAGAGAACGGGAAGGTGCTAACTGGAAAGCATGCTGCCAACCAATTTGCTGAAAGCTATGCAGCTGAGAGCAACCTCCATGTTAGCCCCGAGAAACAGAGAGAAGCAAGAAGAGAGAAAAGAGAGAGACCTGCCAGACAGTCGACAGTGGACGCCATGAGTCAACCACTCACACTCCACGAGCTGCACTCAGCTCTGAAAAAGTCAAAGGCGAAGAAGTCCCCTGGCCCAGACGGCATCACCAACGAGATGCTAACCCACCTTGGTAGTGCAGCAGAGAACAAGCTACTCGAGGTCTTCAACAGCAGCTGGCAAGAAGGATCGCTACCACAACTCTGGCGAGAAGCGATCATGATCCCCATCTTAAAAAAAGGGAAGGATCCAAAGAAGGCCACCAGCTATCGCCCAATCAGCCTCACCAGCTGTGTTGTGAAGACCCTGGAGAGAATTGTGAACGAGCGCCTTAGGTGGTACCTGGAATCCAGGAACCTCCTCGCCCCTGAACAAGCTGGATTCCGACAGTTCCGCAGCACTGAAGATCAGGTCACTTACCTGGCGCAAGAAGTTGAAGATGCCTTTCAGGAACAGAAGCTGGTCTTCGTCACCTGGATAGATCTTCAGAAGGCCTTTGACAAGGTCTAGAAAGATGGACTCCTTGTAAAACTGCTGAGGAAAGGCGTGTCCAGCAACATGTACCAGTGGATTCGCTCTTACCTCTATAACCGCAGGGCAAGAGTTAACGTCGACCAGACCAAAAGCAAGAAGTTCCTCCTTCGTCATGGCGTCCCTCAGGGCGGAGTCCTCTCCCCCACACTCTTCCTTCTCTTCATCGACGATCTGGTGTCTGAGATGCCCAAGGGGATCAAAGCTGCTCTCTACGCAGACGACCTTGTGATCTGGTGCAAGGAGGAGCACGCAAGTACTGCCACCTACAGAATGCAGCAAGCGGCAGATAGGCTGAACGCATGGGCAGAAGATTGGTGCGTCTCCATCAACAAGGAGAAATCCTCCACCACCCTATTCACACTGTCGCCAAAGCAGAAAGCCGGAACCATTAGGCTTGGTGGAACTCCTCTGAGAGAGGATGAAGAAGCAACGTACCTTGGTGTCACCTTTGATAGACGGCAGACCTGGAAACCACACATTGCACAGGCAGAGACGAAGGCCCGGCGCAAGCTAGCCATACTCAGGAAGCTGGCAGGTACCACCTGGGGAGCGAACGAGAAGATACTGAAGACAGTATACCAGGGAACAATCAGACCCCACCTCGAGTACGGCTCCACAGCGTGGTCAACCTCAGCCAAGACAAACCTGCAGAGCCTTGACCGTGTGCAAAACCAGGCCCTCCGACTCATCACCGGTGCAATGAAATCCACGCCCATCAAGGAAATGGAGAAGCTTACCACCATCCAACCCCTCTGTCAGAGAAGAGAAGCCAAGACTATGGTACAGGCCGAGAAGCTCAAGTGCCTACCCGACCACCCCATGAAGCACAGACTGAGCAACCTCACCAAGAACCGGCTTAAACGGAGCAGTTTTGTACACGAGAGCAAGAGACTTTCTCGACAGTACAGGGAAGTCCTTCCACAGAACACTCTACCTCTGACTCAAGAAGAAGAGAAAACCCCTAAGGCAACAGAGAAACCAGGCATCCAGATCTGCACCAGTGTTCCACATGTTACCTCAGGAGAAGATCAGAATGACACAGCTCGACAGGCACTCACCTTAGCCCTGATCGACGAACAGTACCCAAAAGAGGCGTGGATCCATGTATACACCGATGGATCAGCAACTAACGCCGTGCTCAATGGAGGTGCAGGCATTCTCATCCAGTTCCCTGGGGGACATACAGCTACATCCAGCGTTGCCACTGGCAAACACTGCACAAACTATAAAGCAGAAGCAGAAGCTCTCATGCAGGCCGCCTCCTTCGTTCAGGACTCCGCAGACCCTTGCTACCAAGTTGTCTTCCTCTCGGACGCCCTTTCAGTCCTTCAGGCCCTAGAGAACGACAAACTCCCACAGCTGGCCAAAGCATTACAGATGGTCAGACAAACCAGAAGAGTTGTCCTCCAGTGGATACCAGCACACTGTGGGATACCAGGAAATGAAAGGGCAGATGAGCTGGCAAAAGAAGGAGCCGTGGAAGACCAACCTGAAAACAGTGTCAGCTTTAGTGAGCAGAAGACAATCATCAAGGCATTGATGAGGCCAAGGACAAACAGAGATGACTACCACACAATGTCCAGAGAGCAGCAAGTCAACCTTATCAGGCTGCGTACTGGCCACAACAGGCTCAATGCTCACATGAACCGAAAGTTCAAGCTGGCGCCATCACCAACCTGTGCCTGCGGTCAAGAGGACCAAACAGCGGAACACATCTTACAGCGATGTCCCTTACTAGATGAGGAACGAAAAGAAGTGTGGCCGTCACCAACTCCCTTGCAGACCAAACTATACGGCAGTCGACAGGAGTTGGAGAAAACGACAACATTTATCACCAGTGCTGGACTGATTGTGTAACCTCTGCGAACGCCAAGAAGAAGAAGAAGACTGCATGTCAGCAGGAAGAGCATTGGAGAGAAATAGAGAGGTGTACTCTTCCACACAATTTCCAAGCATCAGTTGTCACGGCTTAGGGTAGTCAGTGAGGGAGAGTGAGAGCGGTTTGTGTACAGTCCGACTGAAGCGTGAAAAGTCACTGCCACAAGATCGGCATGCAGTCAATAAAGCCAGACAAGAAGAATGATTATGACATGCGGCTCAATCTGCTGTTTTTTTTTTATTCAAACTGGTTTTTAACGCTTATTCTCACAAAGCATCTGCACCTCTGCCTCTAGCTCTGTGCTGTGTTTGTGTGGCTGCTTTCGTATGATGTCAGTGCATGGTGAGTGCGTTCACTGCCTTGTCACCACTTCCCCACCTTTTTCAGAATGTTTTCTTGGAGTTGGATAATTCTCCTTACTACTCGCCCCCTCCTAACTTCAGTTCATACTTTATTGCGTGCCGACTGACCAGTCGGTGTGGCGTCCGTGTAGAGAAGAAGGGAATAAGGTTACACAATGCGTTGGTGTGAGACGCCAAGTTTCGTGTTTCGAGTTGCTGTAGTAAATATAGAGTAAACTTTGTCTTTGGGACTGACTTTCTGTTGTGTGCTATCCGTCTTTCGACTTACGTAAGAGAAATCCCATTTCGAGCTCAGGGTACTTTGTACACATAGATAAAGAGGGATAATTCCGGACCAGAATTTCTTTGTGTGCTAAGCGAATTTTTGACTTAACCGTTTGTGAGTTAGCTGGATTTGCCTGTACTAGCTTAGTAGACTAGGAGTAGGAAAGTCTGCAAGTGTACTGTTGCACAACTTACAGTCGACAAAGCGAGTATTTACGGCGACAGGGAGAACAAAAAACGTAAGCAAGAAGATTTTCAATATTATAAAATCAACAGTTCATAAATTATACGCGGAAAACATAGTAATAGCTTTCATTTTACCCGAAGAATGTCGTCGACGTTGAAGTTTTTGCAGACGACATTGCTGGTGGAATTGAAACCGGATGTGATTGATCCCCAGCAGTTGGTTTGACCTCGTTTCCTCACTGCCTGACAAGGCGAGAGAGAGAGCGCGCACTGAGACAGCCATCCAGTAGAATGTAGGTCCGTGCATACACCATGCACGACCCTCGTCTTGATTCCCCCTCTACGTTAAAACATTTAGTCAAAACTTGAGCATTTGAGTTTGTTGGTATTTTTATTCCACATTTGACTGTTACTTGGCCAACAATGGCGTAATACGTTCGTGAGACATTTGGAAAATGTGTAGGTCAACATAATCCGAATCGAAACAAAGAACAGTTATTTCATCCCCTTTCTGTCTCTTTTTCTAGGCTGTCAAGTTGTTAAAACTGCAATAAGATGTATTTTAAAAAGTGTAAAAAGCGCTTGAAGTTGCGGTGAAACGCATTTCATGCACGTCCCAGGAAGGCATTTGTTTTTTTGTTTTAATTTGAAACATTTTTATTGCAAGAACGTTGTTGAATTATGTTCTAATAGTTTTCCGAACCGTAATCTGCAGAGATCATGTCGTGCACTTTCAGAGTGAGCGGGACTCACTTTCTAGGCTGCTTATGATGAATACCGTGTGCTCTATCTGTTTAGCTGTGTCTATATGTGCATGTGAAGATCAAAAATATGTACTGGTAGATCTTCGTTTCTTTTTGCTGTTTCGCAGATTAACGATGGAGGAATTGTGGGATCCCTGTCACTTGGTCATTTCGATGAAATGCCAACTCCGCATACGCTCAACGCTAGTTCGAATCAGATGTGGATCTACTTTCACACGGATACCTCTGTGACCAAAACTGGATTCAGTGCGGATTATACTTCAGGTAACATCTCTTCTTTTTTTACACTCTTTGACTGCAGTATAATAATGTTCCTTATACGATCAAACACGTCTTTTTTAATTCCATATAATGTAAAAGGTTGTGTAAGGCTTTGGAAAAACCAGGAAAAGCATACTGCGACTTTTTGAGTATGTGCTTTGGAAAGCTAAACCATTGTGTAATTAGCAAGCATGCGCACTCGTAATAAATCACTGCAGGTTTTTTTTATTTTTTTATTTTTTTATTTTTAGCTGCACAAGACTTTTCAAATAGCAACGTTCAGAAACAAAAATGGCACCCAATGCACAAGGAGATTTTTCACGGTTCCAACCAAAATCTACGGTCCTGTAACATTGGAATATTTTCATACCTATATTTTTTATCATGGTCCTTGAGAAAAGAATATTTCTTACACTTAGAAAAAAATAATCTTCGGCATTTCAAGTAACACGTGAAAAATGAAAATCGCAACAAAAATATATGATTTTTTTAAAATATGACAGCAATTACTCACTGCAGTAGACGATGAATTATGGAATACTCCAAGTGAAAGAGACGGCCCACTTCCGTGTTGGCCTTTTAATCTTTACTTTTAAACCAAACTTTATTACCGTTTTCATTTATTCATACTCTGTATCGATTTGTTGCAGTGCCTTAAATCCTGTTCTGCAAAGCCCTGATTATTTGAGTTGAGGAGTCGGCAGAAGACCGGTCTTGCAGAATCTTTTGATTTTTTTTTATTGTGCATAGTTTTTCCATTAATGCAAATGTTCTTTTTGTGCTGTATGATTTTGCACCTGTAACATTACCGGCACGCTTGGCCTAGTGGTAAGGCGTCCGCCCCGTGATCGGGAGGTCGTGGGTTCGAACCCCGGCCGGGTCATACCTAAGACTTTTAAAATTGGCAATCTAGTGGCTGCTCCGCCTGGCGTCTGGCATTATATATGGGGTTAGTGCTAGGACTGGTTGGTCCGGTGTCAGAATAATGTGACTGGGTGAGACATGAAGCCTGTGCTGTGACTTCTGTCTTGTGTGTGGCGCACGTTATATGTCAAAGCAGCACCGCCCTGATATGGCCCTTCGTGGTCGGCTGGGCGTTAAGCAAAAAGAAAAAAGAAAAAAAAACTGTAACATTTTTCGTCACAATAACAGCGATTGTGTTTTCAGCGTAGCAATAGGGCCTTCTATTTAGACGAGACACGTATAATGCCGACAAGTCGAAGACGAGGCGCATTATACTTGTTCGAGTCTAAATATCGGACCCTATTGCTACGATGAAAACACAATAGCGTTTATATAGCTATTCTGACATTTAAATTATATATGTGTTAAAATCATGTTTTTGTCAGCAACAAGTACCAGAATGGTCCATGTCATTAATTGCAGACGACGGTTCCCTTTCCGCATTAAGCCACGGAAATAACCGAACATTGAAAAACCCACGGACCTGTATTATGGAGAAAACTCGAGATAACCGGATGTTTAGCATTACGTCAATATGCTAGGAATCATATGACGTCATGACGTATCATGCTTGCCTACGTAGATGGTATGTTCGAAAGTCTGACTTCTGTTGGGAATTCGCGTGGTGAAGACTGCAGTAAATCTGTAGATGATAAGAGAACAAGATAGGAGAACAGAAGAAACGACTAAATGTTTCAGACCGGTAACTTCATTTCAACATTGCACTATACAATGGACGTTCTATGTGACAGGAGTTTGCTGATTTTGTGTTAAACATTGGAGAGATCGTGTGCTAGAATCAGGGATAGGTCCCTTCAGATTGCAGCTTCTGGACATTTGCAAGGTTTGTTGCCTGTTAAAGAACTGGATTTTACACGTAATGTATGTCATGTACAGTAAGCAACAACAAAAACACACACAAAGCAAATGGCATCGTCTGTCGACTAGTCACAGAAACAAACCTGGCGAGGTATGCGTGTACTTTATACACGTGGAAGAAACCGGAACCATGCGTCTATGTTATTGCCGATATGCTTTTGGATATTTGCAAAAATGGCCGACTTCCGTAGTGTTATGCTTTGGTGATCAGAAAAGGGATGTGTGAGACCATCCAATCACAGCCCCCGAATTCCCCCACGTGTCCATCAGAATAGCTATATTGTCCTATGCATTCGGTTTGTACCATCTTTACCAGCTTTGTGTGCAGTCCTCAAATTGCTTATATGGGTTGTTCTCAGAAACATGTGCTGTGTACAGTACGTAGAGCTGAATTAAGGGGTCTATGTCAACCAAAAGAGTGGGATTCCCTTAGGTGGAGTTCCTGTATGCGTATTCATTTTTCAATCAAGTTGGTTAAAATGTTGGTATAGCAATCTTTGAGAAAACTCGGACTATGGGATTGCATTTCAGTTTGGAAGCTTTACAATTATTTAATGATTTAGGTCATTCCAAATCTGAAAGTTCTGATTAAAACACAAATTCTAGTTATCGATTCATCTTATTCTTCATCAACTTCTGTTTCCACCACCACCACCAACAACAACATGAGTCACGTGAAACGAAATTAATACATTAAGTCAATCTGTCAAACTCACAGAATGATAATGGACGCACTGCATTTACTACCCTTTATAAAAAACAGGATGCGTTTGAGGGCAGACCTTTGTGATGAGGCCGTTTATTGTATTATATATTTTGGGATACAGGAGACAATACAGAATACAATGATGTCAACTTTGTGATTCAAATATCGACTTTTAAGAAATAGGCTAAATTCGAGGGAACATTTCATTAATAAATGTTTAAAGGTACCAAGCTAAAATGCAATCCCATAATCCGCACTTAGTCAATGATCATTTAACGAAAATGTCAAACAAATTGATAAAAAACTGTAGCCGTGAGGGTGCCACCTCAACTTTCGCAAACGGTAAAATATGACGTCATCAGATAGCCCTATCACGAATCGGCTAAAAAGTTTTAAGCAAATGCTATCAGAAACGTGTGTACCAGTTTTCATAAAAATCCGTTCAGTAGTTTTTGAGAAAAGCTTTTCTGTTAAGCGCTGTACGCGACTACGCTATACCGACTTGTCACTTCAAGTAATCAGCGCGCCGCGCGGGCCGCTACGTTTTTCATGTGAATCATACTAGGTCAGCGCTTTCAGTCTCGGTCGCGGGGTATCCGCAAAGCATTGTCTTTCTATGCTACTGTTAAGAAATGTTCATGGCGTTCAGTCGGAGACGAGTAAATTACCAGAGTAATGTATGATTATTTTCATGGAGATCAGTAACGATTTGGTTATGTTGTGGTATTTAGATTATTAGTAGTTTGGAGAACTTCTGGTAATTAGACTTTACTTTATTTGGTGTTTAACGTCGTTTTCAACCACGAAGGTTATACCTTCGACTGTTTTCCGTTTGATTTGGTCTTGTGGTATTATACCCATTCCCAAATTTGCATAAGTATGTTACCTTTTATTGTTTCGGCTAGCAGTAGTAATGTTGTATAGAAATGTATGAAGCGGTCACCCCTACGGTTAAAACGAGTATGCTGGGTTATTTTCTGCAGAAAGCAGAGGGCGATAGGAAAACGTGGCGAGTGGATGTGTTTTTGCTTTGGGGTCAATGGTTGAACGGATAAAGTGTGTATTCTTTTTTAGGTCCAGGTATATAGTGTGTGGACAAAAATAGGAATGTGTTGCTGATGAGTATTCGTTTGTGGTGAACAGGGAAGTGTGGTTTTAAATGGTTTTGACGTTACCCTTAACGTTATTCCGTTTTTTTATCTTTGAATTTTACTTGTGCTAACATTAGATACTTAGTGAGTACAGTAGCTTTTGATTTTCTGCCATAACCGTGATTTTGTTGTTGCCTTTTGTTCTTTGATTCAATAGCGAAATCCTCGAACTTGTATTTGTTTACCAAAGTGTTCGTGGCCGTATGGGTGCGTGACGTCATCGCCCAGTGTGTCTGTGTGCAACAGTGCGTGCCTGCAGTGTGTATACATGTGTAACCGAGTGTGTGTATGATGCAACCCGCGTGTACGAAGGTCCGATGCAGGACTACAACTATGCATACACAATATTTTACTGAGAACTACCCATAGGCACATCCCGAAAGACTGGCTATCAGCGAACATATCCTCTGTCTACAAGAAGGGCGATAGGAACAAAGCTGAGAACTACCGCCCAGTGTCCCTGACCTCGGTTGCCTGTAAGCTCCTTGAGCACATCATCTGCCACCATCTTCACAAGCACTTCGAACAACATGGAGTGCTATCCAGCCGCAACCATGGGTTCAGGACCGGCCACTCATGTGAAACCCAGCTGCTCACCACCATGCAGGACATTCTGTCGTCCCATGATGCTGGCCACCAAACTGACGTCGCCATCCTTGATTTCAGCAAGGCTTTCAACACTGTCCCGCACAAGAAACTACTCCACAAGCTGGCCCACTACGGTGTGCAAGTGTCCACAACTGGCTGACCAGTTTCCTGACCAAGCGGAAGATGAGGGTTGTACTGGAGGGCGAGGCATCTGAAGAGGTAGAGGTCGAGTCCGGCGTCCCGCAAGGCACAGTGCTGGGTCCGTTGTTGTTCCTGTGCCATATCAACAACCTCCCAGACTCAGTCCAGTCGTCTGTCAGACTTTTTGCGGATGACTGTCTCCTCTACCGCCAGATCCGCACCCTTTCAGGACCACCTTACGCTACAGGCAGACCTAAAGGGCTTGGAAGAGTGGGCCAACCAGTGGGGGATGAGGTTCAACGCTAAGAAGTGCTACGTCCTCTCCACCAGATCCACATCCCACTACTTCTACAGCCTCGGAGACACCATCCTCCAACAGGTCGAACAGAACCCGTACCTCGGCATACAGATCTCAGCCGACCTGAAGTGGGGCCCCCACATCACCAGTCTCTGCAAGAGGGCAGGATCTACCCTAGGCTTCTTACGCCGGAACCTCCGGAACTGCCCACGTGAGTGCCGTCGCCTTGCCTACATCACTCTTGTCAGGTCCACCCTTGAGTACGGGGCGGTGGTCTGGGACCCCTACTACAAACAATTAAGACGTTGAGAGACTCGAACGCATCCAACGCCTAGCCGCTAGGTTCATCATGAAAGACTACGTGTCCAAGGACCCAGGCTGCGTCACCAAGATGCTAGAGTACCTCCAACTTCCTACACTCCAGGAACGCCGTCAACAACTTCGCCTGACGATGCTGTTCAAAATCATCGATGGACTTGTATCTGCCCTACCCCCTGACTCCTTCCTCACCCCGGTGAGCGTATCTCGACGCCGAGTCAAGCCTAAAGCCTACGAGGGGTATGAGAGCCAAAACATCCTCCAGAGACAGGCAACCAATAACAGCCGCTGTTTCAAAGCTCCTACCTCAAAGACAGATCAATACAGTTTCCAGTACAAAGGACTTAACATTTCTTACATACTGCTTGACTAAAATCTTTACAAACATTGACTATATTCTATACAAGAAACATTTAACAAGGGTAAAAGGAGAAACAGAACCGTTAGTCGCCTCTTACGACATGCTGGGTAGCATCGGGTAAATTCTTTCTCGTCCCAACCAATATGGGACTCCACCTAACCCGCGTTTTTATTTTTTTTAATTTTTTTTTTTTAAGAATAAGCACTTAGAAACACTGGAAAGTACAAGAAAAGAGTGATCAAAAAGAAATTATAATCAGAGGGAGGGATATGGAACAGCCAAAACTGAGACAACTACTTTTGTAATTTCTACCAGAAGAAAAATAAATACCAAATAATTTTAACTTTGACTGAACATTTTTCAAACATGTACCCTGAACATTGATGATTAAGTCGATGCATCAGAGCCACAACCATGTATCACAAAATTTTGGATTATTTTTTTTTTGCACAGGATTAAAGTTTGCTTCATCAAGATTGATATCACAAATGCCTAATTTCGATAAGTAAAATATTTCAAAGGTTATGATGGAAAAATGGTTGTTGCACTGGGCTGAAACACTCACAATCTACAAGCAACAACCATGTATACGGCACAGTCCTAGTGTGGCTTGTTGGAAAAAGAAGAGAGAAGCAGATATAAACGGGCCACTACCAAATACCTCTGTCTTGCTAGATTGTGGTTTGGGGGGAACTCTAGTTGAGAGTGATTCTCCCCATGCCAGAGTGCAGCATTATCTAGTAACATGATTGTTCCCCTTGAGGAGGGCTGGGAGCAGTGGCCCTTACTGGGGCAACACTAAATCAGCTGTCAGCACCACGACTGTGGCCTGGGGAGTCTCGGTGCCCAACGGGACTTTTTATCTCAACAACCACACACCTGGGGGCTCTAATGGTACCCTTTCTCACGCTCTATTATCTGCTAGTTTAATTTCTCTTCTGCACTGGGACGTTTGCTTTTCATTTGGATGCTTTACTCGCAACAAACAACAGCCACTTCAAGTGCTCCACAGTTTGCAATGTATTGTACATTGCGGTAACTTGGTAAGTGATTTACTTGTTTTTAATTTTCAGATAATTGAATTAAGAAATGTATGATTGGTTAACAATTCACCAAATAGATAAAAACTTTCTATCAAAATGGAGAGAACAAAACCTGTGATTTTCTTTCTTTCTTTATTTGGTGTTTAACGTCGTTTTCAACCACGAAGGTTATATCGCGACGGTGTCCTTTGCTCCTTGAAATATTTGTTTATGGACAGTAAGACCAGTCTTGAGTTTAAAGGTTGACACGCTGACACAATTATGCACAATAGCAACATGCCCCCACGAAGAAAACTGAGCGATTTGGATAGAGGAAGGGCAATAGGATGGCTACAAAACGGTGTTGCTGCCAGGCAAGTGGCCCAGAGGCTTGCAGTGGCTCCCTCTGTCATCATCAGACTAAACCAGAGATTCCACGCAACTGGAAGAGTGCAGGAGCGACAACGTTCTGGTCGGCCCAGAGTCACCACACAAAGAGAGGATCGCTTCATTCAGAGGCAGGCCATGCAACAAAGAATGGCTACGGAAAACAACATTAGGCAACGCCTACAAGGTACCACCAACACTGTTGTTAGTGGTCAGACGATCCGAAACCGCTTACACAACTTTGGCTTGCGTGCAAGACGTCCAGTCCGAGGAACAACCCTGACTGCTAATCACCGAGCAGCTCGCCGAGCCTGGTGCACTCAACATGTGAGGTGGCAACGTCAGCAGTGGGCTCAGGTGTTGTTTACAGATGAGTCCTGCTTTGGCTTGGAAACTGCTGATGGTCGCATCCGAGTGTGGAGGCGTCGCGGAGAGCGCTTCGCAGAAGGTGCTGTTCTGGAACGACAGCGTTTTGGCGAAGGCTCTGTGATGGTCTGGGGAGGGATCAGCACACGTCTAAGGACACCTCTGTACCATGTAGTGGGCAACTTGACCGGTGTCCGCTACCAGAATGAGATCCTGCAACCCCTGGTCGTTCCAGCCCTCCAAGCGATCGGCCCTCGTGCGATTCTTCAGGATGACAACGCACCTCCCCATCGCTCTGCAGCTGTAAACACCTTCATCCAGCAGGCCAGGGTCAACAGGATGCTGTGGCCAGCCAACAGCCCGGACCTGAACCCCATAGAGCACATGTGGGACGAGCTTTGTCGTCGGGTACAGCAACATCACCCTCCTCCTGCCATCTGGGTCAACTGCTGCAATGGCTCCAGCAGGAGTGGAATGGAGTTCCCAGAACATTCATATGCAACCTGATCCACTCCATACGCTAACGATGTGTTGAATGCCTGGCACACAACAGAGGGCACACGCTTTATTGACACTGATTCACATTGTTGTGAATTCCATTTTCGAGGGTTGTCACGTTTGACACTCTCTAGCAGAGAAAGGGGGAATGTACGTTCTGGCTCACCGATTCCGACAGACCCTAAATATTAACGCAAAATAGGCTTCTGGACTAAACTTTTACTAAAATGAAACATGCGACAAAATCAGAAAAATACTGCATAAATCCATACCAAAAAAAATACAGTAAAGTAAGGTTGTTTTGAACCAATGCCGGGTCTGTCGGAATCAGTAACCCAGAACGTACATTCCCCCTTTCTCTCTGTGCAACGCTAAATTTAGTTTCCATTGAAATATTAACTAGTTGCAGCCAGCGTGCGTATTGATCCAATCTGCCCTTCGTCGGCAAGCCATAACTACCGTATTGATCTGGTAAAAACAAACAGCAAGCCTGTCTTCTATATTCCTCCAATGGCAAGACAAGATTAAATCATGTGATAGCAACAGTTACGTCACGTCCGCCCAACACTTGGTATTGATTGTAACATAGCCGTAGTGATTTTGCCATTTCATTCCGGACTCGCCTGCCGTGCAGTTGTGTTTTCTGTGAGAGAAGTGTTTTTACTGTCACTATATTTGCTAAATATTTATGTCTCAAGATAGCATTTCTGAAGAATTAGAGAGAGAAATTCTTGAATCACAAGTTGCTCATCAAAATCTATTAGATTTTTCAACACAGTCATCAACTTTAATTTTACATTCACCAACTATGGATATACCGGAATCATTGAGTGAATGGAATTCTGAGCAGTTTTTAACTATTGAAGAGCACCTCAGTTACCTCAACAATTTTGTTGAAGTATTATCGCAAATGAAAAATGAAGGGCCATCTCAGAGTGGAAAACTACCTAAATTTCCTTCACGCCCAAAACGGAAACTTTCAGATTTGTATGGAGGAAAACCAAAGAAAACCAAAACAACAATGACGTTCAATGAACTCCACGAATATTTAAAGTCAAAAATTGTTGATGTAAGCATGAAAGTTAGGAAGGAAGTGTTCTTTTTTAATCCGGAAGATATCACATCATCAGCAAGTGCCATTGAAAAGTTAGTTGAGGGATATAGACACATACAAAGACAGGAGGCAACTTCAATGGGCTTCAATTTGCAATATGGAATGGTTCTAGAAATCGCATTTAAGTTTTATGAAGCAGAACAAGGCATTCATAATGAGACCTGGGATGGCTGGTTGGAAAGAAACGTTAAAATTTCTTCTACGTATGCACGGAGATTGAGGGAGATTGCCCGTTTACTATTTCCATACAGAGCCAAATTCAGCACAGTTGGGATGTCTTTTTATGAAGTCTTCAACATGAGAAAAGAACTCAAAACCATGTTTGAAAAGAATGAGGATATCAGGCTTTATTGGGCTGAGAAAGTGACGTCAATGGTTCCAAATATACATCAACAGCAATCACAAGAGTAGGCTGCAATCAGGTCACGCAACTGCCAGTTGCGCCAAAATAGGTCAACACCCTGCTTCGCGATTGGGCTGAGAAAGTGACGTCAATGGTTCCAAATATACATCAACAGCAATCACAAGAGTAGGAAAAAAGAGTTAGAGCTAACACTGCAATCAGGTCACGCAACTGCCAGTTGCGCCAAAATAGGTCAACACCCTGCTTCGCTTCGCTTCGCTTCAAAGGCTGCCTTCGGGCGGCCGCCGAGTGTTAACTTATTCAATTGACTTGTTTATTTGATTCAAGCTTTTGATAAGTGTACTTGGTGGCTGCTTTGAAACTCAACAAAGCCTACTGCCCTTTCACAAACACTCCCCTTTCACAAGCAACGTTCTCTTCCCCGCTGCAGTCAAAACAAAGCTGTCATAGCGGGTTTTCCCGATTGACAAAAATTCTTATTACACACTCAGACTATTTGGAGTCGCGTTTGTTCTCCAGTGTCCAATTGCATAAGAATATTCTGGTGATGAATAAACGCGCTTTGTGTCATTAGCATCTAAAGATTTCTTGTTTACAATAGTTGTGTTGATCTGATGAAGCGCGGAACTGATCTTAGGGTTGTCATGGTGAAACACTCGCTTCTGAAACAGTGCTTCCTTGTAGTTATCATGCGATATGCTCGACTTTACAACCTGTTTGCTTACACCCTTTGCTTTTTTAACCACCCCTTTCTCACTTGCAACACTGTACATCTTTGCACGCAATCCAACATACTCCTTAATTATCTTCCCATTCATTTCATCTTTCATCTTTCCAATAACCTTCTTGTTAACATTTGAGTGCAATGGTGATTCTTTAGGGTAGTCGCAAGTGTCATAAAAAGAATCTTTTCCTTTTACTGCAGGACTTTCAGCTTCTAGATCTTTGTAAATGTCATCCGCTGGAATGTCAAGTAAGAATGAATCTGTGTCTGTGTAAAGTACTCTCGATTTGGGATATCTTGGTTTCAAATAATCATACAAAAACTCAAGCATCAACAGTTTTGACAACTCTAGCACAGTAAAGCCTATGAATACTGGTTTGTCAAGCTTGACTACAAGTTTTTTCATTAAGATACCATACAGCTGTTCATGAAAGTATTTAAAGTCTTGATACTGTGGTTTGGATGTCAGCTTGATGGCCTCATTTTCTCTTGTAACAAGTCTAACATCCTTTCTCTTGTGTGGGTTTTCCATTGTCTTACCAAAGCAACTGTTGTTCATCAGTTTAAAAAAGTCTTTCTCTGATGCATCAGCGGCTTTGGTTCTCAGTTCTGTGTTTTTCATGATGTAAGGTTTCATAAACTGTTCTTGATCAAATAAAATTATACGATGAACAGCCTTCAAAATTAATCCATGTCTAATGTAAAACTGTAACAGTCTGTAGTGACACACATACTTCTTTTTGTGAAACAGATTGGGCACCAGCTTTGGAGGTTCTCTTGGGTTTACTTTTAACCTCTCAGCCGCTAAAGGATAATCATTATGTAGATCATGAAGTGATAGTGGATAGTCTAAGTCAACTTCTAGTATCCATCCCTTTCGACTGTCTGGGCCTGCTTTTAATATTGTCAGCACAACACATTGTGAAAATGGTCCTGAATAGATCTTAAAGTTCCGAAGTGGAAGCGTCTGACACATTGCCCAACCATACAAATTGTTTGCATCTAGATACATGATGTAATTAGAAGGTTTCATAGGATCAAAGTCGTCCAAGTATTTGTTGTTGGCTTTGCAGTAATTGTGTGAAGCCATACTGATTCCTCCACGTAGTCCATTTTCAATCATCTGAAGTGTAGGTAGATCTGATAGCAAGTCAATCTTTACTCCTGTAAATCTAAGAAATGCATCCCAGCTCATGCCTGGTGCAGATATGTAATGTGAAGGATCTAGATTGTAGTGCTTCATACATGTTCTTCTGTAATTCTCAAATATATCTGCAAGTAAACAAACATCAGCCAACAAATATTGATCATGATAATCACCCATTGTATTACATCCTAATTTATTCCATGCAGTCTTAGCGTGTTCATAGTCTTCGTCACTTATACCTTTACCCTTCAGCCGTGAGAAGTAAGCATCCTTTGGTGGTAACTCATCTTCATCAAACCTCTCCCACGAATCCATGTATTCATATGGATAGACTCCCTTTCTAACTAAGTCACTGTCAAAGTACTTACATGTGATTGGGAAAGCAGTTAGTGATGAAGATAAAGACTCAAGTGTTCCCATCAGATGTTGAGCAGAATCGTAGAAGTGTAAACTATTCAGAGTAAAGGCCATGTACTTTTCTGAAGACTGCGCAATGCATCTTGCTTTGTATTCATTAGTTACTGCCTGCATGATCAGATGTGAATCATAACCGCGCAAGTTATGGAAGAAGATTGGAAGCTTCCAAGTCTTAGGATCAAACTTTAATTGTAGATTACATTTGCTGTGTGCTGCTCCTCGGAACTGCCCACTTACATGATCATGATCTCTTACTATTGGATTGTCTGTGTTTGGTGTTAGACTTTGTTTGCATATCCAACACTGTGTGGTAGAGTTAAACTGTTCTTGGTCTTCAGGTTTCATAACAATGTCTGAAAGATTCAGTTGTTTGGAGCAGTCATTTCGCACTTGGTTCATTTGCTGTAAGAAGTTCTTTGCTGCATTAGGTCCTCTGTACAATTGCGGTTTAGAATGTTTACCATCTGAACTAACAACAATAAATGCATATGAACAGACTTGATGATTACTTAGAGTTACTGTTTTAGGTAGGTCTTTTGGTAAAGGTCCTTCATATGGCACAATGATAGATTCAAAGTCAGCATAAACAACATAAGGACTTTTCTGTAGTTTGCATACATTCTTAAAATACACTTTGCTGTCTGGCGGTGGTGTTGTTAACTTCACGACCGCATCATCAACGCTCTTACAATGTTGCTTGTGTATAAGTGCTGCATGAATTGATGGAATACGCAAGAGACATCGCCTACAAAAGTCTTGTTTACTATTGTGATTGCTTGTGCTCGCCATCAGTCTACTCATTGTACGAATCAAAGTGTAATGATATTTTACACCATCAGTCATTAGTAACATGTCAACATGGTTAGTATCACAATCACCAATCGTTGGTGAGTTCTTTGATATTCTGACTGGTTTCAGTTCATCTTCCTCATCCCACGTGTAAACATTTACGGTGATGGGTTTGTTTTGCTGTTCAAATTTGTCAATGCTTGTAATGCTGACAGGAAATTCAATACCAGTAAAGTTTAGTTTATTTCTGTATGCATGATAGTTAGACACTCTTTCTGCATTTTTCTTTACACTGTACAGTCTTGCCAGAACACACCACATAAAACATTTGTCATCATCATTCTTTATGTTCAGCACAGCACGTTTTTTGACAAGAGCAGGAGGTAAAGGTATGTAACTTCTACCTCTGATGGGGGCAAATTTACTTAGCTTCAATTCTATTTTTAAAATTTCACCTTCTGACCATCCGGATCCTTTCATCTTTGCATCCTCTGCAGCTTGCTCAAACCGTTTCATCATTTCATCTGCCCAGTTTCCATTCAATTCTGCCATAGAATTAAGTGCTAGTTGTCTGGTTGAAACATGAACTTCTAGCACCTCATCACTGACTGTTTTGTATTTTATTAAACTGACTATCTGCACTTTTACTGGAGGTTCAATCAACAAATTGTTTGGAATTTGTTCAATGGCGTCTTGCACACTGGACTGCACATTTTGAGGATCCGTTACTTGTAATTCAACGGTGTCAAATACTGTCGATAAAGATTCTAATACAGAGTCTTCCATCGCTGTGAGTTTGATTTTATAACTCAAAATAAAAATATAAATTAAAAAAATGAAGTTGCTTAGAATTCTTTCTCAGAGCTTCCATTTTTGTTAACACTATAAAATCTGAAATAAAAAATCATTTAACATTTGTACCACGTGGAACTAATTGTAATTCCTCTTTTACAAAGGCTCTTTGCGGTGCTGGTTCTCTCAAGTAATATACAGGTGGATTTGTCTCTACTACTCTCTTGATTTCATGAATGTCAATACTCCAGATTGGATCCGTTGCACGCTTCCTGCTGTCACCCTCAGCTTCACCGGGTGCATATAAATATCTGACTTTCTGATTGAAAGGTAGTAATGCCACTGGTGTTGTTGACTTTGGAGCAACAGGTATTGTTTTCTGTTTGATTGCATCAACTGGTCTTAACCCTGTAGCTTTAAATACCTCCAGATTCATTGCTCTAAGTACTGATGGTAATCTTTTGACCCATTCAGTGTTACGCAATTTACTTTCTGTGTCCAAAAATTCCTGATGGTACTGATATGAAAACAGTTTTTCTGCCAACTGTTTGTTAAAGCTCTCAACAATAGCCTGTGACCTGTGGTTTCCTGGAATACCTCTCTTCACTGTAACATGATGTTTTAACAGAAGCTGGTTGACAGCTCCTTTAAACTCCTTACCATCATCGCACTGAATCATTCTGGGATACTTTAGTGGTCCACGTCTGTAAATTTCTTGCAGGGCAACAGCTGTAGCTATAGCACTTTTCTCTGTCAACGGTTCAGCATCTTTGTATCTTGTTGCAACATCAACTACAGTCAGTGCATACTTATATTTCTTCCTTCTGACTGTGTCGTGCGGTAAATACAGCAGGTCTATTTGATGAGTGTCATTCGGTTTAATGTTAACAAAGTGTGGTCGTGTAATTTTTCTTGGTGCAGGTAAATAGATCTGCCAAACTGCCTGCTTTGACAACCATTTCTTTGCTATATCTTGAGAAACACCTGCTGCGTCACTGAGCTTGTCAATAGCAGTTCTTCCTTTCCAGTATCCTTTTGGGGAATAATATATTTTAGATAACAAAGCATCACTCATGGTTTTTTAAATGACAGAATATTAAGATTTGACAGCACGCGCAATAAAGTAAACAACAGCCATACCAATAACAATGAAAACAATCTCGCCCACCTTCTGCTCTTCTGAAGGCTGATAAAAGTCACCCAGTTTTGGAGGAGCACTTGTCTTCATTTTCTTTCCAGTTACAAGATAATATTCTTGAATGGCTGCATCAACATTGGCAAAGGTTTTGTTTGCATGTCCTTGCTGCCTGAGTTTATCATTCATAAAGTCTAACTGCGCAATTCGTTTCTTCTCGTATTCATCCTGTGCTTTCGCCAGTTGTTCCATGGCTTTGTTGTGCCTTTCCCTCTCTTCACCATTTTGCAGTTTAGAAAACAAATAGTTGCTGCCAGAAAATGCAAGCGCATTTACAATCGCACCTCCCACCATCATAACCAAGCTAGCCATTTTATTGTCTTACATGTTTATATTTTCTGGAATAATTCCTTGCTTCACCAAAAAGTCTTTTGTTGCAAAGGAAGCTGTCACAACACCAATTAGTTTAGCACCGTCTTCGAAGTCTAACTTTCCCAAGTCGGCTGGTTTCATTCTGAGGAGACTTTTACCCAGCATTGTGTAACCTACACTCAAGCCTCCAATCACTGCAGCGTGATAAACTAGATTAACTATTGTCTTTTCAGAACTCATTTTTATGTTATCAAAATTAAAATATTAAAATTATTCCATATGAAATGAATCCACTGCAGGTACTACTGTGGGCTTTGTTATTGTTTGTACTGCTTTGTTTGTTGGTTTTGGTGTTTCTGATTTTGGTGTTTCTGATTTTGGTGTTTCTGACACTTTATATTTGCCTTGCCAAAGTTTGTAAAGCAAGTATCCACCTCCTCCAACAACAGCTGCTACAGCTACTTTTCTGTATGATAGAAATGAAGATTTTAATTCTTGATCAGTTTGTGTGACCTTAGTCACTTCAGGAATGTTTGGTGTCTGCTCAACTTCAGACATAATGTTCTGCTTTGCCTTTTGATTTAACTTTTTTTGTCTGTTCCATTCGGCTAGTTTTTTTCCTGCTTCTACTCTACCAGGTTTCTTTGTCACTGTGTTCACTTCTGGTATTTTCGTCTGCTCCACTGTCTGCTTCAACTGATCTGTCATCTTTTTTATTCTGAAAATTAATGTGTTTGAAAGTAATTAATCCAGCAACAAATGGTACTAATAAAGCACCAAATCGATAATACAGGCCACAGGCAAGAGATTCGAGGGACTTGGAAACAACAGGGTCATGAGTTAGATCATGTGTTAAGTCTTCCTCCGAGTCGAGAGGTGTAAAATGTCCAAAAATCTTTGTGTACAAACCTATAACAGTCTGTCCAATACTTCTAACCATCTTAGAACCAAGCACTGATTCATACCGTCCATGATACTTTTCTATATCTTCTGAGGAAAGATGTTGTACTTCTTCCACAGTTAACTGCTGCCCAAGGTAGTGTTTTGTTTTTCCACAAACAGCAAGTGAATACAATCTTTCTTTTTTATCAGGTATAGTCCTACTGTCACAGATTTCAATATCTGTAGCAGTCTGCATCAGCAATTCATCACAGTTCATTTTATTTTGATGCAGAATAAAATTAAAATCTAGTAATTAAACTTGAGTAAGAACTTAGGTAGGAACTTGAGTAAGAACTTAACAAGCACTTGACAAGAACTTGAGTAAGAACTTGACAAAAACTTGACAAGAACTTGAGTAAGAACTTGACAAGAACTTGAGTAAGAACTTGGTAAGAACTTGAGTAAGAACTTGAGTAAGAACTTAGCAAGGATTTCTACAAACATACATACTGAACTGGTTGATCAGTTTTTAAAACCAGTTTCGAGTGCTTAGAAGATTTCAGATTATTCTTTATTCTTTCTCTCTCCTGTTTGTTTTCAATGACATCATTTTCTCGAAGACACTCTTCAAAACTGTCACGGTCCTTTGAATAGAACAATGTTATTGTTTTGAGTTGCTCTCTAAAGTCTTTCAGAACTGCATTGTATTTTTGTGTTAATATCCAAACTGATATTAATGCATGTCGTCCACTGAATGCAAGCTTTGCTAGTGCACTTTTCTTTCTAACAATGTCACGTTCTGCTGCACAGTCATCAATAATAAACAGTGTTGGCGTGTTCTGAAAAAGATCGAAATAATGCTCCAAGCAAACATTTAGACGATCAGAAGGATTTACAATAAATATATTTTGATCAGACCATATGAATTTTCTCTCCTTGTATGTTCTGTTATGCTTTATGGTTGGACAGAATATGACTATGTGTTCAAAGTGATTTATGTAAACAGTCTGTAATAAATCCAAAACATATCTTGTTTTGCCGCAACCTGTTGCCCCACAAATCAAAGAACAGTGTGGATCTTTTGGAAGAAAATCTAGATACTTCATTTTAACACGTTCAATAAACAATATCCTGTAATCTGCTTTCAGAGATGTTTAACTGCGCATCTGACACAACAAACACGTAGATCTTAACTGATTTACTACTACTCCCTACTTCCTTTTCGATTTGTATTGTGATTCCTTCTGATCCGTTTTCAATTCGCCTTCCACTTCCATGCAGTTTGTTGTCGTCAGTTGTTCTGAGATCCAGCCATAACGCATATTTATTTGTCAAGAAATCTTCTACGCCAACACCGTGTAAATGTAGATCTTTAGCCACAAGATCAGATGTTGGGTCTTTCAATCTTCCTCCAGTAAAGTACTTTCTTGCTTCATCATAGTGTTGGTATGGCAGCATGCCAGATGCAAATATTTGGTTTGGCTGCCCTTCAATTGTGCAATATACTCTATTGATTAGTGGATTGTAAAACTTTTCTATTTGCCTTTCATATGAATCTTTTGGTTCCTCAAACAACATAAGTATTCCCTTCATTGACCTAGCTGGTGTATTCAAGTTAATGTTCCAGATTGGATCAGCCTGGCTTTTTGAAAGTGTACTGTGATTCAACACTCTTTCATAATAGATAGGCAGCTTAGAACTGTACTGATTTTCTATAAGTCTAGCCAGTTCGGGATGGTTTACAACATCAAACTCTAAAGAAATTCCAGACACCTTATACTTTGCTTCCGGGTCTTGTGAAAGCATAACACGATCATAACTATTGAAAGTCAGGTCGTATGACAGCCTGTCACGCAATGCTCCTTGATAGAAGGGAGGATGTGAATTTATGAGTTCAAAGTCAAGTGGAATACAAAATTTGTTTCCAAAAGCAACATTGACAGCGTTATCTTTTTTGTTGTCAGCTTTATCTCCTGCTCCTATTCTAACTTTTATCCCATTGTCTGACTGAATCCCTTGAAACACTCTGTTTTTCTTTTCATTGTCAGTCAACCAATTATCTGCATAAACTAAAAATACATCTGCATTATTCAATGACATCACTTCCCGCCCTTCCAGTTTGACAGTGATCTTCCTCACAATTGCTCTTCCTACATTATAAGCCAAAGTCCTATTTTCATCTGAGCCAGATTCTAATTCTAATTTGAATGATAGTCTTACAGTGCCTGGTACAATAACATCGTTCTTACCTAGATTAGGAAACCTAACAGTAAGTATTTCATTCTGATCAATAGTAGAAGGATTATTTGTAACTATAACTGTTTGCCTTATTCCTTTTACCCCGAGAGGTTCTTTCAGCCTTCTGTAAGGATCAAGAACAGAACCGAACGATTGTGCCATCTTTTTTTATTTTCAAAATAAAAAATAAGTTACAAATGGCAGAAGGTGGATTTGAAGATTTATTTGAGCCAGCGGACGACATGAGCGAAGCAATCCCTTTGGTTCCCTACCATCATTCACTGCATTATGAGGTGGCACGACATGAACTTCTGGAAGGTAAAGTTAGAGATTTCTACAAAAGTTTAGGAGAAGAACCTGATGTTTTAGATCCAAACCAGTTCAAAATGGAAGCAAATCATTTATATACAACTAACGATAAAGGAGAAAAAGTCCAACTTACATATAAATCTAATCCTGCTAAGTTTCTATCAAAAGTTTCACTAAAACAAAAACTTACTGCTAATCGACTTAGGCAATTAGATATTGTGCCTAGCACACGGTCATCACCTTCCCATGTTGTTTCCTTACTTCAACAAGCAGAACTAGGACTACCAACTGCTACTCAAATAGAATCTGTTCCATTGCAAGATCTTAATAAACTTGCAGATGAGGCTGATCAACTTATACAAGAGATAGAGACTTCTTTTTCTGAGGAAACTTCACTGAAGACTCCACATGAACTATTACCTATGAGAGAAATAGAAGCCCTTAATCAATCACTACAAACCATCAGAGGTGAAATAGCAAATAATCTGTCAAAACTAGGTCAGCTGGATGAAGATATAAACAAAGAGAAACAAAAACTTGCTGATGCTGATGATTTGAACCTAGAACAAGAAGTAAAAAACAGAATTTCTAAGCGTTTAAAAGATTTGCAGGAGGAGAAAGCCATAAGGTTAGAAGTTCTAAGTAACAATAGAGAACAACTGAGAACACAGGTCAGCAGAATAAAAAATACAATTCAAAGAATCCTTTACGAAGACACAACTCTTGCTGAAAGAATTAGAACGCTTTTCAGAGAGCAGGGAATCACAATAGCTAGTATACTAACTGCGCTAGGATTTGCAATAAGCACATTAGTGTTAACACTCACAGGTGGCACTGTCACACCTCCACCTCTACCTCCACCTTCATCTCCATCTGATCCGGGATGGGTAAAGAAACAACTCAAACACATTGCAGAACTATTAAAGAAACTAGCAGCAAAAGCTTTGGATGCACTTCCAGGAATCATTGGTTCAATTGTTAGCTGGCTGTTATCTTTTGCAGGTAAAGTTGTTGGTTTCATGGCTGAACATCTCTGGACTCTAATAGTTTTAATTGCAGGTGTTCTGCTAACGAGAATAAAGCAAAAGTAAGCCTACACCCACTCCACCAATTACTAGAGCAGTCTTCTGCGATTCATGATCATCACTAATACTAACAGCTTGATCATCACTAGTGACAGAATGATCTTCACCTGCAGCGTGATCTTCACTTGTCACGCTTTGTTTCTGTTCATTGTGATATGGCTGTAACATCGTTCTGATTTCTGAATTCAGTTCTTCACCCTTTCCAAGCGGCTGGGTGTCACTAGCAATAATGATTTCATTGTTATAATTTGTTATTGTTCCAATCTGCAGCTGGAGATCAGAAGGTAACATGTAAAGGCCGTTACCAACAGCAAAGTCAACTTTTGATCTTGCATAACGGAGAGAGTCTTGATACCTTTTGATGCTGGAAGGCAGATCAACTGCAGAGTTTATGACATCTTCTAAATTTGATAACAACTGTTTCTGTGCACCAAACCCTGTGCTTGTTCTCATTATGTTTGATCGTGTCTGTGCCTGCGAGCCTAGCAAGCACCACGCATATGTTCGGATAGATTCATTGATCCTTTCAACACCTGATCCAGTGAAACCTTTGCCGGTGTCTAATATAAAAGTAGTCCATGCATTGTGGTGCTGTTGTTCTATTGATCCTAACTGTACCTGCACATTTGAAGAAAAAGATGTATGACCTGGCCAGTAATCAAAATTATACCTCCTGTGGACACCCCATAAATATAGTGTTCCCATGCCATGGTTTTTGTCTTGCTTTTGCCTAAAGTCGGTCTTAAAATCTATATTGAATTCATTGCAGAGACGCTCATACACTTTCATGTTTATCCTATTGTTGAATGGGTTCCAGCTCTTTTCATGCGGCATTGGTGCCTGAAGTTCAGACAAGATTCTTCTGCACTGATAGTAAACGTGAAATGTGTACACACACTTTGTCAGTAAGTTTGAATTATTCATGTGGTCTGCATAGGACACTCCACATCCTGTGGTTGCACAGAATATTGCAAAGTTTAACTGATTCTGATAGAACTGAATTGGGTGAGAGTTCCACATCTTTGGAACACTATCATTTTTGATTGGGGGATTTAGGTAAGAATGGAATGGGTCAGGCACTTTAACGCGAATGGATTCTGTTTCTGTTACAGCAAAGTCCAACTCATGGAAAGAAATAGTCTTTGGATTGTAATATGGTCCAGTTTTGTATTTAATGTCTTTGTTGAATTTATACTGACTCATTTTTGTTGTTGAATAAAAAATGTTTATCACACTAACAAATGTGAAGACTGGTGTGCCAGTTAAACTTGCAAACCCTATCAACAATCAAAATGGAGGAATGAAAGTTGCACTGCATGAAATTATGTACAAGGTTACTTGGTATAATATCAGTAAAAAAAAGGCTAACAACTGGGTTAGAATTAATGGTAAAACACATTCTGTAGAAGATGGTTACTATGACTTCTGCACTTTAGAGAAAGAATTGTTTGCTCCAGTAGGTATTACAGCGAGTTTAAATCATGCAAGTCTCATTGCTACTCTTACTATGCCCAAAACTAGAGAAGTAAACGTTGAGTTTCCAACCAAACTCCTTGATATGCTTGGAATTACAAATATATACAAGGGAACACGTCCCATTGACATGGATGTTAACAGTGTACTGTTTGTTCACATGAGAGAGCTTAACACATCCTATAATCTGTTTAATGATCAGCGTTCTGATCTGCTTAGGATTCTTCCACCGAGTGATGCCTCTTTTTGTAAAATGCACGTGCCAACATTTAAGACACTTCAGTTCAAGGACTTGGAGGAAGGGTGTCATGAATTCCTACACATTGATCTGAAAAATCAAAGTGGACAACCAGTTGATTGTTTGTTTAACATTACATTGGAAATAGTTCCATAAAATATTGAGTATTAAAATGTCGAGTGGACCTACAATAGCTTATCCTGTTGCATGTTCAACTATAGAGTTGAAAGATTTAGCAGACGCTATCGACTTTGAGAGCAATGCTGAAGTTGGTGCAGTGTATGCATTCGAGTTTACAGACACCGGTTATTACAAGAGAAAGGAAATCGACGATGAAAAGAAACCAAGATTCCTCAAACTAGGTCAAATCCGTGATGTTAATGTACCTGATCCAATTGTCGATGACACATTCTACATGTGGAAACATCAGAATAAAAAATGGGTACTTAGTCCTGTTATGAAAAAGATTGACTGGGAAATGAAGTTTGAATTTGTGAGTCCATACACTCTTGTTGGAAAAGACGACACATTCCGTAAGTCAATCAATGCTGGACCACTAATTGTTAGCCTTGTTCCTGCGATTAACAGCAGGGGAGAAGTTGCAGTTAAACCTTTCCATAAGAACAACTATCTCATTCACAGAAAACAAAGTGTTGAAAAGGACGCTGACACCATTGTCGATTTTATACCCAAGCTTCCAATAGGGCAGAATGCAACTATGATATTTGATATAGTTGTCAGGAAAAGGGAAGAAACCACAAACACTGTTCTAATGAGAGGAATAAATCTCAACTGGAGACCATTAAATGTTGAAGAAGTCAGAGTATTTATTGCTGTTCAAAAGGATTCTAACACAATAAAAAAACAGACGTCAAACCAAAATGTTGTTGTTAACGCAGATATAAATAATTTAACAGAAATAAGAAGTATTAATCTTACTTATCTTGATTTGATTGCTTTCTACTATACAGATAAGGTGTTAAGCAATGAACAGCTTCAAAGCTTAGCAGAAACACTGGCCAGTGAGAATTAAGATAAATATTTTATATTTTGCATTAAAAAGATGACTAGCAGTGTGAAGCTTTATCCTAATATTGATGAAAGTGCAGCAGAAAGTCAACAATTCAGACTGGCACACATTAGTAATATACAAAAACAACTAGAAGATGAATTAGAAAAATATTCTCGCGCTAGACGTAAGTACTCAACAACTTACAACAGCCTTTCTAATGCCAGCACTGGTTCTACTATCCTTGCATCAGCTGCAGGTGTAACGGGAACAATTCTGTTAGCTACCGGAGTAGGGACTCCAGTTTCTCTAATCCTAGGTGGTGTCGCAGCAGCAGTTGGTGGTTTATCATTTATAGCATCAGCTATAATGAAAAAAATTGTGAAAAAGCTTGAAAAACACGAATCCATTTCCACTCTTGCATCATCAAAATTGTCTAGCCTAAAACTGTCTATCAGTAAAGCACTTGAAGATTCAAAAGTTTCTGACGAAGAATTCAAACAGATACAAACAGACTTTGATGACTACAAAAGTAAGAAAGCAAGTATTCAAACAAAAACACGAGCTGAATATAACAAGCCAATCGATATAGAAGATCTGAAAAAGCAGTTTTTAAAAAAGGGGATTCAAATAGGACGGGAAGAAAAAGTAAAAATAGAATCACTTGTAAAGAGTTAACTATTCGTTTAGACAGTCACATTGCATGTATCAGATATAATTCTAACAGTGAAAGAACATATGTGACCCTCCACCACGAAATGAGTCGCATGTCACCTCGCGCGGTTCTGCGCTAGGCTTGATATAAGTCCGGAGAGTGTATGGTAACAGTGTGAGGGTCACCTTAGTCACAGGCGTATAACTCAAACAGTTTCCGCTCTTTTCTAAAACGGTTTTCACCACTGGATAGAGCATAACAAACTCTTTAGGAAAATGTAAAAATATGAAAATCATGCAAAGGTGACATGCGACTCATTCCGTGGTGGAGGGTCACATATGAATTAAATGTTGTAAATGAGAGAGCGTATTGAGCTTAAGAATGTTGTATCAGAGAAAGGGAGAATGTACGTTCTGGGTTACTGATTCCGACAGACCCGGCATTGGTTCAAAACAACCTTACTTTACTGTATTTTTTTTTTTGTATGGATTTATGCAGTATTTTTCTGATTTTGTCGCATGTTTCATTTTAGTAAAAGTTTAGTCCAGAAGCCTATTTTGCGTTAATATTTAGGGTCTGTCGGAATCGGTGAGCCAGAACGTACATTCCCCCTTTCTCTCTAGCTAAATTGTCGCTGCGCCGCGTTCGATCTTTGCTTTGTTTGTCATTACTCCTTTGTTGTTCAATTTGTGTGGCGTGCTTGTAAAAAAATGATCCTTAACTTTTTTGCGCAACCCCCCCCCCCCCCCCCCCCCCAGCCTAAACATATATTGCCCTTCCTCTATCCAAATCGCTGTTTTCTTCATGGGGGCATGTTGCTACTGTGCATAATTGTGTCAGCGTGTCAACCTTTAAACACAAGCTGATGAGCGATGTTCATAGCCAGGACCCTGTTGTAGCACGTGCATCACAACCTTTTGCCCTGGCATGCGTTCCGCAAATTTCATGGGGCTATAAAAAACACCCTTTTTCTTCCAAAATGCAGAAGCTTTTGAGAAGTCCCACAAAGGGAAATAACTCTGCCTGCCAAACAAAATTCTAGGTCGACTCATTGTTCATTTGTTATTTCAAACACATTAATCTTTTAATTATTATGTCAATGTTTAATTTTTTGGCAATGTTTTATAATTAGATCCGTTTTTTTAACAGATCCTTAACTTTTTTTGAAGAGTGTACACACACGCACTCACACACACACATTCACACACACATACACACACACCAACACACACAAACACACGCACGCACGCACGCACACACACACACACACAAACTTACGCATACGTACATGTTCGCTTCATCGAGAAGGAATGCACCTTTCCTTGACAGTTCGTCGCCTTTCTTCTCCGTGTAGATGACAGGGGATTGATATCGAGGTTAGAATAATGTCACAATGACAAGGCTGACAATGTCAGCAGGATATGCATTCATACGCAACAATCAAATAGGTTCCCCCCCCCCCCCCCCCATACATACATACACACACACGAGCGTGTACACACACACACGAGCGCACACACACACACACACACACACACAAGAGCGATAAGACTGAAGACTGAAAATGTTTACTGTCCTCATAAAAACAAGGAAGATTGCCATACAGTGTCAGGCGATCACAGACATAAAAACATCACATGTATTAAGAATTAAACGATTGCACTTAAAACTAATAGCCTTAGCTCGCTTCACATTTGCTGTAAACTTAGAATTAGAATGTTGCTCTGTCAGCCCCCCAATCCGTGTGACTTATAACTTTAAGAACGTTGAGACCCTTTTGACATTTGGTTCTTAAATATTTTATGTGGGGTAAAAAAGAAAGGTTGCTGTCAAAAATCAGACCAAGAAATTTGACTTGTTTAGAAACTTTAATCTTATGGTTGTTTATAAAAAGAGAAGGTTGAAGAACTTGATGTTTTTTCCTGTGGAAATGAATACATTCTGTTTTAGCCAGGGAAAATTTGAACCCATTCTCTTGAACCCATTTTTGAATTTTGGAAATACACATCTGAAGCTGCCGTTCAACCCCAGCTAGTGTTCTTCCCTTGGCAGAAATTTGAAAATCATCAACAAAAAGAGATTTTTCGATGCCAGACTGGACGTGTTTGACGATGTTATTGATTTTATTGTTAAAAAGTAACGGTGATAAAATACTCCCTTGAGGAACTCCCATCTCCTGTTCAAAAGAATCGGAGAAAGTAGAACCTACTCGGACCTTAAACTTTGAAATAAAAATGTCTTACAAAGACAGCTAGTTAAGGCTATCGGCCGATAATTATTTGGATCCGAATGATCCTTTCCAGGTTTCGGAATGGGAATAATTATGGCCTTTCGCCAGTCAGGAGGAAAAGTTCCAGTAGACCAGATATGGTTAAAAATAGTTAAAAGAACTGTCAGGGCGTTTTCAGGGAGATGACCAAAAAGTTGATAATGGATATCATCCGGCCCTGAAGCGGAGTCATTGGATTTTAAAATGGCATCCTTTAGCTCGTACATCGAGAAAGGGGAATTGTAATCTTCCAAATTGGCAGAATCAAAGGAAACATGTGTAGCTTCAGATTTATCAGTTTTTGGTGAGCGATCTTATTGGCTTTCTTTCTTTATTTGGTGTTTAACGTCGTTTTCAACCATTCAAGGTTATATCGCGAATCTTATTGGCTGACGTAGGGTATTGGAACATATGCCGTTGAGCTCGTTTACGCTCCTGATTGACAGCTTGGCACTCTTCGTTAAACCAAGGTGTTTTTGGACCTTTGGGTTTAGAGGAAGATTTGGGTATGCTGTCTTTTGCACATTGCACCAAAAGGGTGGAAAAGGTTAAACCCGGGTCTTCAGAATTTAGGACTTCTGGAGTTATTTGTCCTGAAGTGGAAAGACGAAATAAATCCCAGTTAGCTTTTGAAAATTTCCAGTGTGGAAGGGCTTCCTCGCCCTGATCCTCTTCAAAACTGACAAAACAAGGAAAATGGTCACTTCCACACAGATCCGAATGGACAGACCATTTCAAATCAAGAAACAAAGATGGATGGCAGATAGCTAAGTCCAAATGAGATTCTTCTCCGGATTGCGTTAAAAAAGTACCCTCTCCGGAATTTAAAAGACACAAATCCAAGTTATCGATGACTTCGATAATCTTTCCTTGAATGTTGGAAGATTCGCTCCCCCAACGTCGGGAATGGCCGTTAAAATCCCCTACCAAAAGGAACGGGGTTGGTAATTGATGTATTAAGTATTCTAGGTCATTTTTGGTGACCGTAGTTGATGGCGACAGATACAAGGAACAAACAGTTATAGCTCTATTACAAGAAATGCGAGCCGCTATTGCCTCAAGGTTAGTGTCCAATTGGACCTGATTATAAAGAAAATCAGAACGGATACAAAGTGCATTACCTCGGCCTGAGGACCGTAATAAGCAAATATACCCGGGTAAGGACATAGTTTTGTTTGGGCCAATAAGCGTTTCCTGTAAACAGACTGCAAAGGGGTTATGCTTCAAGAGGAGATGGAGTTCCTCCTTATTGGCATTAAAACCTCTGATGTTCTACTGTAATATGGAAGCCATATTTAAAGAGAATCAATTCTATTTCATGTCTGACCCTCCGCTCTCGACAAGCGGGGGGGCAGACTGTGTTAATGTCTTCCATAGCCGATTCATCCCCCTCGTCTGACAAAGAAGAGTAGCGGTTGGTTAATGTTATGATAGAATCATCTCCCTTTTTCCCTCGAGAATTCGGGATGTTCCTGCCCTTGAGGGAGGACCTTGATCTTTCCTCCACATAATTCGACCGAACAGGCCGAAGTTGAGATGCCGGTTTGGTGTCCAAACGGCGAGTGGAGTTTGTTGCATTCCTCCACTTGTCCAGTTTGGATGGGGCAGTGGTGGTGTTTTTCACGCCCACCTGCGTGCTTGTGGAGGCTGTGTTCCTCACAGCCGCCCGTCTCTCCGAAACGTCGGGCAAAGCCGCCTTCTCACTCGTATTCTCAGCAACCGGAGGCAACTTGTCAACACCATCGGCATTGACAGCCGTCTTCCCGAGACATTTGCTTAAAGCCACTACAACATTTTCCAGGCGATCAATCTTCTGTACAAGGTGATGGATGAGATCAGTGACCTCTGACAGAAAGTTCTCAAAGCCTGCAGGAACAGGCTGCGTCGCAGAAGGGTTATTCGTGACCTGTGATTAAGAAGGTTTTGCCATTTGAGACATTACCTTCTGCTTTGCCTCACCAAAGGAACAGTTTGAAGAAAAAATCCAAAAGGTCCGATCAGAAACAAACTGTTGCTTCGGAGAGAGTGCCCGCAATGGAAGATTGAAGAAAAAATCCAAAAGGTCCGATCAGAAACAATCTTCCATTGAGGGCACTCTCTGGAAGATGAAGAGTGTGATCCTTTGCAATTATGGCATTGCTTGGGCCCATCACAGTTACCTTCATGTTTTTCTTGGGCGCAGTTTCTGCACATGTCTTTTCCTTTGCAGTTTTTGCTGCTGTGTCCAAATTTTTGACACTTGAAACAACGCAACAGAGACGGGACGAATGGTGATACTGGAATGCTTTCGTAGAGAACGACAATTCTGGTAGGCAGTTGCCGTACAGAAAGTTATGAAGAGAGTGTTTGTCTCCACTTTCTTGCCATCTTTGTCTGTTCTCATCACACGTTTCACATCTGTGACACCCTGCGATGCCAAACCTTCCTTCAATTCCGCGCATCCCATTCCATAGAATTGGGATGAGCGGACAACATCACGAGAGGTATTTAAGGATGCGTGTCTTGACACATGCACAGTGATATTGAAACATACAGAACCGACGTTCAGTTGGGAATCTTGGCGGGCCAGAAGTAAATCTGATATCTTTTTGGTAGAGCAATCTACCAAGTAGCTGCCATCTTTTTGCCTTTTCACGGTCTTGATCAGTCGGGAAACACCCTCAAACCACAGGCATGGGAATTGTCCGCATTTTTTTTTTGTTCCGCCGAAAATGCAAAAGTGTCCGCCGAAAAAATAAAGGGGGGAGGCACACAAAAAAAGCACCGGTTACTTTGGCCTTTGCGCAAAAGCCCGCGAAAACTTTCCGTACTTTGTTCACGCACTGCTACCGCCCGCCTCAGTTATTGAACTATTATGTTTGAAAGTAAACCAGATTGCACAGATTGTGTTACAAGTTACATTTTCCTGTTTGTCTCAACAGATAAATTTTTTCACAAATTTAAACCATATATAATACATGTAAGCAAAATTTGGTACATTTTTGTACTAAAAACTCTGATTCTAAAAACAGAATTTAATGGCAAACTTGGAGCTCAGATGACACCAGATTGCACCATCTGGGTTCTTTGGAGAAAAAAAATTTCCGGGGGAGCATGCCCCCGGACCCCCCTAGTAAGGCTAGGCGCTTCGCGCCGTCGACTTGATGCTTCGCGCCGTCGACTTGACGCTTCGCGTCTTCAGTTATAAATTTTCCGCCTTTTTTACAAATTTCAATTCCCATGCCTGAAACCACTTTTCCAAAGCAAAGGGAGACGCCTTCTTTCCGATTTCATTCTCAAACTGTACCACCAAGTAACGGGGCCAGGCACCCTGTACACCCGCTGCAGCAGCAGCAGCCCTGACCTCCGTTTCACTGTCGGTGTCTGTATCTTTGCCTTCAGAAGAATCTCTGTAGGACTTTGTCTTCATCACATCTGATCCCCACCCACCACGTAGCCCAACAAGGGGACGCTAATAGTTGGAGCGGTTATCCAACTCCAAAGCGCCAAGGATACAGATGGATATACGCGACGATAAGAGGAAACATATGGTATAAATCAGTAATAGGAGGTTTAACTCTTTCCAAACGGAAACGGGTTAGGTAACAACTTGGCATAATGTTCGTCCTGACTACCACCACCCCCTCCTACCGCCGCTTGCTCCTTTAGCCAGAGGTCCGATGCAATACGCTCATGACATATACCCAGACTTGACCAGCCGATTGATTGAAGCGGGTAAGCCTTCTTCAACCTCCTGTCTTAGATAAAGACTGGGCCAAAATGATGTTCTTTCTTTTCTTTATTTGGTGTTTAACGTCGTTTTCAACCACGAAGGTTATATCCCGACGACCAAAATGATGTGTTGGCGCTACAAAGTCGCAACTAAGTAAACCCCTCAATCATCAGGTCACCAGCCCAAACCGGTACAGGTCGCAGCGCACGGCAAACACGCTGGGTCTTAAGGAGACCACAGAGAAATAAGGATGTGGAAAAGAAGAGTTTTGGTAAGTGAAATAAAGGTGATGGATCCAGTCAGGTAGAAATAAGACAACAAGAAAGGAATCGGAAATCTGCAGGGAATAGTAGGGAGAGTTTTCTTGGAAGGAAATATAGGTGAAAGGGCTGGTAAAGCGGGGCTCACACACGGGCGGAGCAAGGAAATTGTCTCCGCTCTCCACCTGCCCTCTCACACACACGCTCCGATCCTGCTCCGGTAGGTCACTCTGCGGTACCTCGGGTCTGGTGAGTCACCCCCCCCCCTTCCAATGTGTGTGTGCGTTTTTACCTTTTCCTTGATAACTATCAATGATTCTGTAGCAGAACTGATGTCACGGGACGAGTTTCTGCTGCCCTGCATGTTAGAGTGATTTTCCTGTTCTTGCTGAGTGTATGAATGGTACAGTACTGTTGAATTGTATGCTATAAATATCCGTGTGCGTCACTGTGTTGTTGTTTGTTATTGTTTTATAATTGTGCAAGATCCCCATTTAAACTTAAAAGGAACACTAAAAATCAAGGCAGTTATTCATAGTTGTTTGGTTGGTTTTTGGAGTTTAATGTCCCTTCAGCAGATGCTAGCTGCTATTCGAGACCGATCTCTTGTAGTTACTGACCATATCGTCATTAAAACAATCACAGTGCACTAAGAGATTTATTGAGCAAATCTTGAAAATAATTATTCAGCGCTTCGTTCAATGATTTGCTCTATAAATCTCTTAGCGCACTGTGATGTCTCAATAACTTAAGATAATAATAATAATTATGATAATGATAATAATAATAATTAAGTAGATGTGCAACGCCAAGGCACTGCATACCCCAGCGAAAGACAAACCTCTCTCTTACTCTCTCTCTTTCTCTCTCTCAAACACACACGAACACACACACACACACTCACACACACACACATACACGCACACCCCAAGTCACACACGTACACACATACACACTCACTCACACGCACTCACTCACTCTCTCACACACACTTCATACACACAAAACACACCCCCATACGCACATATAGACAGACGGACATAAACACCTTTACAAACAAACACACATACACACACACATACACTTACGCACACACACACATACACACACCCACCCACTCTCTCTCTCTTTCTCTCTTATACAAACAGACACACACACACACACACACACACACACACACACACTGTACATACGCACAAACAAATACGCACATAGACAGTCGGACACACACACCTTTACAAACAAACACATATACACACTCATACACACACAAACATACACACAAACTCATGCACACACACATTCACACACACATTCACACACACTCTCTCTCTCTCTCAAACACACACACACACACACACACACACACACCCCAAGTGACACACACACATACACACACTCACTAACACGCACTCACTCACTCTCACAAAAAACTTCATACACACAAAACACACACCCATACGCACATATGGACAGACGGACATACACACCTTTACAAACAAACACACATACACGCACACACATACACTTATACCCACACACACATTTACACACACACGAGTACAGACTCATGCACGCGTGCGCACACACACATACACACACACATACACACACACACACCACACACATACGAGTACAGACTCATGCACGCGTGCGCGCACACACACACACACACACACACACACACACACAGACACACAGACACACAAACAGTAACACTAACACATGTGCACAAAATGAACACAAACACACACACTGCGCGAGAGAGAAAGACTTCAGGGAGGCATGACGTCATGATGCATTAATTGACGTCAAAGACTTTCGACGGTGACGTATAATTCTTCTTACGCAAGCTTTATCCATAGACTTGGAAACTACGGAATTTCTACCCGTCCAAAACGGCCTTGGGTGGCGTTTGCTGAAAAAATGGGGGCGACTATTGCACCCACCGTATTTTTGTTAGTATGGTCCCAATTTTTGGTGAACTTCCATCTCCACCTGTAGCACGTAGCCGGGCACAAAGAATCCTTCTTTATCATGTATTATTCGGTATGCACATTTCTCAAGTCGATTACAGTATAGCGTTCACGGGATACCTCCAGCTTCGCTGGGATAATAGTGAATCTTTGCTTCAGAAATTATAATGCTCATGGTGGATCTGTCCTTTTATATCTATATGCTTTTAGCATAAAACTGCTCTGAGAAATTGTTATGGTAATATCATATCCACACATTTGAATGCTTTCAGCTTTGGTCATATATGCGAACAGCGAAGACTTCAGCAGAAGATTCCAAAACGACCCAGAACTTCAGGTGGACAACGTCGACTTCTTACATAGAGACAACGACAGCCTTGAAATTTCAATCCTGTCAGGTACAATCTGAATAATAATTATGAGACTTAACCTGCACACCTGCTTTAGTAGCAGTAGCTTCAGCTTCGTTGTCACTGTCAGAGTCTCTATCGTTTGCAGCTTTTCGTTTCTTGGTCAAAATTTGAAAAGTCGATGTCATAACACGTAGCCTCAATGAGGTGGGAAATACACGGTCACCCTTGTGAGAGCCCCCTTGACAAGGGAAGGGCCTAAAACTGTCATTTGGCGTCGACCCAAACTAAAACCAAACGCATGTGCTTACGACTGAAGATTAAGGTGTCAGCCATTCATCCCCTGGTCACACATGACAAACTCGGGATTCACCATACTTTAGAAAATAAGTGAAGAATTTTATGGGTGAGAAAAGGAGAGTAAAAGGACTTTGGGGAGGCAGAAATAGAGAAGAAACAAGAAAAAGATGCTAATTAGGTTCACGGCATCGAGAGTGATGCGACCTTCTCTCAGAGGTTAGTAGAGAAGGCTCCCCCATCCACCACCCGGGGGACGCGCCTCTACGCCAATTAGGGGGCGCGAGGAGCTAAAAGCGTGAACGTTCTATTTTTTTCTCATGTGTTTTCATGACTAGCAAATTAACGCCAGCGGCTACACGCAAATGAAACTTAGACAAAATCTGTATCAATCATTTATCTGTGGATATACAAAGTCATGAATTTTTTGAAGACAAGTGAATCCTATGACAAGTTTAAGTGTGAGTTTAGAGGGAGCGGTCAGCGACCATAAACTCTATTTAAACGAGACAGATATGCAGCTAAAAAGGGGGGGGGAGGGGGGGAGGAGGTGTTGAGGTAATGCACGAGAAAGTGATAGCAGAGTCCTGTGGGAACGAATGCGGGGAATGGAAGAGGGTTGGAGGGCAGGGGGGAGGTGATGAGTGAAGGACAGCATCTGGAATGAAACAATGGTAACAGATAAGGGAGTCATGCAGAGAGAGAGAGAGCAAGGACCGAAGTCATTAGTAGCAGCGCAGCGGCCAGCAAGCAAGTTCAGCGATTTTTCAGTTCTGCAAAAATGGAGTTCAATTTTACTTCATGGGCAAACAATCTGCCCCAACCTGTGGTTGAGGTTCTGGAAAAAGAGGAGTTCACAACCCTCAGTGCTTTAAAATATGCAGGAGAAAAGGACCTGGAAAGCCTCAAGTTAAAAAGAGGCCACATAGTGGAATTAAAAGCGGCAGTGGGAGACCTGCAAAAGAAGTACGGGGGAGGGCCGTTGCGTGCTGCCGACCAAGTGGCACCGCTCCAGGGCCTTCTTGGCAACATGGCCACACAGTCTACCGCTTCATTAGGTGAGACATTTTTAAGAATTGTTGACTTCGTACCGGCTTCTATGGTGGTGGAGGAAGAGGTGACACTCAGGGGAGGTGTCACGCTCAAGCTGGCCAACAAACCAAAGTTGGACAAAGTATCCCCCTGCCACTGGATCGTCGCAAATGCAAGAATAATGGCAAAACTAATGAATGCACCGGACTTCGACCACGAAGCCTACCTCGGTTATACGGAGATGGTGGGCAAGCTCGGCGCAAGATTCTCCTGGCAGTCAAGGCCACGATGGGAAGCGGCGGTATTCGACGACCTGTGGGACCCAGTGGGAAGGAGGTGTGCCTGCAGTACACAAACAAAGGCACATGCCTCTACGGGTCCCGCTGCAGGTTCGAACACGTGTGTGACACATGTGGAAAAGAGCACCCCGGCAAAGACCACCAGGCGACAGCAAACACCAGTGCCTAGGATACAGCGCAGCGAACTGACAACACAACGGTAGGCCCCACCTATTCCAGCCCGTTCCCTCAATTAGATCCTCATGACTGTGCGTTTTTAGAAAATCATGCATCTATTAGTGCAAAATCTCAAAGGTGGCACTCAGTGCTAGAGGGCGATTGTGACAGAGATTTTTTGTTAGACGGTATACAGCACGGTTTTCGGGTAACAGAAAAACATAAAACATGTGTGTTAGCAGCAGAACAAAGCAATCATAAATCAGCGTACGATCATCGCGACGTGGTAGAACAAGAACTGTTAGATCAAATAGCAAAAGGAAATTATATAGTGGCAAGTAAGAAGCCAACGGTCGTAAGCGCACTAGCCGCGATCCCCAAAGAAGATGGTAGCGTTAGGCTAATTCATGATGCCAGCAAACCAACAGGTAGGGCAATGAACGATTACTCCATCCCTGAGTCGGTGAAGTTTCAAACAGTCTCTGATGCGTGTGCCTTAGCGAAGACAGATTATTGGTGTGCTAAAGTCGACTTGCAGTCCGCATATCGCTCAGTGTGCATCAGTCCGGATGATTATTGTGTAACGGGACTCAAGTGGCATTTCAAAGGTGAAAAGATACCGACTTATTTGTTTGACAGTCGGCTTCCATTTGGTAGCAATGTAGGACCGTCACATTTCCATAGACTTTCACAGTCAATTCGCAGGTGCATGGCCAGGAGAGGCATGCCTGGTGTGTTAGCATACATAGATGATTTTCTTTTAGTAGCAGCAACAAAAGAGGAGTGCAACGACATGTTATTTTCTTTGATTAGATTATTGAGGGAACTAGGCTTCAACATTAGCTGGAAGAAGGTGGTGGGGCCCACCCAACGTATCACATTTCTTGGAGTCGACATCGACACGCGGAACAACACTCTGTCACTTGGAAGTGACAAACTGCAGCAACTGCGGCGGCGACCACTGCAATTTCGAGGAAAGAAGCGCGCGACAAAAACTCAGCTTCAAAGCATCGCGGGTTCTCTTAATTGGGCCTGTCAAGCTGTCAGAGGAGGAAAATTCTTTCTGCGGCGGATACTGGACACAATAAAACCCCTTCAGCAGCAGCGGCACAAAGCAAAGCTTTCTAGCGAATTCCAGAAAGATGTGCAATGGTGGCTTTCTTTTATGCATGTATTTAATGGAACAGTGTATTATTTCCAAAATGCAAAACAGCATGTCCATGTGGACGCATGTAATATTGCAGCAGGTGCCTTTTGGCAGGGCGACTGGCAGTACACCCATTTTAAAAAAGACATGCCGGCAGCGAACAATTTACACATAAACTTTAAAGAAGTATGTGCTGTGTTACAAGCAGTTACTAAGTCATGATTTTTTTTGGAGACAAGTGAATCCTATGACAAGTTTAACAACATTTTCCGAAACATTGCGTCACATTTGGATAAACAACCTTAACGATCCAAACTTTCGCACGAAGTATCTCTAGTATGTTGGTAAAATACTCCTATTTTGCATGTTTATTTTTTATGTGTGTTTTTGCTTGGTTGCAGGAGACAAAGACAAAGCAAGTCCAGCAGAGACTGGGCCTACCTCTCTCCAGAAACTGTCTTTCTTTATTTGGTGTTTAACGTCGTTTTCAACCATTCAAGGTTATATATATCGCGACGGCTCTCTAGAAACAGTGCCGTCCATCTGACAAAGCAAGTCCCGCTGAGACTGGGCCTCTCCAGAAACAGCGCCGTCCATCAGGTCGCCCATCGGGCATGGCTAAGAAGCCTGTTCCAACCCCGAAAAGTAAAAAGTCGCTCTGCTTTATTTTTTTAGAACTTGAGATCATCTATGTTTGTTCTGTCATTTACGTCTATCTTCCGGTTATTCTGAATAATTTGCTGTCATTCTCTTCTCTGGTATTTTTCTGAGAGGTACCTGTTTTGTATATATATATATATACATATCAGTAAATTCTTTGTTTGGCTTTTCTTTTCCATGATTTTATATTTCTTCCCTTTCTTTCTTTCTTTATTTGGTGTTTAACGTCGTTTTCAACCATTCAAGGTTATATCGCGACGGGGAAAGGGGGGAGATGGGATAGGGGAAAGGGGGGAGATGGAATAGAGCCACTTGTTAATTGTTTCTTGTTCACAAAAGCACTAATCAAAAAATTGCTCCAGGGGCTTGCAACGTAGTACAATATATGACCTTACTGGGAGAATGCAAGTTTCCAATACAAAGGACTTAACATTTCTTACATACTGCTTGACTAAAATCTTTAAAACATTGACTATATTCAATACAAGAAACACTTAACAAAGGTAAAAGGACCCTTATATATATATGTGTGTGTGTGTGTGTGTGTGTGTGTGTGTGTGTGTGTGTGTGTAAGAGGAAGAGATATATGGTTCTCTTCTAGACTGCTATGAAACATGCGTCTGTGTGAGCTGACCCCCACTTGTCACCAGTAAAGAACTCATTTGCAAGAGCATTAAACCACCATAACGACTATTTCTACTGGTGATGGACGAACCATGGTCAAGGAGAAGGAAAGATCTCCAGATGCCTCTTTCTTTCTTTCTTTCTTTCCTTCTTTATTTGGTGTTACGTAGTACAATATAAGACTAGCGGTCCGAGTCAGGTGTCCGTTCTGAATTGAACGCAGCTTTTGCTTTCGTACAGCACTTGCGGGAGACCTATATTCTGTGCTTCATTGCAACCAGGATGTGGTATGTAATAATTATATATTGTTTTGTTTGGTTTAAAGTTAATTTATTGTCTTTGATGTCATTTTCAGCTCGTCCTGAGGCGTTGAACCTGCGAGGACACAGTTGGTATAGATCGGAGGGGGGAGGGGTGGGAGTAGCCCTGTGGCGATTACACGGCAAATACATTGTTCCCCGGTTTCAGTCCCAGGTACCCCAATTATCTCCCTTGACCAATGATGTGTGTATGACTTTGTACAGTGGTTTCCTTGTGTGTAGATGTTGCGTTTTGATTTGTTAATCCTTTAAATGGTGTACATTGCAGGAACCCAAGGCACTCATTCCCCATCCAACCCTCACGACCTAATGTCTACGGGCAAGCCTGCTCTTGCCTGCGTGGTCCAGAAGTACAACTACAAGTAGCTGGGCATAATTCTGGACTGACAACACAACTACAGTGGTAAAGACAACAGCTACTACAGATATATGTCTTCATTGTTAGGCTCCATCCATGCGAACATTGCCATTCTCTGGTTTCCAAACATGTTGAATGGTGTACTCTACGGTGAGATTTCTGAATCATTCAGAGAGGACTGTGTATGCTGCAGGAAGTGTTGTGCGAGGTAAACAATCCGGACAATCTGACAGCGGCCGAAGTGAGGCACCTCTCCATCACCAGCACAAAGAAAGGTTACACCCAAACAAGTGGTTGCTGCCTGTGTCAGCTCTCCTGCAAGTGGCGCAGCTGATCGATTTGCAAATCCATTACCTCTTTACAGCAGGCAATCACTCGGCAAAGCTGCCCGATTTCCTGAAACATGACTGTTTTATTCAGGACGAAAATTGAAGGATACGGCACAACTTTGGACCCGAACGGCGCGCAACTGCCCTCAACGAACTTCTTGTTCTGGACGAAGAACACTTGAAACGATCTCTTGAACTTAACCAAGCACAACAGAGGTAAGCAACTTCAGAACAACACTCCTCAGGAAAGCGACATCTGAAATCCACACTTAGGTATTCATCCCTGTGCACACACACATCTAACCATTCCGTGTGTGTGGGTATGTGTGTGTGTGTGTGTGTGTGTGTGTGTGTGTGTGTGTGTGTGTGTGTGTGTTTGCTTCCCATTTTTCCGTCTTTGTAATAGAGCAAATATCTCACTGAAAAGTCAACGACACCTTCAAAAGCAGGGTTTTTTGTTTGTTTGTTTGCTTAACGCCCAGCCGACCACGAAGGGCCATATCAGGGCGGTGCTGCTTTGACATATTACGTGCGCCACACACAAGACAGAAGTCGCAGCACAGGCTTCATGTCTCACCCAGTCACATTATTCTGACACCGGACCAACCAGTCCTAGCACTAACCCCATAATGCCAGACGCCAGGCGGAGCAGCCACTAGATTGCCAATTTTAAAGTCTTAGGTATGACCCGGCCGGGGTTCGAACCCACGACCTCCCGATCACGGGGCGGCCGCCTTACCACTAGGCCAACCGTGCCGGTCAAAAGCAGGGTGTGCTCGCAACCCTGATGGTGAACATCAAGAAAAAGTGGTTGGTTTGTAATTTGTTTTCTATCCATTTCTGCAATTTCAGTTACAATGAAAGTGTAAATTGCCGAACCAGGCTGCCCGCGGCGTTCAACGCCATTACTGACTTCGCGGCACAAGTTTCCGACCCAAGAAATATCGAGACATTTTACTTTTTAAAACACACATTGAACCGGCAAAACAGCGATGTATTCTTACATGGATGCCATGAACGTCTTCCACCTCGAGCAGTACATTTACAGGAACTGCATCTGCATCTGCCCAATCTCGGAGTCTGACCATAGAAACACAGACGAAATTGCAGTGGCTGTCGCGAAGAGCATAGGGGTCGACAGCAGCGATGCCCTTGCCCGGGGAGGCCCCGAGGCCCTACGGAGGAGACGACTCTCCATCTTATCACAGTCAACTTGACTTCCTACACAGCTGTTTCTTGCAGCCTGCCTGCCAACGCTTAGTTTTCCAAACCTTTCCCTGCTGCCAGTAAGCACTGCTAAACTGAGCGCTAACGCAGCCCTGGATTCTAAAAATAACACAGCCTGGAAAAGCGAGAACACAGCCGTCGTGTGGCACAGGCAATTATCACTGCAGGGAAACATGTAGTTTGTGTTTTTTGCTTTTGCTTATCGTCTTGTTCGTGTGGCTTTCTTTCTTTCTTTATTTGGTGTTTAACGTCATTTTCAACCACGAAGGTTATATCGCGACGGTCGTGTGGCTTAATTGCCAAACGGACACCAGATGATAAGAAAGGACGTTCTGACATACACATCGATACCAAACACGATATGAATGGTTTTCACGAGTCTGCACCACAGAGAGTTTGAAAAAAGAGGGAAAATCAGGGCTGAGTCGTGTGTTTGTGTGTGTGAGTGAATCGCAACATTTAAACAACAATCGAACGCTAGTTCTCACAACAACGCTAGTTCTCACAACAAGAAAACATACATGCAGACAAAGTTTGTGTAAAATGTGAGATATATTTATATTTCGTTGTGATTACTGGTGAATACTTGTGATTGCTTGAATATAGGTACGAGGGCAAAGGGCAGAAATTGTGTTCAGTCTTTGTGCCTTGTTTGAGTGTTGTGTGTGTGTGTGAGACGGGAGTTTGTAAACAGAGTAGCACACGCATTTTTCTGTTAGGAGCATAAACACACACAGACAATTACACGCAAGTACCAGCCGTAACAGTCTGCACATTAGGTTGACCTGTGTCCATCCCGGCCCGGATTCGAACCAGCGACCTTTCGATCACATGTCCAGTGCTCCACCACCTGAGCTACCCGTGCCCCTCTGAGGTAAAAAAAAAAAATAATAATCCAAATTTTTTCCTGGGACGGAAATCCGTCCGGGACGGAAGAAATCCCACCCCTGTGTTATGTACGCTCCGGCTGTTTTCAGCTTGTTTCCTTGGTCTGTTGACTTTGGTCTTCGCTCCTTGGTTTCGTCGCCGAGTTATTGACTTCACCTATGCTGTTTGGGTGAGATCTTTCCTTGCTTGTTGGAAGTTTAGCGACATTTTGTCGCAATTTTGGACTTGTAAATTTTTTTCAGTAGAACATTTTTGTGAGTCGTTTTTTTTGCCATGGCAGAGAACGCTGAGTTAGTTAGCTGTTGCTTTTTGGGTCCAGCGGACCATAATAGGCCAAATCAGGACCCCACAAGTTAATCATTGCACATTTTTAGATTAAAACACTTCTAATACATAAAATCCGTAACGTCACCCGGAGGCAACAAAAAAGTCAAAGCAAAACCCTATATGTCAAATAAACTAGGTTGTTTTAAAATTCAAATCTTAAAATAAAGACCAGACTCCTTTAAAAACCCAAAAAGAGCTGAAGAGCTGACCTCTGTAAAAATACTTTTCAAGCTCGAGGTGCCAAAAGCAGAGAACGCTGAGCAGAAGCATGGTCTTAGACAGTTCCATGTCTTTTGAGCGCCAACATTTGAGCGCCAACATTTGAGCGCGAACATTTGAGCGCCGCAACATTACAGCGCCGCACATTACGGCGCCGCACATTACAACGACGCACATTACAACGACGCACATTTGAGCGCCGGGTCGAGTATATGTATCACGAAAGACGTGAGTGTGTGCTTAGAGTTATTGTAGTCTGCAGCATAAGATAAGATAAGCGCCTTATAAATAACCTTATTATTATTATTATTATTATATGGGATGTCACACGTACGGAATAGGCGATGTGAACTGTTGTCGCACAGCTAAGGAGCAGAGTACGCTCGTACAGAAATGAACTCACACACACACACACACACACTGTAACCTGCGTGAGAATGAACTCACACGACATCGATGTCACTCATACGTACGGAATAGGCGATGTGAATTGCTGTCGCACAGCTAAGGAGCAGAGCACTGTATTAGTTTCAACCACAGCACTTGTACTGAGACTAGCGGTAAGATGGCAGAAACGTACCTGAGCAAAAGAAATAAAGAAAAATTGACTGTTGGCGGTTATGCATTCCGCTTTGACAAGAGGAGCTCGAATGATCCCGAATTGCTCTTTTGGAGATGCGACCAAAAACTCTGCAAAGCCAGGATACATAGGGGCCTACAAGGAATGGGGAGGTAGTACACGAGATCGGAGATCATCAGCATGCCCCAAATCTTCCAAAAGTGGAGGCTGACAAGGCCTTAAATCGCATGAAGTCCCAAGCACACACAACGCGGGATGCCACTCGTCAAATTCTGGCGGATGTCCACGACATATTATCTCAAGCTACAGTGCTAAGTCTTCCCAGCAAGTTTTCCATGACAAGGTCTATTCAACGACAGCGGCAACGCAACAACTTGCCCAGGTTACCAGCCACGCTTGCAGAACTTGGTCAAATCCCAGAGGACATGAAGGTGAGTGTGTGTGTGTGTGTGCGTGTGTAAGCTGTGTGCCAGTACAGGCATGTGCGCGCTCTCTCCCCCCCCTCTCTCTCTCTCACACACACACACACACACACATATATATATACACACAGACACATACACACATACACACACTTACCATATTTTTTTTATATGTGTGGCAGGTTCTCACAGACGGAACTACTTTCCTGGCGTACGACTGGTCGAGGAGCGGACAGGATTCTTCTTTTCGCCATACCTGATGGTCTTCGGTGGTTGTTTGAGCAGAAAGATTGGTTCGCAGATGGGACATTCAAGGTGGCCCCGGGGTACTTTACTCAGGTGTATTTGATTCACGTGCTTTACATGGGATCGACAATTCTTGTTGTTTTTGCCCTGCTTCCAAGTAAGTCACGTGCCACATATGATAGACTTCTCCAAGCTTTGGTTACGCTGAGACCAGGCATTGCGCCAAGCACGTTGATGACCGACTTCGAAAGAGCCGCGGTTTCAGCGTTCGATGAAACTTTCCCTGGATTACAGCTGACGGGTTGTCACTTCCATCTGGCACAGAATGTCTGGCGACACATCCAAGACCATGGACTCGCAACTGTGTACAGAGATGAGGAAGAGTTTGCAAAATTGATGAGAATGCTGCCAGCTCTCGCCTACCTTCCTCCTGCAGACGTTGAGAATGCATTCGAAACTGTGTTTGACCCCACATCGGCTTTCTGGGACGCACGTGCCCAACCGATCATAGATTATTTCGAGGATACATACATTGGACGTCCTCGACGTCGTGGACCACGCCATCAACCGATGTTTGCTGTGCAGATGTGGAACCTTCACGAAAGGACCCTGACGGACAATGCTAAGTCCAACAACAGTGTTGAAGGGTTTCACAACGCCTTCCAGGGCCTCCTCGGGGCGCATTCACCGAGCCTGTGGCGGCTTATCGCTGCGCTCAAGAAAGAACAGATCCTTGTGCAGGCCGACATCACCCGCCTTCTGGCAGGCCAGGCTCCCGCCCCCAAGCGCCGGAAGTACAGAGACCTGCAGGTGCGTGCCAAACGGATCATTGTGCAATACAATGCTGGCCAGCGTGGCTTGATCGACACAATGGAAGGTCTGGCCTTCACCTTCATGTTTTAGATCATTTAAGTGCTTTTAGTCATCCCGGTGATTTTAATGTGCCAGCGCGGCCGTTGTTCATGTTCAGTCGTCAATAAAAGTATGCAAAAGTATGCTGGCCAGCGTGGCTTGATCGACACAATGGAAGGTCTGGCCTTCACCTTCATGTGTGTGTGTGCGTGTGTGTGTGTGTGTGTGTGTGTGTGTGTGTGTTACAGACTACACCATAAACACCATCACACATAAACAAACAAACACGCAAAATAACGGATCAAATAACGACTATTCAGAAAACAGCACACAATGACACCTACGGCGCTCAAATGTCCGGCGCTGTAAAGTGAGGCGCTGAAATGTCGCGGCGCTCAAATTTGCGGCGCTCAAAAGTGCGGCGCTAAAATGTGGGCGCTCAAATGTTGGCGCTCAAAAGTCGTGTCACCGTCTTAGACAGTTAACCGCTGAGTGATTTCCGCACTTTCGGTGCGAACGGGCTACCAAAATCACGGCTTCCCTTTAATATTTACATATGCTGATGCATGGACTGGAGAGGGTAACTTGTAGTCAGTTGCATGGACTTCTCGTTTTCCTTTTTTCTGATCATATTTTTGCGGTCCTGTTATAAAGCCCTTTCCAGTGGCACAATAAAAAGTGTACACTCTGGTTGGTCTTTAAGGCTATCGGCCGATAATTATTTGGGTCTGAATGATCCTTTCCAGGCTTCGGAACAGGAATAATTACGGCCTTTCTCCAGTCGGGAGGAAAAGTACCAGTGGACCAGATATGATTAGTCAGTCAGTGTTTGATGTGTGCTAACTGGTATACTTGACATAGTGTTCATATGAAAGTTTTATGTGTTGCAGCCATGGCTACCTCTACTACAGTAGTAGAGTACGCTATGGTTGCAGCTCATCCAGGTCACAGGTACACAAAGGAGCTGGTTCCAGTGATAACATAGGCACATGGAACTGCTTATGGACTACTTTAGAAAGTGTGCGGTTACAACCAAGACTCTCCAGTCAGGAAGGTCTGCGGAAGGGTGCAAAGTGTTCCGTTTCCTTGGACAGGCTTTTCAAGACTAGGTAGGTTAAGCCTTTCGCTTCCAAAGCGCGGTCGGACCCTCACAGCAGTCGACGGTCTGTTACTCAAGGGAAACAACCGAGAGTCCGCAATTGCCTCGTTTTCGATAGCCAAGATGTCTGCCTTCATGTGGGTGAAGTTTTGAGTGAGTTCGATTGATTTTGACGGATTTTATTGCGTTTTTCTGGACATTCTTTCTTTATTTGGTGTTTAACGTCGTTTTCAACCATGAAGGTTATATCGCGACGAGTTTTCTGGACATCTTTGGTTCGATTCTCTAACATGGCGAATCGGCGCTATACTGTTGAGGAAGCTGTTTGTATTTTGATGGATATTCCCGTCAATGGAGATGAAAGTGAAGATGAAAATGTGGTGGGAGGCGAGCGAGACATTGTTCAAAGTGAAATTGAAAGTGACGAAAGTGAGAGTGATAATGATGATTTTGTACAACCATCCACGTCGCGTGGAAGGGGGCGTGGGCGTGGCAGAAGGGGACAAGGCAGGGGTGGGAGGGGTGGGACAGGTAGGAAAAGAACCGACACAGTTGATAATTCTTGTCAGGAAGATCCAACATTTGATCAGGATATTCCACGTGAGTATCCACAGTACAAAGGCAAGCATGGACCAACGGAATATCTGCCACTAGATGCTGCAATGGTGGATTTCTTTGACCTCGTGTTTTCTTCTTCAGCAATTGACTTTTTTATTGAACAGACCAACCTGTATGCTCAACAACAGGCTGGAGAGGATTGGGACTGTAACACTGATATTGTGGAAATGAGGGCCTTTATTGGCATGTTGTTTTTCATTGGTGTGCATCGCCTTCCAGAGATGAACAATTATTTTTCTCAGAGCTGGGTGCTCTCCACCCCCGAGTTCAGCAAACGCTTCACGAGGCGACGGTGGTGGCAACTGTGGTCCAATCTTCATCTCGCGGACAACACAATTCCAAGACCAAGACCTGGACAACCTGGGTTCAACAAACTCTGGAAGGTTCAGCCACTCTTTGACATCTTGCTAGCTGACTTCCAAGAGAAATACTACATCGGACAGAATGTTTCTGTTGATGAAATGATGGTCAAGGGGAAGGGTAAAAATCCAGTGAAGCAGTACCTACCCATGAAGCCTATCAAGCGAGGTACAAAAATCTGGGCCCTTGGTTGTAGTTGCTGTGCTTATATGTACAACATGCAGGTATATGCTGGAAAGGTTGAGGGAATAGTGGAGAATGGGCTTGCCTATCGTGTTGTCACAGATCTATGCGAGCCGCACCTGTCTGAGTTCAACAACCATGTTGTATATTTGGACAATTTTTTCACAAGTATTCCACTCTCGAGGCATCTTGAAAGCATCGGATTACACTGTGTAGGGACAATTCGGGCGAACCGTCAGGAATACCCACAGTGCCTCAAAGATACTGTGCTGCTGCGAAATCTGCAGACGGGAGAATTCCACACTGCAGCAGTTGGACGTCACATCATGTCAGTGTGGAAGGACACCAAGGTTGTTTCTTTTATCACGAATGTTCTTTCTTTCTTTCTTTATTTGGTGTTTAACGTCGTTTTCAACCACGAAGGTTATATCGCGACGATCACGAATGTTCATCCAGCCAAAAACAACAGTACGGTGACCAGGAAAAGGAAACAGGATGGAACTCAGACCCTACGGACATCACCATCCTGTGTCAAGGACTACAACGCCAACATGGGGGCCATCGACCGATCCGATCAAATGAGGCAACCGTACGGTATTGACCGGGAATCCAAAAGATGGTGGATACGCATTTTCCTTTTCATGCTGGATATAGCCATGGTGAACAGTCATGTCATTTACACACAGTGGTTCAAGACTCTGCAGTGTCCCTGACAAAATAACCAGGTCCACCTCTCTCAGTTGGACTTCCGTGTTGCTGTTATCGACGGTCTTGCTGGTGCATTCACCTGCCGGAAGAAACCTGGACCAGCCGGACCTACTGCACCTTCTGTGCAGAATGTGAGACGACAGGGACACGAGTCTGTGAGTCTTGTTAGTCGTGGCATCATGCCGAAGGGACGCTGTGCAGAATGCAGTCTTGGAGTAAAGCAGGCTGTGCGAAAGGATACTGTCCATTGAATTCAGAAATCGTAAATATCTCATGTTTAGCATACCTCTTGTAAAAAAAAAAAATTTTTTAAATAATAAACCATATTACAAACCTAAATTCACTCACAAGAGGCCAATAAATATTTATATATTAGTTGTGACTAAATGTTTTTAATATTTCGATCCATAAAATAACAATTTGTCCATATTTTCACTAATAAACTGTGTAAATTGGATTATCTGGCCCTACCGTACAAAAATTATCTGCCCCTTTTGGGTAATTTGGGGTTTTATTTTAATCTCCATTCATATACCTACATATACATATATGTTTCTTTCCTCTACTGTTGTCCTAACAGTTTTTATGCAATCTCAATTCAACACACCCTATTTTTAGAAATATCGTCAAAAATCTCATATTATGGCTAACCTGTTGCAAAAAAAATTAAAATAATGAATAAGACATATCTCAAAACTAAAATCATTCAACTATGCTGACAAAAGGCCAATAAAAAATGTCTAGAATAGTTTTGACTGGATATTTTTAATATTTACATGCATAAAATAGCCTTTTGTCTATATTTTCACTAATAAACTGTACAAATTTGATTATCTGCCCCTTGCGTAAAAAAATTATCTGCCCCTTTTGAGTAATTTTCGGTAATATTGGAATCTCCGTTCACATATCTACACATACATATATGTTTCTTTCCCCTACTATTATTCTTTCAGTTTTTATGCACTCTCAATTCAACACACCCTTTTTTTTAGAAATATCGTCAAAAATACCATTTTTTGTTTGTTTATTTGTTGCTTAACGTCCAGCCGACTACGCAGAGCCATATCAGGACGAGGAAGGGGGGGATGAAGGGGGCCACTTGTCAAGCGATTCCTGTTTACAAATGCACTAACCCATTACTTGTGTCCCAACAGGCTTTAGTAAAACTAAATTAATACCTACTGGAAGATTACCAGTTTCCAGTATGTTAAAATAGGCTTAACCTATCTACTGCTGGACTTACATCAGAACACTAACAGATTAAACTATACATGAATCGCGAGACAAGCGGCAAGATAAGAGATTTTTGGAAAAAATACAGGTGAATGAGCAAGAAGGCAGAAAAAAGAAAAGAATTCATGAAGAAAAAGAGAGCATGACAGGAAAGAGGAACCAAAAATCTACCTAACAGCAAACTAGAAAGCTCCTGCGGTTCCAAAAACAGGAGGGGCCTTTAATTTCATAACCGCAGTGCCCCACTGCGGGAGTCAAAAATACCATATTATGGCGTACCTGTTGCAAAAAATAAAAATACAACACACCCTTTTTTTTAGAAATATCGTCAAAAATATCATATTATGGCGTACCTGTTGCAAAAAATAAAAATAAATGAATAAGGCATATCTCAAAACATTGTTTTGACTGGATATTTTTAATATTTACAAGCATAAAATAACATTTTGTCTATATTTTCACTAATAAACTGAATAAATTGGATTATCCGCCCCTTGCATAAAACATTGTCTGCCCCTTTTGAGTAATTTGTGGTATTGTTGGAATCTCCAATCATATACCTGCACATACATATATGTTTCTTTCCCCTACTGTTATCCTAACAGTTTTTATGCACTCTCAAATCAAAACACTCTTTTTTTACCAATATCCTCAAATAGTTCCGGAAGTCAAGGGGTTAAACCACATGATTGGGCTTTAATTATGAATGCACTTCAAAGTTCACTCTATTTCATTATCTGGTACAAGTTCTCTTGCATGCCATATATTTATGCATTGTTTTATAAATACATGAGGATGCATTGTGGCAAGGCAAAGTCAAGGGAGAGGACGTGTTTTCAATTCGCTCTGTGCAGCCCACTGTGAACTGTTGTTGTGTGTGTGTTTTTTGGAAACTTTAGGACTTTAGCGGCACAGTGCTTTCCGTCCACATAGCTTGAACTTTTTTCTCTCCTTATTTTTCTGTGTGATTTCTGTGCTACTTGAAATGGCGACAGAGGGAAATGTGCCGACTAGAAAAGCGAAAAGGGGTTTGGTATTTTCGACAAGCAAGGAACACAAGAAACACAGATTGGCGGATGGACAGATTGATGAAGATGATAGTAAACTGTGTATACTGAACACTGAGGAAATAAAAACGTGATGAGCAAAGTGACGGAGGCTCTGGGAAAAGTTGACAACCCTACAGTAAATTAGTTGCTTCCAGCACTCGTCACGGCCGTGGCGGTGGCGGTGGCAGAAGCCATGAAGATGACCGCACAAAGCATTATCAACAGCAAAGGAGATTCATCTGCCCGCGAACTTCGTCTCAAAAGCATGGTTACGAAACTAACGTACGACAACGACCGGCTTGAGCAGTACAGTCGGCGTGAGACTGTGAGAATTACTGGCGTGAAAGGTGAAGAAGATGAAACCATGGAAGCAGTAGAAGAAAAAGCAAAGAAAATCTTCGCTGACATCGGTGTCACCATCAAAGAGGAGGACATCTCTGTTGCAGACCGACCAACGGTGCACGCCCCATACTCGTCCGCTTTATCTCCAGGAGAAAGCGACGCAAGATGATGATGGCGAAGAAGCAGCTGAAGCAAAAGGAAAACTACAAAGGCGTTTATATCAACGATGATAGTTAGTTAGTTAGTTAGCTGTTGCTTTTCGGGTCCAGCGGACCATAATAGGCCAAATCAGGACCCCATCAACGATGATCTGACTCCCCCTTGATTTCTACTTTCAAATCACGATCGCACGTATAACACAATTGGTATGTTTGGTGTAGATTACCATACCTCTATATCTTCAATAGTACTGACCAAAGAAGAAGGTTTAATTGTGTGATCATGTTTTGATACATATATGCTTCACCCTGAAGATGTGTTTTATTTGTTGTGTTTGAGAACAAAGTTTGGTGAAGTAGAAGCTACCTACCGCTGTAGGCTGGTGTAAGGCTGAAGAAGAACCACTGACAAGTCCATTTTCAAGCAACTGAGCATGAACCCAGAGCTCTCTCTTTCTATCGGTCTGTTATTCACAGAATGACACTAACAGTCTTTCTTTCTTTATTTGGTGTTTAACGTCGTTTTCAACCACGAAGGTTATATCGCGACGAGACACTAACAGTGACACAAGTAAATAATCTGTATCAATGTAACAGACACTGCAAGGAGGAGAGACATCTACCAGGAAGAAGTGATGGCAGTGCGGCCGACAGGGGAATTCTGCACCACAGGCTATGATGAATACAGCACCACAGGCTATGATTAATACATCACCACAGGCTATGGTAAACAGCAGCACCACAGGCTATGATTAATACAGCACCACAGGTTATAAATACAAGCTATGATAAATATAGCACCACAGGCTATGATTAATACAGCACCACAGGCTATGATTAATACAGCACCACAGGCTATGATTAATACAGCACCACATCTATAAATACAGCACCACAGGCTATGATTAATACAGCACCACAGGTGTACTAGTATTGGTAGTAAATGGCTACATATACCAGTATGTTTCACTTTCACTGTCACACAATCAAATAGTCTAACTATTTATGCAGAGCTGAATTCCAAGACACCAAAGAAATTGCGGTGATACCTGGAGTGTGGAGAGAGGGGAACCAGTGCTGTGCCTGGCCGCCACACAGGAGTGATAAACTCAGGAGTGTGGGGAGAGGGGAACCAGTGCTGTGCCTGGCCGCCATACAAGAGTGATAAACTCAGGAGTGTGGGGAGAGGGGAACCAGTGCTGTGCCTGGCCGCCATACAGGAGTGATAAACTCAGGAGTGTGGAGAGAGGGGAACCAGTGCTGTGCCTGGCCGCCATACAGGAGTGATAAACTCAGGAGTGTGGGGAGAGGGGAACCAGTGCTGTGCCTGGCCGCCATACAAGAGTGATAAACTCAGGAGTGTGGAGAGAGGGGAACCAGTGCTGTGCCTGGCCGCCATACAGGAGTGATAAACTCAGGAGTGTGGAGAGAGGGGAACGAGTGCTGTGCCTGGCCGCCATACAAGAGTGATAAACTCAGGAGTGTGGAGAGAGGGGAACCAGTGCTGTGCCTGGCCGCCATACAGGAGTGATAAACTCAGGAGTGTGGGGAGAGGGGAACCAGTGCTGTGCCTGGCCGCCATACAAGAGTGATAAACTCAGGAGTGTGGGGAGAGGGGAACCAGTGCTGTGCCTGGCCGCCATACAGGAGTGATAAACTCAGGAGTGTGGGGAGAGGGGAACCAGTGCTGTGCCTGGCCGCCATACAAGAGTGATAAACTCAGGAGTGCAGTGAAAAAAAGGGAAACTCCAAAGGCAGACTGGAAAGCTTACCCAATTAACCTAATTTACTGGAATGGTAAGTGTCTTTTCATATTTCTTATATTTATATATATATAAATCCTAAAGCCTCCTTAGGTCGACCAATTGTCGCCCTAAGGCCCCCATTTTACAACACTTTCGATTTAGGTCGACCGAAAATCGGTCGACCTAAGGTTTGGCCCCTTTTCTGCAATCCCATTGGACTGACAGCATCGACCCTATGCGCTATCGAGAAGACAGTGCCCAAAGTGTCTTGTCTGTAAATGGCATCAATTTGGGATTTACCGTTTAGGAAAAAAATCAAAAAGTAATTTTGAGACTTATGTTGACCTTTGGAAAATGGGGTCTTTAAGGCAACTACGATAAATTGTCAAATATATTTTTATCTGAGAGTGTTCCTTGTAAAAAAAATGAGATTTGTGGGAATTTTGTTTTACTCGAAATAATGAAATACGTATCCCATTCGTGCTTCTTCTCGTTTTGCGAAACTTGTCTTTTGTGAAAAGATACACAATTCACACTATGAGCCATCACGGATCCATTGATCTTCAAATGGTTCGATCACCACAGTAAGACGAAATTTGACCTTCCGCCCTCATTGGAGCTGTGAAAGGACGCCATTTTTTCTGATGTGCTCTGCTGGTAAACAACTTTTGACGACTTTATTTGATTGTTTTGCAATGTAAAATATATAGTTAGTTAGTTAGTTAGTTAGCTGTTGCTTTTCGGGTCCAGCGGACCATAATAGGCCAAATCAGGACCTCATAAGTTAATCGTTGCACATTTTTAGATTAAAACCCTTCTAATACATAAAATCCGTAACGTCACCCGAAGGCAACAAAAAAGTCAAAGCAAAACCCTTTATGTCAAATAAACTAGGTTGTTTTAAAATTCAAATCTTAAAATAAAGACCAGACTCCTTTAAAAACCCAAAAAGAGCTGAAGAGCTGACCTCTGTAAAAATACTTTTCAAACTCGAGGTGCCAAAATACTTTTCTCGTTGATCATACAGATCAGCACACTCGGTGAGAAAATGACTCACAGTAAAACCGGTATCACATGCGTAGCACCATGGTGCCTCTTCTCTTTTAAGCAGATGAACATGAGTGAGATAAGTGTGACCAGTATGTAACCTGGCCAAAACACTTTCTTCTTTTCTACTTGAAGCCACTAAAGGAAGTGGCTTTAAAAGGTCAGGAAGAGTTTTATACAATTTGTTTTCCGTGCAGGCAGACCAACGGTTTTGCCAGAGTTTTAAGCTGTAACAAAGGGTCTTCCTACGCAAGTCAGTAAAAGGAACAGACTGCTCAGGGAGACGAGTAACCGTCAAATCTAGAGCATCCTTTGCTGCCTTGTCAGCAACCTCGTTGCCGTTTATGCCCATATGACTGGGCGCCCACATAAAATTGATAATCTTGCCTTCAGAAATAAGTTTAGTATGAAGGTCGTGAATGTCGACTAAAAAAGGATGAGTAAACTTTCTGGTGGATATCGCTTCAAGAGCTGAAAGCGAATCAGATACAATCAAAAAAGACTGATGTCTGGATTGATAAATTAATTTTAATGCCAAGATGATGGTCCTAAGTTCCGCCGAATACATCGACGAACCATTAGGGAGCCGGAGTTGTAGTGGTTGATGTAATTTCTTGTTAGAAACTGCTGCCGCAGCAGCTGAATCATCTTTGAGAGAGCCGTCAGTAAAAATAAATTCATACTCTGTGTACTTTGAGCACTGCTCAAGAAACAGCTGCCTAAAGACAGAGTCCGAGGTTTCATTCTTCTTGAAAGAAGTTAGGGAAAAATTGACGGTTGGGTTTTCCAACTGCCAGGGTGGAGTGTTTGTTGTCAAAGGATCGTCACAGACAGAATCAATATCTATAACAGCCCTTTCACATTCAGAAAGCATACGTATGCCGAAAGTTGGTATTTCAGTAGGTTTGGCTAAAAATTTGTCCTTCAGAATGGGATTAATAACACATTCATGAGCAGGGTTTTCGGGGTTTGCCTTTAGCTTTAGGTAGTAGTTCATGGAAAGCCGAAGTCTGCGGATCTCCAGAGGAGGTTCTCGCGACTCGGCATACAAACTATCCACTGGTGTTGTGCGAAAAGCACCCAAACAAACTCTCAGACCCTGATGGTGGATGGGATCTAAGGCCTTGAGGACATTTCTCTTTGCAGAACCATAAACAATACAACCGTAGTCCAGCTGTGGACGGACAAGAGACCGATACAGGCGTAACAGTGTTGCTCTGTCAGCCCCCCAATCCGTGTGACTTATAACTTTGAGAACGTTGAGACCCTTTTGACATTTGGTTCTTAAATATTTGATGTGGGGTAAAAACGTAAGGTTGCTGTCAAAAATCAGACCAAGAAATTTGACTTGTTTAGAAACTTTAATCTTATGGTTGTTTATGAAAAGAGAAGGCTGAAGAACTTGATGTTTTTTCCTGTGGAAATGAATACATTCTGTTTTAGCCAGGGAAAATTTGAACCCGTTCTCTTGAACCCATTTTTGAATTTTGGAAATACACAGCTGAAGCTGCCGTTCAACCCCAGCTAATGTTCTTCCCTTGGCAGAAATTTGAAAATCATCAACAAAAAGAGATTTGTCGATGCCAGACTGGACGTGTTTGACGATGTTATTGATTTTAATGTTAAAAAGTAACGGTGATAAAATACTCCCTTGAGGAACTCCCATCTCCTGTTCAAAAGAATCGGAGAAAGTAGAACCTACTCGGACCTTAAACTCCCTTTCGGCAAGAAAATTTGAAATAAAAATGGGAAGATTCCCATCAAACCCTAAGGTTTTAAGATCTGATAAAATACCATGCTTCCACGTTGTGTCATTCGCCTTTTCCAAATCGAACAAGACGGACACAACGTGCTCTCCGCTTACCAGAGGGTTACGAACAAACGATTCAAAACGAATCAAATGATCCGTTGTACTTTTCTGTTTTCGGAAACCGCACTGGACTATGTCCAAAGCGTCGATCCTTTCCAAGTGCCACAGTAACCGCTCATGCACCAGTCTCTCCATCGTCTTACAAAGACAGCTGGTTAAGGCAATTGGCCGATAATTATTTGGATCCGAATGATCCTTTCCGGGTTTCGGGATGGGAATAATTATGGCCTTTCGCCAGTCAGGAGGAAAAGTTCCAGTAGACCAGATATGATTAAAAATAGTTAAAAGAACTGTCAGGACGTTTTCAGGGAGATGACCCAAAAGTTGATAATGGATATCATCCTGCCCTGTAGCTGAGTCATTGGATTTTAAAATGGCATCCTTTAACTCGTACATCGAGAAAGGAGAATTGTAATCTTCCAAATTGGCAGAATCAAAGGAAACGGGTGTAGCTTCAGATTTATCTTTAACTTTTTGAAACTCTTCAGAATAATGTTCTGAAGAAGAGTTATGATTTATTGTTGAAGCCAAGATATTCGCCACATTTTTCTTGTTGGTTATTACTCGACCATGTTGTTTGAGGCATTGGACAACCTCTTTACGATTTTTACCTTTAATCTTACGGATAATCTGCCATACCTTCTTGCTTGAAGTTTTGAAATTAAGTTGAGAACAGAAATTGCGCCAAGAGGCTTTTTTACTCTTTTTATAAATAAAACGGCTTTGAGCTCGAAGTTTTTGGTGAGCGATCTTATTTGCCGACGTAGGGTATTGGAACATATGCCGTTGAGCTCGTTTACGCTCCTGATTGACAGCTTGGCACTCTTCGTTAAACCAAGGTGTTTTTGGACCTTTGGGTTTAGAGGAAGATTTGGGTATGCTGTCTTTTGCACATTGCACCAAAAGGGTGGAAAAGGTTAAAGCCGGGTCTTCAGAATTTAGAACTTCTGGGGTTATTTGTCCTGAAGTGGAAAGACGAAATAAATCCCAGTTAGCTTTGGAAAATTTCCAGTGTGGAAGGGCTTCCTCGCCCTGATCCTCTTCAAAACTGACAAAACAGGGAAAATGGTCACTTCCACACAGATCCGAATGGACAGACCATTTCAAATCAAGAAATAAAGATGGGTGGCAGATAGCTAAGTCCAAATGAGATTTTTCTCCAGATTGAGTTAAAAAAGTACCCTCTCCGGAATTTAAAAGACACAAATCCAAGTTATCGATGACATCTTCGATAATCTTTCCTTGAATGTTGGAAGATTCACTCCCCCAACGTCGGGAATGGCCGTTAAAATCCCCTACCAAAAGGAACGGGGTTGGTAATTGATGTATTAAGTTTTCTAGGTCATTTTTTGTGACCGTAGTAGATGGCGACAGATACAAGGAACAAACAGTTATAGTTCTATTACAAGAAATGCGAGCCGCTATTGCCTCAAGGTTCGTGTCCAATTGGACCTGATTATAAAGAAAATCAGAACGGATACAAAGTGCATTACCTCGGCCCGAAGACCGTAATAAGCAAATATACCCAGGTAAGGACATAGTTTTGTTTGGGCCAATAAGTGTTTCCTGTAAACAGACTGCAATGGGGTTATGCTTCAAGAGGAGATGGAGTTCCTCCTGATTGGCATTAAAACCTCTGACATTCCATTGTAATATTGTAGCCATTAAAAAGTACTAGTTCTTTAAAAACAATTAAAACATTATTCCATGTCCGATCCTCTATTCCCCTCCGACGCAGGGTAGAATCGGTTTACTTCTTCCAATTCAGACTCCTCCCCCCCGTCGGACAAGGGGGAGTATCGGTTTGCCAAAAGAGTGAGTGATTTATCTCCCTTCTTTTGTCTGGCAGAAGCGCCAGGTTTGACCCTGGTCTTTGTGGGTGATCTGGACGATCTACCCTGGGAGTTTGGTCTTGGTGACTGGACGGAAGGGTTCAATCTTCCGATCGAACTCGACCGTCCAGCCCCCGAAGACCCGGCGGAACAGTTGGAGGATGATTTATTCCTCCACTTTGCTCTGGCTTTGGCAGCTTTTTGCGTGGCTGACTGCGTGTCACATTTATCTGAAATATTCTCAGTGTCCTGCTCTGTACCGACTTCAGTCGTAACTGACGTATGGGATTTGGCAATCTCAGCAGCCGTAGCCGCCCTCTCAACATCAAGGACATCAACAGTTGCACCCACTCCAGACTGACTCGACAGCCTTTCGACAACAGCTTCTAGACGATCAATCTTTTTGATCAGACGATCCAGAACTGAAGTGAATTTGTCAAGAAAGCTGTCAAAAGACGGAGGGACAGTCTGTGCCACAGAAGGAGTACCAGCAACCCTGGAATAAGATACCGAGGGCTGCGCCATCTGTGACATGACTTTCTGTTTTGCTTCTGCAAAAGAACATCTTTCCGCTGTGCGAACCTTCTGAATTGATTCTTCCACCTTGAACAGAGGACAATCTTTTGACGATGAGGAGTGGTCTCCCTTGCAGTTGTGACACTGTTTGGGACCTCTACACTCACCGTCATGCTTTTCTGCAGCACAGTCTCTGCACATTTCCCTGCCCTTACAGTGTTTGCTACCGTGCCCAAAACGTTGGCAACGGAAGCACCTCAGGGGCGAGGGAACAAACAGTGATACTGGAACAATCTCAAACAAAACAATGATCCTCTTTGGTGGAATTGCCGTGCAAAAGGTGAGGAACAATGTGTTTGTCTCCACCTTCCTTCCGTCTCTGTCCGTTCTGGTGACGCGGTGAACGTCGATGACGCCCTGCGACGCCAAGCCTTCTTTCAGCTCCGCACAACTCATTCCCTGGAAATGGTACGAACGTACCACACCCCGAGAGGTGTTCAAGGATGAGTGGCGGGTTACTGAGACTGCGAAACACATCGACCCAACATCCAGGGTAGAGTCGTGTCTTGCCAAAAGCATATCGGACAGTTTCTTGGTGGGACAGTCCACCAAGAAGCTACCGTCTCTTTGTCTCTTCACCGTCTGAATATACTGTGATATTCCTCGAAACCACTTCTCCAAAACAAATGGAGAAATCTTTTGGGTTTCAGACTTAAAGTGAACCACAAGGAATCGGGGCCAAGCCCCCTTCACACCTGCTGTAGAAGCAGCAGCTTCTGCTTCGTTATCACTGTCAGAATCTCTATCATTAACAGCTTTTCTCTTCTTATACAAAGTTTGAAGATTAGAGGTTTTCATAGCACGCAGGCTCAATGAGGTGGGAAATACACGGTCACCCTTGTGAGAGCCCCCGTGACAAGGGAAGGGCCTAAAACTGTCATTTGGCGTCGACCCAAACTGAAACCAAACGCATGTGCTTACGACTGAATACTAAGGTGTCAGCCATTCATCCCCTGGTCACACATGACAAACTCGGGATTCACCATACTTTGGAAAATAAGTGAAGAATTTTATGGGTGAGAAAAGGAAAGTAAAAGGACATTGAGGAGGCAGAAATAGAGAAGAAACAAGAAAAAGAACCTAATTAGGTTCACGGCATCGAGAGTGATGCGATCTTCTCTCTGAAGTTAGTAGAGAAGGCTCCCCCATCCACCACCCGGGGGACGCGCCTCTACGCCAATTAGGGGGCGCGAGGAATGTAAAATATATACGTAAGTAATTTGAAATACAATGCTGATCATAAGCCTGATTTTTACTTTCCACATCGCTCTCTCCACAACTCAGTCGAGTCAGTGCTGAGTGCTCGGATTCTGAACATTGTCGAAGGTGAACTTTCTGCGCATCGATTTCTTTCGATGTAATTGTAAGCGTTTAGTCTACCAACCCGAAGAACACATTTGCAAATTCGAGTAAAATCTGTCGTGTGAAAACGTTCAGAGTGCTGTGCTTCATTTGAGTCTATAGAGTATAGTTTCTCAGGTCACAGTGCATGCTTACTTGTCAGTGACAGTCACTGACTGTCACTATAATGTCAGTGTTACAGAAGTTCAGCCACTGGTCATGGAAAATTAAAGTGTATTTATTGGTAAGGGAATTTGATCAACTTTTATGGGTTGATCTATGAACATTCCAGATGAAAGTCTTTAAACCGAGTCAAAATTGATGTGAACAAAAACATTCATTACTACAAAATTCTTCAAGTTCAACCTAATAAAACAAAAACCAGCACCCCTTTGTCACATTTGTGTTGGGAACACACTGACCACTAGCAATATCTGCAACTTGATAAGATGGTCACATGGGGGGGGGGGGGGGGGGGGGTGGACATGCATGTTGAGGCAACACAAAATATTTTATTGTGTATGCTTTTTTTTATCCAGATACTTGCGGCAAAAATGGACTACTACCCTCATTACACCAGAGGTAGGAGGATGAGTGGTCCTCATGGCTTTACGCAATAATTCAGGTAAGAAAAGCTAAGACAAAAACTTTCTTTCTTTATCTTTATTTGGTATTTGACGTCGTTTTCAACCACGAAGGTTATATCGCGACGGGGAAAGGGGGGAGATGGGATAGAGCCACTTGTCAATTGTTTCTTGTTCACAAAAGCACTAATCAAAAATTTGCTCCAGGGGCTTGCAATGTAGTACAATATATTACCTTACTGGGAGAATGCAAGTTTCCAGTACAACATTTCTTACATACTGCTTGACTAAAATCTTTACAAAAATTGACTATATTCTATACAAGAAACACTTAACAAGGGTAAAAGGAGAAACAGAATCCGTTAGTCGCCTCTTACGACATGCTGGGGAGCATCGGGTAAATTCTTTCCCCTAACTTGCATGAATTATTTCCAGTTAATCAAAGTGACTACCTTTAGCCTGCCCTTCAAAGCCAAAATGAAGTGCAATACTTCATTTTGGCTTTATTATGAGTGGACTTACTGCTGTTTGACTTTGGAGGGCAGAGCTAGAATGGACACTTTCCTTCGTCGCTTTGATGCGGATGTAATGCCTTCACTACACAGCTTTTTGATCTGATGAGGCCCCCACCTGTTCAATTACACATTAAGTAATTAACATGCTTCCATTTGAAACTTCGAAGTCTTCATCGGGGATTGACGCCCGACAAAAGCTAATTGAAGCCCGACGGAGCGAAGCGACAGAGGGCTTCAATTAGACTTTGGGAGGGCGTCAATCCACGATGAAGACCGAGAAGTTTCAAATGGAAGCATGTTAATGTTATTGTAATTGAATCTGACGACAATCTCTTTCCTGCTTTCATGCGGTTGTAAACAGACAGAATTGGTTCTGTTCTGTTCACACACTACTTTCAGTCCACCTACCTGCAAAGGTCAAGTCCCAAGAAAATATGTCTCTGTATTCCTATCGTATCACTCTGCTCCTGTTTTGTTTTCTTTCACACACATTTTCCCTTCTTTTTTGACGGGTGTCTGGACAGCAAATACCCATGAGTGGTTTATTTTCCAGTAATCAACTCGTGGTCATTGTTTAAGCTCTATTTAATGACCGGTAATTTTTAATGAGTTGGGGCATTCTGACCAATCACAGGATCTGTTTCATTAAAACGCAAACTTGATTGAATTACAATTAAAATTAACCAGAAAAGCCTTTTAACATATGATAATTATAAGAATAACTTTGAATGTAATTAGAAAATTGTTTGCCATTTGAAGAATATTCATACCATAAGACTAAATTGTTGAAAAGTGTCAAATGTACTGAAAGTAGATGGCTTTGTCAACTGACCATAAATACAATTGGTTCTTGTGCCTGTTGTATAGGATTAGGAGCACCTGAAAGAGAAGGAACAATGGAACAGAAAGTACCAGCAGGAGGTCGACAGTCTGTCATTCCACAACTAGCAGCTGTCCAAACGAGTTGTGGTACTGCAAGAGGAGCTGGAGGCCGTCGAGTCACAGAAGAAAAAACACAAGGTTGGCACATTTCTTTAAAGCAGTAAAGCGGTAATCAAGACACCAGCATTAACTTGACAGATACAGATTTTTTCTTCGTTGAATAGGGTTGAAGGCATGGCTATCATATTCCTTGGTGGTGGCAATTCCGTTCAATATGTTTTTGTAACGTCTGTGAAATATATACTTTTCCCATAAAACTGAAAGCTTAGTGTTACTGCGACTTCATTTTATCATACTTATTTTCATAGTGTGGCATTTTTCGGTTCTCATCTTTGTTTTGCCAATACATTAACCTTTACTTTAATTGTTTAAAGTTTTAACAAAAACTTACAATGGTAGGAACCCAAGAAAAAGTCCACCCCTCTGCTTTTTGAATGTAATCTATACCTGGCTAAAGTTTCAAATGTACATTAGTATTAGATAGGCCATGAAGCCTGTAAATGCCCCTTCTTGATCTTGTGATCATTTTATTGCTATTTATAGTACAGAAATGGGAACCCGTAAGATTTTGCCATATTTTGTACTCTTGATTTTCTAAATTACGATTGATACGGTCTGTGGAAAAAAAGAGAAATAATTCCTAGACTTCTTGAGTTTCTACTTTCGGTTCACTCAGTTAGTGTAAAAAAACAACCTGTTACTATGGCCATTTTGAATCTCGTATGAAGTGACTAAACGAGATCAGTTGCGTTGATCAGCTCAAAGCGTGGAAAGCTCAATTTTTATCATGCAAAAACAACAACAAAGAGGTGGATCCTCAGCAGGAGCAAAGAAAAAGGCTGTTCGGGAACAGGAATTCCTTTCAACGTATGTTTTCCAAGTTTGACATCGATAGACACTGCATGTCAAAGCTAGACTCATAGGGATCCTGAAATTGACAACACCAAGAAAAGCCGCTGCCAGCATGTGGAGCATCACAGACTTTGTCTTTTGCAAAAGATCTACCCGAGGAACACACCGGCACGGTTGGCCTAGTGGTAAGGCGTCCGCCCCGTCATCGGGAGGTCGTGGGTTCGAACCCCGGCTGGGTCATACCTAAGACTTTAAAATTGGCAATCTAGTGGCTGCTCCGCCTGGCGTCTGGCATTATGGGGTTAGTGCTAGGACTGGTTGGTCCGGTGTCAGAATAATGTGACTGGGTGAGACATGAAGCCTGTTCTGCGACTTCTGTCTTGTGTGTGGCGCACGTAATATGTCAAAGCAGCACCGCCCTGATATGGCCCTTAGTGATCGGCTGGGCGTTAAGCAAACAAACAAACAAACCCGAGGAACAGGGTGCAGTACATGCCAAAGCGATGTTATCCGAGCTGATAGTGAAAATGAATTTGTCATTGAGCACAGCAGATGTGATTTTACAAGCTGTCAAAAGTGTGTTTCCTGTCTTAAACATCGCGCAGAAGTCTAAGTGTTCCTGCAAGAAGGCTACAGCAATGATGAAACAGATGTCTAATGACATTAGGTCTTCTCTTAAAGAAAAAATCAACAAAGATTTGCATCTTTTTTTTTATCAATGACGGTGTGTGCAGCATGTTTGAAATGACTGATTGAAAGTTATGTGGAGTACTCTCATTTTTCTGAAAATGCACGTAGCTTTTCTTTTGTTAAACTCCATGGCAAAATTGAGGTCCCCAGGTCTGTATTACATATATATATATATGCAACACATGCTTCTGTCAGTTAAAAGATATGATTTGTTTTTTATCAGCCTCATCTGGAGATGTACTGGTACCTTGGGCCTCATCTGGAGATGTACCAGTATTGCCAGCCTCATCTGGAGATGTACAAGTATTGCCAGCCTCGTCTGGAGATGTACTAGTATCACAAGCCTTATCTGGAGATGTACCAGTATCACCAGCCTCATCTGGAGATGTACCGCCATCACCAGCCTCATCTGAAGATGTACCAGTATCATCAGCCTTATCTGGATATGTACCAGTTTCACCAGTCTTATCTGGACATGTACCAGTATCACCAGCCTCATCTGGAGATGTACCGCTATCACCAGCCTTATCTGGAAATGTACCGATACCACCAGCCTCATCTGGAGATGTACCGCTATCATCAGCCTCATCTGGAGATGTACCGCTATCACCAGTCTTATCTGGAAATGTACCGATACCACCAGCCTCATCTGGAAATGTACCGATACCACCAGCCTTATCTGGAGATGTACTGATACCACCAGCCTCATCTGGAGATGTACCGCTACCAAAAGCCTCATCTGGAAATGTACCGATACCACCAGCCTCATTTGGAGATGAACAGGTACGAAAAGCATTGTGATTTTGAACTTACTCACGGGTTACCTCCATTATGAAATTGACCGTGTGGATGCTTTTATTTTTTAAACTTTCCAGGAAATGGGATTTAGCCACCTCTAGGTCGATGTTGTCAGTCTAATGAAATTGGAGAAAAGGCACCAATGGGTGGCCGAGTGGTAACGCACTTGCGCTCGGAAGTGAGTTCGACCCTGTGTCAGGGCGTTAGCAATTTTCTCCCCCCTTTCCTAACCTAGGTGGTGGGTTCAAGTGCTAGTCTTTCGGATGAGACGAAAAACCGAGGTCCCTTCGTGTACACTACATTGGGGTGTGCACGTTAAAGATCCCACGATTGACAAAAGGGTCTTTCCTGGCAAAATTGTATAGCCATAGATAAAAAAAATGTCCACCAAAATACCCGTGTGACTTGGAATAATAGGCCGTGAACAGTAGGATATGCGCCGAAATGGCTGCGATCTGCTGGTCGATGTGAATGCGTGATGTATTGTGTAAAAAAATCCATCTCACACGGCGCCTTGAGTCCGAGTCTGGAGATACGCGCACGATATAAGACTTCATATAACCCATACTTGTCGGTCGCCCTATGCCTAAGTGGAATGTTTTGTATAATGGGAGCTTTAGGGCAACATTTGGCTTTAACACACACACACGTACATATATAGATTGGTTGAATTTAGAATAAAAAGAAAGTACGTACTCGCATTCACCACCAAGAAACTGTTAATTTTTAGGATAGTTGGACATTAACTACAGTACCTGTGTAATCCAGAAAAACACACAAGATAAGCACATAAATGAGGCAAGTCAGGACCATTATGATGATCTGTGTCAAAAGCATCACATTTATTTTAACACGAATATTTATTGGACCATAGTGGCCGAGTGGGCGGCTTGCAGTCTCACTCAATGACAAAGTTAAGCAATGCCGAGCCTAGCCAAGTACTTGGATAAGTGACTGTCTGAGTTGTACACTGCTGTTAACTTGACCCCTCATGGAGGGCGGTGTCTCACTACTCTTTGGGATGAGATTTTAAACGGAGGTCTATTCATAATTCAGTATTCTGAGTACATATGTGCACGTCCTAGATACTGGGAAATACTATGGGTTGTCAACTTTGAATGACTGTCACAATATCTCTGAGCAATGGATGACAAAGGGGATGCTTTGATGTCAAAGGGGATGGATTTGACTTACTGTAACAACCAAGTTTGGGTTTCCAAACATTGCTGTGGGTTTTAAACGATTTAATTTTTAGCCAAAATGCCCCCAAAACAGCACCTAAAACTGGGACAAAAATACACCAGTCTGTGTTGCAGCTGTACATAATGGAGAATAAAGCTCTGTGAATTTTATTGTGATGTTTATGGGTCAGCTGAAGGATTATTCTCGACATACACACTCAAGAATTACATCCATTTTTCTTCTTCTGGGAGTTTGATCGGTGAAGAAAACGCGTTATCGTGCGTTACATTGGTTTCCAGTTTCGACGTCAGTACGAAGTATGATCCCCCCTACACCCTTCAAATAGTTCACTTTTAGGATTTAATCATTTCAAAGACATTTTCTTTTCATAACACAACACGGCGTTATGAAACCCTTTCATCTGAGCTTTTAATCACAGATGTTGGTAACCTACTCCTCTTTCGTTTTTTTCAGTAACGCACGACAACGCAGCCAGCGTTAACATGTAGTCTCGGTTGTCCCGTGAAAGTCGTGCGTTGGAACAAAACAGCCCAGTGGAAATTTCCACTGATGACGTTTTGACACGGGTCACGTGAATACTAACTGAGAATTTTGCTACAAACACGCGTCGGTTTCCGGTTTTTGGAATGAAACGCACGCTCGATGTCATCGTATCCTCACTGTTCGAACGCCGATTTCGAATCACAGTAGGCCTTCACAAATGTTTGATGGTAACTGAAGTCTTCCCTAATGATTTTGATACGTAGTCATTGTTACTGTTTCCAATATTTATAAGAATAAAGCAAGATACAATGCATATTTCAAGCCACAAGCATGCTCACAAGTGGCGCCATGTTGAAATGTTCGTTTCTTCTGTAACATACGATCGACGATCGGACAATGCACTTATTTAACAACTGTTTTAAGAGCATGTTAAAAACTATTTTGCATTCTCTTTTATATGCTTTTTGAAAGAACCGAGTGCTTTGTTTCACTTTTATTGGGTTTTACTAAATGATGTTATTCCTGTTGTGCGCTACGAAGAACCGGAAGTTTACAGCGAAAGCAAGGTCAGATCGTTTCGTGTGAAACGCACACAAGCTTCGCTCGATGTTTTAGTATGAGACAAGCACAAACACACACAAACTATGCGCCTATAAAAGCAACATTGCCTTACTTATTGTTACTCACTGTATTTAATTTTAGGGATTCTTGATTAACTGATCTTTTGTGTAGCTTGATTTCTTAACATTACGTGTTATGGTTTCCATGTAACTCACGCCAATATTCTCTCTGCATACTTACTATCAGTGAGCACACTACCAAAATTTTTTACTTGCTAAAAATTATCTATCTCATCTCAAAACAGAAAGGGGTAACATGAATGCAAATGGCTTGCTATGACTGACAAGTGAAACTTTTGTCCCTGGAAATTGCGTGGGTTACGGTTTCCACTTTAGTCTCATATCTGGCCACCTTATACTTACCAATAATTTTAAACTTTTCTGCACAAAGCAGTTATATATTAATATTGTCTACATGCCATAAGCAATCAGTGAAATAAAATTCCTTTTGTTGGAGATAAAAGCCCAAAGTGGAAACCATGTAACCCACGACATCAAACGTACTACACGCATATACATGCCGTTTCTAGAATAATGCTTAAACATAAGGCCTTCTCATTGATGAATTAATTTGAAGGACAGTCTGTTGTACGTGAAAAAGTGTTTTTTACTCCATTTAGTCATGCTTTTTTTTCTGGTGTCCATGTCCCATAGTTGTGACCCAGTATCTAGGATGTGCACATATGCACTCAAAATCAAGCTTGGACTTGATCCTGACGCCAATGTCCAACTCGGGTCAATGCAACCCGCAGAAACACAGCCAGCATGCATCATAGTCTCAGAATAATCAAAATGATGATTGTGGAGACTCAACGAAAGGCAGGTGTGCTAAGCTGCCATGGTATTATGGGAAATGATTCTATTGTTATTGCAAATTTGTCTGGAAGCATGTGTCGACATAAGCTTGTATGTCTGCTTGATAGGGAATGGGATCTGGGTTGTCAGTAAAATGAAATTTGAGATTTTAAAAGAATCACCAAACCTTAGGGCGACAAAATATAAGTTGAAAGTATTGTACAATTGGAGCTTTACCTTTAGGACGACATTTGGTTGACCTAACTCCCCTGTAGGATTTAACACAATATATATGTTATAATTTTGGTCGCCCTAATCAAAAGTATTGTATAATGGGAGCTTTAGGGCGACATTTGGCGAATTGGATCTGGGTTGTTACTAAAATGACATTTTACTTTTTTGAGAATTTTTTTTTTATACACGTTTTTATTTCTTTTTGGTACACGACATCAACATCAGACAGCAACACTTTTTTGAGATTTGAAAGGAAGCACCAAACCTTAGGGCGAAAGAAACTACGTTGAAAGTATTGTACAATAGGAGCTTTAGGATGACATTTGGTCGACCTAGCTCCCCTGTGGGATTTAACACACATGCATATATTTATATGTTATAATTTTGGTCGCCCTAATCAAAAGTATTGTATAATGGGAGCTTTAGGGCGACATTTGGCAAATTGGATCTGGGTTGTTACTAAAATGACATATTACTTTTTTGAGAATTTTATTCTTTCAGTTTTTTTTTTATACACGTTTTTATTTCTTTTTGGAACACGACATCAACATCAGACAACAACACTTTTTTGAGATTTGAAAGGAAGTACCAAACCTTAGGGCGAAAGAAAATACGTTGAAAGTATTGTACAATTGGAGCTTTAGGATGACATTTGGTCGACCTAGCTCCCCTGTGGGATTTAACACACACGCATATATGTCAAAAATGGTGAGAATGTGATCATACTTTCTCCAAGTCCTTTTTCAGAAATTGACCCGATATTCCGATCTACTTACAAATACCTTTTGGGGTTTAAATTGTGATGTTTTAGTTTAAATAAAAGTTCCACATGATTCTATGTTCCGCCTTGCAAGAGACATCACAATAACTTAACTGTGAATATTTTGTTTTAGGATGAAGACTACTGTCCGGAGAGTGATTTTGATTCTGATAGCACACCTTCTTCCTGCGATTACCCTATGCTGTCACCACCTGCACAAAGGAAGAAAACTTGCCAAGGTAAAAGTCAATGAAAGAAACTGTGAGAAGTAGTAACTCACTGACTGCGACAATTCATGGTTGACCAATTTACTTAAAATTCAGCTTTCCTGAGCCAGAAACCACAACTTGGTCTATAGTTCAGCAATCAGGACATTTCCTAGTTGAGTTGCAATCAATTATTGTACTATCAAGGAAACAATCAAGAGTTTCTTGTGTAAAGAATTTAACATGCTATACAGTGTTGTTGCCAGGCCTCGGTCTTTGGTCTGCGACGCATTCCATTCGATGGACCGATAGTTTTTACGTTTTGGTGGTCAACTGACCGATACATATTCGTACAAGGCGGACAAGGTCTGCAATGAATGGAATGGGAGTTGCAAAGTCGGAAAACAAACCCCGATCGAAATGCTCATGTTCGCTACAAGTGAAAAAGTGTGTAAACTTATAACACAAAATACACATCTAACACAAAAGATTAAAGTCTTTTGGAGTTGTCTTATTTTATTTTTTAAAGCTAGTGGTAGGATTACGTGGTAATTTGGATCAAATCGACAGTGTCTGTTCGGTCAAGGGAGGTAATCACCGTAATGCGTCCGAACGGCACCTTGTTTAGTTTTCCTTGCACAACGTGAGACATTTGAACTAAAGAATTGATACGCTTCGCTGTTAATAGATAAAATGTTTATGGCAACAAATAGATAGACTGCACAATATTCTTTTCACTGAATGAAGTCAAAATAATGTAACTTTTAAAAGAAAGAAAAATAAATAAAATGTCACTGTTTGGCAGTGAACCTGAAAGTGACACAGAAAGAATCAGGACACACACACTGTATATTGTTACAACTTCTGGCTTTTTTGTGTGTGTGCAGAGGATGAAGTGTTTGAACAGCTGAAGGCTGTTTTTCTGGCCAAGGGAAAAGGCAGGCGCCCCAAGCTTCCTGCAGTTGTTCTCACGGATAGACTACTACTTCAGATGTTGCTGTTGAGGGATCAAGAGTACAAAACATATGATGAAGCAGCACTGTTCCTCAACAAACTGTTTCCGGTTGTACCGGTTGCAAGACTTCGGTACATGCAGGTGTCTACAAATGGGAAGAAAGATGCGTCTTCAAGTTCAACTGTTTCACTGTGTGACACTGACAACCTTGGACCTTACGCTGACGTTGACAGACTTCTTGCCATGTACACCACTGATGCCGGACTGAAGAAAGCACTGAGGGCAGAAATCTTCTTCCACAAGTTGGTGCTCAGCGAGACCTCTCCACACCATCGTTGACACTGGTGAAAAGGCTGCTGCAGTTGGGGGGAAGGTGATCGAAAGGCTGCCGCCTCTTCGTGACCCTGAAGGTCCTCCTGCAAAGCGCCCTCGAAGGGAGCTCTTTGAGTGCGAGTCTGACAACGAAGAAGAAGAGGACGACGAAGAAGATGTGAGAGAGTTGGAGGTGGAGACAGAGTTTGACAGAGCATTCCAGTTTCAACGTGTAGGGGAGATTGTTGCTGTCTACTACGAAGACACTTCCTACATCGGTGAAGAGACTGAACTGGGAGGTGATGAAGAAGCAGAAGTCAATTTTATGGAGAGGACAAAAGACAGTGCCATCTTCAAATTAGAGTAATATGTATGTATTTCCTGTGTTTCCCTTTAAAGTCACTTCCTGTCAAACGTACCATACACGCATGGTGGCTAAATCATTTCTTATTGTGAGTATAGATATTGTTGCCTTTTAGTTTACTCCAAGTAATTACAGTTTATCTTCACTTCATCTAGTTCAAGGGTTACTTTCATCCTTTTGGTAACTTTCCTTTCTCTGTCGTTTCAGATGTTGTGGTCATTGTTTTGAGTAAATAAAACTACAAACTCAGACAAAGAGTTCTTCGTACTTATTTATGACCACATCAGCCACTCATTGCCATGGCAGACGACGCAATCCCCTGCCCAGTTGCTGACTGTGACACCACTTTTGGAGCCAACATCCCTGCTGAATCCCTTGTCGCCTTCATCAAGCTCCACAAAGACACTGCCCATCCCACTGCCGCTCCAGCCCCAGCAGCCAAGCCTGAGAAAGTCCGGAGACCCTCCATCTCAGCAGCTGGGACTAGCGAGGAATGGGCATACTTCAAACAACGGTGGTCAGATTACAAAGCCGGCACCCACCTTCCAGCATCAGAAATCCCTTTCCAACTTCTGGAGTGCTGCGATGACAACCTCAGAAAGGACCTTACCAGAACATTTGGTTCACTGGTCGCACGTTCTGAGGACACCATCCTCGCTAACATACGAACACTGGCGGTGCGTCAAGAGAACATAATGGTGGCCAGAGTCCACCTACAACAGATGAGACAGGACCTTGACGAGCCTGTACGAGCTTTTGCTGCGAGGATCAGAGGACAAGAAAGCGTCTGCAACTACAAAACCAAATGTACTTGTGACCCTGCTCGAGAAGTCGACTACAGCGACATTATGGTCAGAGACGCACTAATTCTCGGCCTCTCTGACGACGAAATCCGCCTTGACATCATGGGGAAAGCAGGCCCTGACCCATCACTTGAGGACGCTTTGAGTTTCATCGAAGCCAAGGAAAGCGGAAAACGTTCAGCCAACAACCTCCTTGAGAACAACCCCTCGTCAGGTGCAGCAGCTGCAAGTTCCTACAGACGATTGGAAAAATTCCGACTTGAAAACCAGCGTAAACAAGCCACAGACCACACCCAAGCACCCCGACCGTGTGGCCACTGCGGCAGGACTTAGGGTTAGGGTGTTGCTAACTCAGCGGCCACCTGTACCGTGCTGATTGGCAAAATCAGCAGTTTCAGCGTCTGGAAAGGAAGGCTCCATTCCCAGCACACACAGTCAGCATGGTACTGGACTTTGCCGAAAATTATACCTGCACCTACCAAAATGAGGTGCAGGCTGCCCATTGGCACAAGAGTTCCGTGACCCTCCATCCCATCGTGACCTACTACGCCTGCCCAAAAGGATGCGGTGAAGCAGTGACTGAGTCGCTGGCATTTGTGTCAAATAACACTGTGCATGATTTTAATGCGGTGCACCACTTCACAAAGATGGCGGTGGAGCACCTTACTGGGACAAGAGGGCTCTGTCTACAGCGCATAATTACGTGGACTGATGGCTGCGCCAGTCAGTACAAGAGTAAGGGGCCCTTTGCCGATATCTCCCATGTCTTTCAAGACTATATGAAGTTGCCTTTGAGCGCCATCATTTTGGTTCACGTCATGGGAAGGGCCCCTCAGACGGCGAGAGCGCAGTCATCAAAAGCCACGCCTTCAATGACACAAAGGCTGGCAGAACTGACATCGCAACTGCAGAGGATCTGTACAACTATTGCCAGACGTCTGCACTCAACAAGCAGCCACATGATGAGGATCAGTGCCATCACCTCCTGCGCACTTTTTTCTGGGTGGCAGAGGGAGAAATTCTTCGACAGAGAGGCCGCCAAGAGCAGACACTGAAAGGCACCAGAAGTCTGCATGCCGTCAGATGTGTCGAGGCCAACACTGTTGCCACAAGAGACCTATCGTGCATGTGCGATGCCTGTTTGAGCGGGATTGGGGAGTGCTCCAACATTGAGTCCGTGGCACCATGGCAGAACCAGGTGCTTAAGGCAGTAGCCCCAGCCCAGCAGCCTGCTGCCAGAAGGCAACAGATCCAACAGCGTGTCAGACGTCAGCTTGCTGTTCGTGCCAACAGACCACCTGCACTTGTTGTGCGAGCAGCAGCTGTCAACCAACAGGTGTTTGTATCTGACACATCAGACACTGACAGCAGCTCCCCCCCCTTCTCCTCTTCCACCCCCTTCACCTGAAAATATAACACATATTTCATCAGTAATATCCCTGGTGTCAAAACATGTCGCAATGAGCGCTTTTGCTGCTAGCCCTGCTTACCTCCCCTGGCGCAAGCGCTAGAGGACACGGGTGAAAAATCGCTTCTTTGCAATGTGTAAATGGTACTTTTCTATTTTATTCTGCAGCTTAGGTAACTGCGCATAGTCTTCATTGTTTTTTAAATTTGTGGTGTCGAGGTATGTCCGAATCATATGCTACCCATCTTTTACACATGGCGCAGTTACCTAAGCTGCAGAAATTAAATAGAAAAGTACCGATTTACACATCGCAAAGAAGCGATTTTTCACCCGTGTCCTCTAGCGCTCGCGCCAGGGAGGTAAGACGCTTCTCTCCCTTGGGCCAAGGGAGGTGACCAATGCTAGCAGCAAAACCGCTCATTTGTGTTTCTAGATGCTGTGCAACTCTGATTGCATCGGTGGGCCAAACCGCAGAAAGATGTCAATTATCTTCAGTCTGAAAACGAATCATGTCGTGGTTGGAAGTGCAGAGGTGAATATTCGGGTCTGTCCCAATCCTCATGGACCTTGCAAGAGGGAGGAAAGAGAGCTTCAGAACAAAGGTAAGATAGAATATATTTCACTTATCGATCATAACTTTTCACTACTACAGCTCCGCCCAACAAAGCCAAAATGCTTTATGTCCGAAATTTAAAATGTTTGTTTCATTGTAGCATCAGTGGGTTTGCTTGGTGTCAGTATAATGTGACTGAATGGGGTTTAATCATATGACTCATTGCCTGTCTTTACTCCAATGTGTGGCGCACGTTAGCTATCTCAGCACCGACTCAGCAGCTGAAAAAGGCTAGTACAGTAGTAGTCATTAAACTACTTGCAACAATAACTGCAAAATGGCTTGTCAAATTAATACCTCGCTCGGTGTCATTAGCACTAAGCCATCACGTATGTTACGTTCAGAAATCATATGTTTGGGTACTTTTCAAGAAGAATTTCAGCGTTTGGTATTGATAGATGCATTTAGCTCCTCTCATATAATTTACATGTTAAAAAGTTGGACTGGCAACTTTAGTTTAATGAATATAGACAAGGATAAATACAATCGTTGATGTTTTGTTGTCCCGTCTTGACCAGAAATGTGCATTTCTTGTTTGCCTCTTTTGGACTTTTTGTGTGTATCAGGGAGAATAATGAGAACTGCAACCCAATTGTTTATTTTAATTTTATTTTATGCTATTTGTATCGCTCGCATATTTCAACATACGGATTCAAGGCGCAGGGATTTATTTATGCCGTGTGAGATGGAATTTTTTACACAATACATCACGCATTCACATCGGCCAGCAGATCGCAGCCATTTCGGCGCATATCCTACTTTTCACGGCCTATTTTGTTTATGTTACATGCCTATTTTGTTTATGTTACATGTTACATGTTAAAATGTTTGGCCTGACTAAAGTGTGAAACTGCAAAGGAACTGTAACACACTGTAAATAGCAAGGTTTTTTTCCTCTATTTTTTTCTTTTTAAACATTTCAAAAGTTTAAACTTTGTGTCCAATTTCAAATTCAACGCCTTGAAATGGTTGAAAGAAGGGCAGCCAGGTACGCTCACAACAAATATTTTGAAAGAACTCCATGTTATACAAGGATTAAACGAAATATTTAACCCCCAGCCCACTCCCCAAACCCCCGGTATGTGTTATGTCCCCAATTGTGGTGTTTTTGGGGGAGGGGGGTGTTTTATTCATTCATTCATAGTTTTTTTTAGGATTCTCCTACTTGGACCGTAACACTCCCGTTTTGATAAGTTTGAACTGTTTTGTTTTGTAAGGGGTACACATCTCTGATGAGGACCTATCATGTAACAGTGATGGAGATGAATGGAAGCCACCAAAGGTAAACTATTATTTATGCTTTTAAAAACATGAAATGTGTGTGCTCCTAAATCATAATGAATACATGTGTAAGGGGTGTCAAGTATGTGAAGTATGCTAATAGTACCATGGTGTCTGTCGACAAATCTGCATTGGTTACATCGGAACAAACCAAGTCTTTGGCTTTGTACCAGCAGAACTGATATTGCGTCATGAATGAATGCTACATTTTGTTTATCACAAGGATGAATGAATAAACACATAAAAAAAAAGGAAACTTTTGTTCAATTTCAGAAGAAAAGACAACGTTCAAGTTCATCTTCTGAAGACAGTGACTGCGGCAGCGACAGCACCCACAAAAGTAAGTCTTTGATTGTGTCTGTGGATTTAGGTTTAAAAACGTCTTGGGATTGCCCATCTGCGAGACTAAACATCAATTCAAAATGCAATGTACTTAATTTTACTTGATTTGTCAAGTGGCTGTATGCATGAAATCTTGAAAGTGGCGATCTTTAAGTGCGTATTTTTCAAAACATGCATTTTCTTAGACATCAGACTCAAAGGGACGTAGAAATAAAACTAATGAAGGTATTTGAAAGCGTTTTTTATGCACTGTGTTCCTTGATTTCTTCTCTTTCCAGTAAAAGATAAAAACGTATTTATATGCACATGAGGAATGCACTGACTACAATGGATCCAAGTATGTCTGCGAATTGTGCATGGCAACTCAAGCAGCAGGCTTATCAGTTTGGCATATGTTGTATACATTGGCAACGTTAAACTTGTAAACAAACAAGCAGATTGTGTATGCTTCTAAAGACTAAGCTCACTGATAGTATGCATCTCTTTTTTTGTTTTAAACATATCAAAAGCAGTGATGTTCCCAGGGGTCGGCCCTCGGCCCTGGGCCGGATACCTTGGTCTAATGACCAGTACCTTGTGTCTCTGGCGGACAAATGTCCGATAAGTTTATGTCAGAGACGGACACTGACCGATCGTTTTATTGCCACGTCGGACATGGCAACATTGATCCGTTTATTTAGATCAGGCATCAGATGATAGTCGTCTCCTAATCTCCGAATCGGCAACGTCTTTATTTTATTTGTTTATTTTTATTTACGAGGATTTATATCGCGCACGTATCTCACCACACAAGGCGACTTAAGGCGCATGTTACCTATTAATGCCGTGTGAGATGAAATTTTTTACACAATATATCACGCATTCACATCGGCCAGTAGATCGACTGCCTTTAGGCGCTGCATCCACCTTTCACGGCCTATTATTCCAGGTCACACGGGTATTTTGGTGGACATTTTTATCTACGCCTATACAATTTTGCCAGGAAAGACCCTTTTGTCAATCGTGGGATCTTTAACGTGCACACCCCAATGTAGTGTACACGAAGGGACCTCGGTTTTTCGTCTCATCCGAAAGACTAGCACTTGAACCCATCACCTAGGTTAGGAAAGGGGGGAGAAAATAGCGGCCTGACCCAGGGTCGAACACGCAACCTCTCGATTCCGAGCGCAAGTGCGTTACCACTCAGCCACCCAGTCTTCTGTTGTTTGGTTTAGTAACTTCGCCGTTTGAAGACCGCGCAGTTTAAGAATTTCCGAAAGTTCAACTTCCGGTTGTATAGATTCTAGAAACTGCGAATGCGATCATGCCGCCTGCGAAGAAATTGAAACCAGACAAGGACCAACCCAAGCTGTGTTTTCGACAGTCAGATCATGATCAGTCGTCAAGTGTGACTGTGACCGGACCCACTGTGACTGTGAGTACGAAAACGGCGACGACACCACCACGGACGTTTGTGCCTTCATGGCTTAAACTTTATCCATGGCTAAATTTCGATGGCGAGAGAAAACTGATGTTTTGCACAGTGTGCATTTCAGCAAACCGAAACAACAGCTTCACACGTGGCTGCTCGAATTTCAGAACACACACTCACACACACACATACACACACAGACACAGACACACACAAGAACTAGAAGAAGGCAAGTTTGGAATACAATTACAGTATATTTATCTATCTGGTGTGTGTCACAGTGTGTGTGTACCAAAGGAGGATGTGGACGGCTTATTTCTTTCCACGTGAAATGACCGATTGTTTTTTACAGTTCAGGACAAATGTCCTATACTTCCAGCAAGGCTAGGACATTTGTCCTACAAGGACAAAATCCAAGGAACATCCCTGCAAAAGTTTAAACTTTGTGTCCAATTTCAAATTCAACGCCTTGAAATTGTCGAAAGAATGGCAGCCAGGTACACTCACAACAATTTTTTTGAAAGAACACCTAGTGTAGTTACCACCATGCTGAGAAATTTAGGATGGGAAGGAAAAGCAAACTCTCCATGTTATACAAGGATTAAACGAAATATTTAGCCCCCAGCCCACTCCATTCCTTCATAGTGGTTTTTTATAAGGATTCTCCTACTTGGACCCTAACACTCCCCTTTTGGCTACTGATGATGACATCATGTTATGTCACAGTGTCAGAAATAAGGTCACTCTTGAGTGTACATATTTTTTTCTGGGCTAACCAAGACCCAATTTGGGAAAGAAATAAGTAATTAATGTCACACGCTTTCCTTCTTTGCCACTACTAAAGCAAACGTGTGCAAGATGTAGAGGTTACATGCCGAGTCTCAGTGATTATCAAAAATAATGGTCGAAGTTAGCGGATCATGAAAAATGCGAGCTTCAGCGAGCTTTTTCATGACCGCGAACTGAGACCATTATTTTTGATAATCACTGAGACGAGGTATGTAACCTCTTTATCCCTCCTTTCTTCAGTTATTCAAAGAAAAGAGGAGTTTTTGTGCGAAAGTTTGATCGAATCATATTCACCCAAACAGTCTACCTGCGCAGGCGATCGATTAATGCGCGGTCAGTATATAGTTCCGTGCAAATCATTCAATTTTGTTAACACTTCTTGTCAGTTTCCATGTTTTGAACTAAAATCAAGTACACAGTTATGTTGTCATTCTGCTGTGGCGGTAAAGGCAGATAGTGTGTGTTCTGTTCATGTTTTGGTATCGCTCAGGAAATGTTCTTTCCTCGAATGTGACTAGCAGACAAAGTTTTAACCCGTGTTCCAACGTTAAAAACTGTATGAAGTTTAGTTTTCTGGGGAAAACTAGTGTATGAAACCGCTGCATGTTCTTTAAGTTGATTAAATGTTTGCAATTGATTGCGTGTGATCTGTTTATAAAATGAAATATTGTTGAAAACTGACCGTCGGATTGCAGTCTCGTCGATGCAGCCGAAATCTGGAAGGGGAACTACTCGTGTCGGTAGACAAAGTATGAGAGTTACTTTTCCTTGGAATCTTGCCAGCGATAAACGATTGTGCACGGCAGATCTGAATTCAGAAAACAACCAAACTCATGGATTTTATATTGAGATTCATGTGTTCAAGCCTGTAGTTGCTGGTTTAAATGCGGCATGGTTGTATTGTTTGCTCCAGAAATGTATATTTTGTACATTAGAGTGTTCTGAACTTTTGAGTCGCAAAAAGTAGATCCACAATGTGTACAGTCTCTACCCATGAGCTATCGAGGATTCAGGCCCGTTGTTGGGTAAGTGATTTTGGTTGTTGGGTAAGTTACCGAAAAATAACTAGCCCTACAAGTTTACAGAGAGAAAGAAGCAGAGGGGGGGATAATGTATGTTACACGCTTTAGGAGCATGGCAAGAACGTATTCAAACATAAAATCGTCCCTCCGAAAAATGCACACACGACTTCTATTTCTCCTGTTGTTATTGTTTCTTCTCTTTACAAATTCTTAAACGCTCAGAATACTTAAAACGGCATCCCAGACGACAGTACTGTTCCCTGACGCGAATTTAGCTGCCCTTGGAAAGTGGCTCGCTCAGAAGGCCTGTTAGTCTGAAACTATAAGGACAAAAGTTCTGAACACTAGCTTCCGTCAGAAAGTAGATCTCTCCACAATGGCTGTTCCTGTGTTTAGGCTTGTCAAGCTTGAGTACACAAAACGTGTTTGTTCTCTCCTCAGTTGAAGCTGCGAGACATAAATGCTATTCCGACTTGGTCGTGTGACAGAGTTTTCTTCCACACTCGATTAGCTGATGTCTGGTAACTCAGTCTGACGGCTTCGTTAGACAATCAACGTAATCTCGTGTGGAAGAAAACGTCTGTCACACGACCAAGTCGGAATAGCAGGTATTATCATTCTTGTTAAAAAAAATAATTTGGTGGATGTTGAGTATGTCAGGCTGGTGGGAAGGAGGTTAGTTTGAATATGTGAAATATTCTTAAGAGTTGAATAGATTGATACAGGTCACATATTATAGATCAACTTTCTTTCTTTATTTGGTGTTTAACGTCGTTTTCAACCACGAAGGGTTATATCGCGACGTATTATAGATCAAGTTTGTGTCAATTAGTTGGTCAGTATAAAGTTCTCTGAAACATTATTTTATGAATGTGGAACAGCTTTTATTTTTCAAAAATGTTTGGGGGGGGTGGGGTGATAAGTAGTGGAATCTTCCTTTTAAGACCTCTAAAACACTGATGGACATGACGAAGGCGAGTCGTATAAGCATTTGCTTTTCTTGTTGTTTCAGTGACCAGTGAGACTAAAGACAACACTCCAAGCTGTTCCGCTTTTGAACTGAATCATGTTGCAGGGGGCAAAGTGACGGTATTTGTGGCTGAAAAAAACCCCGGTAATCGTTCTTGGGACAAACCAGCCAGCTGCGCATTCTGTAAAACAAGTCGCGTAAGGCGAAAATACAATATTTAGTCAAGTAGCTGTCGAACTCACAGAATGAAACTGAACGCAATGCCATTTTTCAAAGACCGTATACTCGTAGCATTGTCAGTCCACCGCTCATGGCAAAGGCAGTGAAATTGACAAGAAGAGTGGGGTAGTACCGTAAAATCCCTAGCATAAGCCCACCATTTAGCAAACGCCCACCCCCCACTTTGGACCAAAAGTTGTGCACAGGGGTAACTACCTAGCAAACGCCCACTCTGCTTTTTTCAAAGAGACTATAGGCTCACTTTCACTAGGACTTGTGCAGACTGTTCTAAAAGTCATCTTTTTCACCTTCTTTACCTTTTCGTGTTTCTTTCCTTTTTGTCTTTGTCCCCTCTGCTCACTCCCACCCATCCCCGACAAAGTGAATTAAAATTACGTCATGCTTTTCCACTGACGTCTTTTGTCTGTCAGTGACGTACCGGTACTTTGACGGGCTTCCTGGTGGCCTGAAGTTTGTTCTTGAATCTCTGTGCCATTTTTGCAAAATGCCGAAGCGACAGTCTTTCTATGTCTGTCTGTCTGTCTGTCTGTCTCCCCTCTATCCCCCCTCTCACTCTCTCTGTCGCTCTGTCTGTCTGTCTGTCTGTCTGTCTCTCTCTCACCTCTCTCTCTCTCTCTCTCTCTCTCTCTCTCTCTCTCTCTCTCTCTCTCTCTCTCATGATTGTCCTCGTTGGCCTTCTTTACCTCAAAGTCCCTTTTTTTCTTTTTTTTCTTCACTTCTACTCACACGACCTAACTTACATGCTCTCGGGGTTTGTATTCACTCAATTACACGGTTGAGCACAAAACTTACTTTGTGCAAAGGGGTCTATCCCTAGCAAACGCCCACCCCCCAATTTTGCCCTAAATCTGTGCACAGGGAGGGTGGGCTTATGCTAGGGATTCTACGGTAGTTGCGCTAAGAAGGATAACACGCTTTTCTGTACCTCTCTTTGTTTTAACTTTCTGAGCGTGTTTTTAATCCAAACATATCATATCTATATGTTTTTGGAATCAGGAACCGACCAGGAATAAGATGAAAGTGTTTTTAAATTGATTTCGACAATTTGATTTTGATAATAATTTTTATATATTTAATTTTCAGAGCTTGTTTTTAATCCGAATATATGATATTTATATGTTTTTGGAATCAGCAAATGATGGAGAATAAGATAAACGTAAATTTGGATCGTTTTATAAATTTTTATTTTTTTTTACAATTTTCAGATTTTTAATGACCAAAGTCATTAATTAATTTTTAAGCCACCAAGCTGAAATGCAATACCGAAGTCCGGGCTTCGTCGAAGATTACTTAACCAAAATTTCAACCAATTTGGTTGAAAAATGAGGGCGTGACAGTGCCGCCTCAACTTTCACGAAAAGCCGGATATGACGTCATCAAAGACATTTATCAAAAAAATGAAAAAAACGTTCGGGGATTTCATACCCAGGAACTCTCATGTCAAATTTCATAAAGATCGGTCCAGTAGTTTAGTCTGAATCGCTCTACACACACACACACACACAGACAGACACACAGACACACACACACACACGCACATACACCACGACCCTCGTTTCGATTCCCCCTCGATGTTAAAATATTTAGTCAAAACTTGACTAAATATAAAAAATGAGCAAAAGTACCAACATAGCGAAACACATGATGTCTGTGCACAAAAAAGAATACGAAGTCCAGGAAATACTGGCATGCCCTAAAATGTCCCCCAAAAGAGCAATGCTGTTGGTTTGTTTGTTTGTTTGTTTGCTTAACGCCCAGCCGACCACGAAGGGCGAATGCTGTTGGAACAACTGCGAAACAGAGCAAATTTCAAGCACAACCATGCCGTTTTAAAAGCTGGTACAGGCAAACTCATTCCCTGGCGCTGTCCTTCAGAGCCAGTTGAAGCAACAGACTACAGGCCTAATGTGAGTTTTGTCTGGGATTTTTTTTGGAAAAAAGAACTGTGGAGACATGAAAAGATATATGCAAGTTCACGAAAGGCAAAAAACAGGGAAGGAAAGTTGTTTCAAGATCCCAGATGCTGCTGCCTGCCGATGCTGACTCCACAGAAGGTTTTAAGGAGCACGTTTTGTCTTCAATGGCAGATGATGATGTAACTCGAGTGGCCAGAAATGATGTTCTTATCGTGGCTTATGCCGAAAGGTTGTATCAGAAGCATGGTCACCGGAAGCACAAGAGGAATCACATCAGACAGAAACTCAGACAACTGGGTCGATTTGTGATTGCAGCCAGACAGGAAAAGTCAAATGTCACAGATCTGAGCAGTTGCATTGATGCCTCAAAGTTTCCCTCAGTGATTTCTGCTGTGCGTCAACTGTGTGGCTACTCATCAGTCAACAATGGTTACTGCAATCCATCTTTAGCCTTGAAACTTGGACATGGTCTAAAGAAATATGCGCTTGTACTGAGAAGTAATGTCTCGTGGAGGGCAATGTGGACCTGAAAGAACGATGCAGCAGCTATAGCAACATTAGCTCAGAAGAAGTGGAACAAACCGCATGTTCTTCCACTGACTGAAGACGTAAGGCGTGTCACTGAGTACTTAAAAGAAGAAAGAAGCAAGTCTCTGGCAGAATTAGTGAAAGAGTCCCACAACGCCAGCATGGCATCAGCTTGCAAAAGTGACATTGGCAAACATCATCCTTTTTAATAGAAGAAGGAGAGGAGAAGCTGCCAGAATGCTCATCTCTGAGTACGAAACAGCAAGATCTTCCACCGCACCCAAGGATGACATCCTTAAGTGTCTTTCACCCATGGAAAAGAAACTTGTTGACAGCTTCCGACGAGTTGAAATCTTTGGAAAGCGTGACCGAAATGTCCCTGTGCTTTTGACCACAACGATGTGTGAAGAAGTTGATCATCTCCTTGCTGCTCGAGATGAGGTTGGGATCAGCGACACCAATCTGTACTTGTTTGCCAGACCCTACTGTTCATCGGAGGATCATTTAGCTGGATATGAATGCTTCAGTAGTGCAGCCAAGGAGAGTGGAGCTAAACAACCAGAGAACATCACCAGTACCAGGCTTCGTCAACACCTTGCCACTGTTTCACAGGTTCTTAACCTCACCGAGCATGAGTTGGAACAAGTTTGTGGGCATATGGGTCACAACATTGCATCGTGAATTCTACCGACTTCCGCACGACAGTCGTATCAGCTGGCGAAAGTCAGTCGACTCTTGATCTGCATGGAACAAGGAAACATCAGCAGATTCCAAGGAAAGACCTTGGAAGAAATAGACGTTGATCTTGAAATACCAGACAACGAGGTGAAAGAGGAATACGAGAATGAACAAGACAACAGCACCGAAGGCTTGGAAACAGAGACTGACCCAGTTGAGACAGAAGAATCTGTTCCCACAGCCACCTGCAAAGCTACGCAGTTGCAAGACAGCGGAAAACACAAACAAGAAAAATTGAGGGATTTCTTGACAACTGCACAAATGAGCGTCATTCATTGCCATTTCAGATGGCACATTGACAGTTCCAGTGTGCCGAAGAAAGGAGAGTGTGAGGCACTTATCAAATCTGAAAAATCTTTGGCAGGGAAAAGCTGGAACAAAATCAAGTGCACAGTTACAAATGAAATTCAGAAGAGGAAGCGGGCAGTTGAGAGGCTTCGCAGAGATTAACTGTATCAATGTTTAGGGCTTGAGAATGTGATCCTGAAACTTGTGGATACCACATTTAAGTTTCCATCATGCTGGTAAAGACTTGAAATGTTTGACAACAAATACGTGCCAGATTAACGTTCTGAGCTTGTTTGCATTCTGTACTTTTTGTTGGACCACAATTTCCAAAAGTGCATGTCTAGCAGATCCGTCCCGATATAACCTTGAACGGTTGAAAACGACGTTTAACACCAAATAAAGAAATGTCTAGCAGATGAGTTGTGTAAATAACGTGCAACAGCGACAAACAATATTTGAACAAGATTTATTCTTGAAAAAGCTGCAACTTATATACTGGCCTGTAAAACTCAATAAGTCCGCCAACTGCTAAGTGTTATTTATGAAACACCGGTAAGTCCTTACCGGGTTGTCTCCGAACTGTAAAGTTAGAGGACTCCTCCCTCTCCTGTAAAGTCGCTACCTGTCAGTAACTTCACCAACACTGTGATGAGAACTGACAAAGATGGCAAGAAAGTGGAGACAAACACGCTCTTTCTAACTTTCTGTACGGCAACTATGCCTACCAGAATTGTCATTCTTTACGAAAGTATTCCGGTTGCACCATTTGTCCCATCTCCGTTACGTTGCTTCAAATGCCAAAAATTCGGACACAGCAGTAAACATTGTAAAGGGAAAGACATGTGCAGAGAGTCTGCGCAAAAGAAAAACACGTAGGTAAACTGTGATGGGCCCAAGCAATGCCATAATTGCAAAGGACCACACTCATCATCATCCAGAGAGTGCCCTCAATGGAAGATTGAAGAAAGAATCCAAAAGGTCCGATCAGAAGCAAACTGTTCCTTCGGTGAAGCTAAGCAGAAGGTCATGTCTCAAATGGCAAAACCTTCCTTTTCACAGGTCACGAGTACTCCCTCTGCGACGCAGCCTGTTCCTTCAGGTGTTGAGAACTTTCTATCTAAAGTCACTGATCTCATGGATTACCTTGTGCAGAAAATTGATCGTCTAGAAACTGTTGTAGAGGCTTTGAGCAAATGTCTCGAGAAGACAGCTGTCATTGCCGATGATGTTGACACTGGTTGACATCAAAATTCTAGGTCACAACATTTCAGCAAATTTAGTGTGTAGCTTTTGCTTTCATGCTGTGCAACGTCTGTATGAAGTAGAAAGAAAGGGTCTAGGTTGGTTGGTTTTTAATGTGCCTTCAGCAGATGCTAGGTGCTATTCGAGACCGATGCAGTAATTTTCTTTTTCCCTTCATGTGGCAAGTTCTACGTTTCAGACTATTTACATTCAGATCTATCACTGTAAAAGAAGGTTCTAAAAATTAATCACTTTCACTTTTGGTACTTTAAATCTTGTAAAAAATCTTGATCTCTTTTAAAAAGTTAAAAATCTTGTCCGGGGGAACATCCCGGAAAGAAAGGGTCTAGCAAGCACCTTTGCTTTCCATTGTGTGAATCAACACTGTGATAGGCAGCAAACTTTCTCCTCTTCCCCCCAGATTCCTGTTGGCAATTCTGTTGTCAACACCATAAATCAAAGAGCGGCATTTGCTATGAGATTTTTTATTTTTTTTTGCTTAACGCCCAGCCGACCACGAAGGGCCATATCAGGGCCGTTTTGTTTGTTTGTTTGTTTGCTTAAAGGACCAGACCACGCTGTTTTAAAGGTTATTAGAACCACTAACCGATGACTGAAGGTTAGAGAAATGCACCTAAAGATTCCAAAAATGTAAAGAAATTCACCGATTCGTAGCTTTATCATTGTGATTTAATTAAAAACGTTCTGCCAAATTCGTCTGCTAAACGAGATTTCGAAATGGCCGCCAGTAGACGAGAACCGGATGTGACGTCATTTGGTGTTCGGAAACCGAAAGTTACAGCTTACGCTCAAGTGGGCGTTTGCCTACATCGAGCATCAACAACACGCCGAAGGAATGCGCACGGCTGCTGATAGCTATGAAGTATAGAAAAAAGGTTTAGGCATCAGTTGTCACCTTTTTCCGATGGGCTTACAACTTCTGCAGCAAGACTGATTAACTGGAAACGGCTAACACCATGTGCTGTGTTTCGCGACACTTTCTTCCAATGCGAACGCAGTTAACGGCCGGCAAGAAAACCTGGCACACACAAAACAGCTGTTGCCTAACGCAGTTCCAGTTCCGACAATTGTTGACCACTCACAGGAGGTCAGAAACCGGATACCAATGTCATCAGAACGATCTGCTTTCACTAAACGCAGACGAAAGGAGGTGAGTACATGTATACTGAATGTGTTCTGTAAGGGATAGGGGTTCAGTGTCACTGGGCGTTTTTGTCAGACTGACAGTATTTGTAGTGGAATGGCATCTGTTCCTAATTTTAAGCACATGTGTTAAGATTACAGATTAAAACATATATCTGTTACTACATGTCCGTCCCCATGCACCCACCTTAAAGTTCCCTCTCTCTCTCCCTCTTTTACACTCACCTGGGTAATCGATGAGTCTCAGGTTTAATCAGTGTCCGTCCATATACACATAGACATTCACACAAACACACACACGTTGTTATAGTTGTTATCTTTTAATTCAGTGTTGTATTAAATGGATAAAGAGTCGTTGATACAGCAAGCTTGCATGAATAATTTGCTGTTGTCCTTTTTTTCAGATCAGGTTCTGTAATACAGTAATTATAATTAATACAAGTACAAATTCATGTTTTCAGTCATACTCATAGTGAGTGTGTGTGTGTGTGTGTGTGTGTGTGTGTGTGTGTGTGTGTGTGTGTGTGTGTGTGTGTGTGTGTGTGTGTGTGTGTGTGTGTGTGAAAAGCACTTTGATACTAGAATATTAAGCAGACCTATTCCAACAATACATTTTGATCAGCAGTAAATGTAATGTCAAATTATGAACAACAATCATGTGAGCAGATATATCTAACAGAAACAAATAGTCTAGCAAAATAATACAACCAAGTACATGTATGGACATCATCATCCACATAAAAAAAATTGATTGTAGGAAGAGCACTCTGTGTTATTACCACTGCTTCAGTCAAACTGCCAGTTCAACTTTATCTCTGTGGGTTGTTTTTTTCTCTCAGAGTAACATGGAAAAAAAAAACCTTTAAAAAACTTGCATGCTACAGAGCTGGATCATGCAGCATGATTTATCCGCATAGAAAACTACTGAAACACCTAAACAGAAATAACAATGTCTACAGAAAAAATCCACTGTTTGATTGCTGTCTGTAGTACTCCTCTTGCTAACAGTGGCATTAAAATAATTAAAACTAAACTATGCTCTCTTGGGGGGGGGGGGGGGGGGGGGGGGAGTGCTCTAAGTGCTTTTTGTGTCTACATAGGCAAAACAAAACTATGCAATGTTTCAGATTTCCTGACCCACCCTATGTTTTTCCTCCTTATCCTGGACTATTTTGGACTCTTACAAAAATGTACTTCAAAAATGACAAATCTTAATTTTGCAGGCTTACAAGGAAATTGACTCCTCTTACAACCAGAATACACCATGATTTCAAGCAAATAAAAAACTACATGCACCTGAGAAAAAAACACTTTAATTCAAGAAGTTAGACCTCCTAACCCCAGCTTTTCAATTCAATTCAATACGTTGTTGATGTTGATTATGGAGCTTAACGTCCTCTCAGGTAACTAGGGACCTATATTGGGACATGATTTTTATACAATGTTAAAAGTGTAGGGTGTAATGGGGGGGGGGAGGGGGACTGGAGGGTGACGGTGTGTAGTCGCTAATAAATTTAAAGGTGCGTTTATTATCTAATACCAGACATTTTGTTTTGGCTGGTGTACAGAATAACATCACATAAAATCGCACTCGCAAAACATACAAAACACATAAAATGTACACATCAGTACACACATAACCCAAACCACACATATCCATACCAGCACCATCACACACATATCCACATACATACTCTAGTTTGTACATTATAAAAATAAATACATTATGATTAGTATCATTACTAGTCAACTTAAATTAAGGCTCAAAATAGGTCTTAAGATGGATGTTATTTAGTGTAATGAAGAGATTATAAAAACCAAAAAAGCTATGAGAAAGAAAGTATGAAAGAATTATGCCCATTCTCCAGTGAAAGTTCTGCTGATTGTGGTAACTTTTTTTTCTGTCTAAAACAGGCATCAGGTTAACTGAACGAGCTGTTTGAGGTTGGTTGGTTTTTGGGGTTTAATGTCTCTTCAGCAGATGCTAGCTGCTATTCGAGACCGATGCAGTTATTTTCTTTTCCCTTCATATGGCAAGTTCTACGTTTCAGACTATTTACATTCAAATCTATCACTGTAAAAGAAGGTTCTAAAAATTAATCATTTTCACTTCTGGTACTTTAAATCTTGTAAAAAATCTTGATCTCTTTTAAAAAGTTAAAAATCTTGTCCGGGGGAACATCCCGGAATAAAACCTTCAGTGTTTCCGCATTGTAGTGTTTGTCTCGAAATTCTTGAACGTCTACACATTTTGTGAGAACATGTTCTAATGTCCATGGTTCGTCACATCCAAAACAGTATGGTGGATCTTCACCTTTCAGCAGATACGAATGTGTAATGTGACTGTGCCCAATGTGTAAGCGACAGAGAACTGTCTCTTCTTTCCTGTTGAGGCGACATTGGGGTAGGCTGTCCGACAGCTGGGGGACGATCTTATGAAGTTTATTTTCTTCACATTCGTCCCATTCACTCTGCCATAGGTACTTTATGTACATGTTGGTGCGAGTTCTGAAATCTGAATGCTTTGTATGTTTGTCAGTGACGAGTCTTTCTCTGGCTTCTTTAGCAGCTTGATCAGCTGCAGAGTTGCCTCTAATTCCAACATGGGATGGCACCCATGCAAACACAATCCTTTTGCCTTCTTCAATCAGAGATGCATGTAGCTCTTGGATTTCGACCAACAGTGGGTGATCTAGCTGAGTTCTCTTCACGGCGGTAAGAGCCGATAGGGAATCCGACAGAATCAGGAAGTCTTTCTTTTTTGACTGATATACCTGTTTCAGAGCTAGCTGTAAAGCTTTCAACTCTGCAGAAAATACAGAACTGTCATCCGGAAGACGGGCCGAAAAGGCCCTATCGAGTTTAGGACCAGTGACAGAAGCTGATGCCACTTTACTTTCAGCTTTGGACCCATCAGTGTATATTCGTTGATGGGAAGGAAACTCGGTACAGAACTGGCTAAAACACTGTTTAAAAATCAAATCATTTGTCTCTGACTTCTTTAACCTTGTCAGATCGAGTCGAACAACTGGATCTGGCAATGTCCATGGAGGTGTTTCTGTCCATCGATTTTCACTAACATGATCGAGTTTTATCTTTGATTCGGCCAGATGTGACTGAATCCGAGAAGACAGAGGTGCTCGATCATTTGGGTGACTTTCAAAAAATTCAGAGCATTGTGGTTGAAATACGCATTGGTAGGCTGGATTTGTAGGCATAGCTTTCAGTTTCAACACATAATTTAGGGTGAGTTTCAGGCGTCGCAGCCTCAGAGAGGGTTCTTTGGCCTCAAAATATAAGGACTGTACTGGAGACGTCCTGAAAGCTCCCAGACAAAGACGTATACCCTGGTGGTGTATTGTGTCTAATAGCCTTAGGTTGGATTTTGCGGCTCCACCATAGACGACACAACCATAGTCCAACTTGGATCGGATTAAAGCACGGTAAAGTCTGAGTAGGACTGTGCGGTCAGCACCCCAGTCCGTATGAGAAACCACTTTCAATACATCCAGAGCTTTCAGACATGATGTTCTCAGATACTGGATATGTTTAAGGAATGTTAGTCGACGGTCAAAGGTCAGTCCTAGGAATTTAAATTCTTCAACAACCTTGACAGGATTACCATTCAGGACCAGAGAGGGTTCTGGCATGGCTCCCCTTTGTTTGCAAAGATGCATACAGACAGTTTTGCTGGTGGAAAATTTGAAACCGTTCTCTGTTACCCATTTTTGCACCTTGTCGATACATAATTGAAGCTGCCTTTCCACTCTATGTAGGGATTTGCCACGCACACAAAGTGCAAAGTCATCAACAAACAAGGATGACTCGGATCCTTTCAGTACTGCCTTTACTATGTTATTGATTTTGATGTTGAACAACATGGGTGATAGAATGCTTCCTTGAGGAACACCCATCTCTTGTTGACAGAACTCTGATAGGTTGGGACCAACCCGTACTGTAAACAATCGATTACTTAGAAATCCTTCCACAAAAACAGGGAGACGTCCACGAAAACCCATTTCATGCAAATCAGCTAAAATACCGTGTTTCCAGGTCGTGTCGTAAGCCTTCTCGAGGTCAAAAAATATAGCTAGTACATGTTCAGATCTCGCAAAGGCCTCTCGAACGAAGGTCTCAAAACGTACCAAATGATCAGTGGTGCTGTGTCCCTTTCGGAAGCCACATTGCACATCACTTAAGAGGTTTTGTTTTTCTAGGTACCACACCATCCTAGCGTTGACCAATCTCTCCATGGTTTTACACAGACAGCTGGTCAAGGCTATCGGACGGTAGTTGCTGGGGTTTGTATGATCTTTACCTGGTTTTGGAATGGGGACAATCATCGCTTCTTGCCATGAAGGTGGAAAGGATCCACTCTCCCATATGTGGTTAAAAACCTTCAGCAAGACCAGAAGACAACTTTCTGGTAGGTGTGTGAGGAACTGATAATGTATTCCGTCCAGCCCCATTGCTGAGTTGTTGCATTTTTGTAAGGCTTGTTTGAGTTCAGTTATACTGAACAACTTGTTGTAGTTCTCCTCATTCTGAGATGAGAAGTTTATGGGTTTACGTTCTTGGGTGGCTTTGATTTTTTGAAAATCTGTGCAGTAATTTTCTATTGATGAGTTTTTTTCCATTGTTGAAGCCAGAACGTTTGCTACTTCATTCTTCTGGGTTATAAGGGATCCATTTACCACAAGGTGGTTAATTGATGCAGATCCTTTTTTCCCTTTGATTTTACGAATAGCATTCCAAACTTTACTTGATGATACCTTAGAGTTTAAGTTTGAGCAAAAAGACCTCCAGGATGTTCTTTTAGAATGTTTTATGACAGTGCGACTCTTAGCGCGAAATCTGAAGAAAGTCAACTTCTTGCTAAGGGTCGGGCATCTGTAGAACCTGTGTAGACTTCTCTTTCGCTCAGATCGGGCTTCTTGGCATTCTTGATTAAACCATGGCACTTTAATGCGGTTGTTTGAAGATGTTTTTGGGATGTACTCAGTGGCAATGTCTTGTAGAGTGTTTGTAAAAATAGATGATGGGTCGTCACTTCCATCAAAGACAGTGTCTTCTGTGAGTTGGACAGAACATTCGGCAGTAAAAGACAGCCAGTTTGCCTTGTTCAGGTTCCATCTCTGGGGGGAAGCTTCTTCCAATCCATCTATTTGAGACATCAAGATAGGGAAATGATCGCTCCCACATGTGTCATCATAGACTTTAAATTCAAAGTCTAGAACAAGAGAGGTGTCGCAAATAACTAGATCTAGTATGGACTTGCATCCTGTTGCTGGATGGAGATAGGTTGGTACTCCATCGTTTAAAACGCATAGATTACGATTGTCTAAAAAATCTTCTAGAATTCGTCCTCTCGTACTTAGAGAGTTGCTGCCCCATAAAGGGGAATGAGCGTTAAAATCTCCCATTAAAACAAAGGGAGCTGGTAGCTGATCAATAAGATTTTCAAGATCGTGCTTCGTGTAACATTTTGATGGTGACAGATATACACTGCAGAGAGTGATGGTTTTATCTAATGTCACTCGTGCTGCGACAGCTTGAATGTTTGTACATAGGTTGATCTCACTACAAAGTACACTTTTCTTAATCAAAAGAGCAACTCCCCCAGACGTGTTATTGTCTGAATGGTTTCTAAAAACATTGTATCCAGATACATTAAAATCTTTGTTTGGTTTCAGCATTGTTTCCTGTAATGCTGTAGCAACAGGATGAAATTTGTGTAAAAGTAGACATAATTCTTCATAGTTAGCTTGGACCCCTCTACAATTCCATTGAATAAAATTGGCTATGTTTGTTTAGTTTTAAGAAGTTTCTGCCTCCATACCCTCTTCGTCGGATAAACTCCCAAAATGATTGTATAATGTGATGGGATTTCTCTCCATTTTTGGGGTGCGAGGCGATCTTTGGGGCAGAGTAACTTTTCCCTTGTCCGGAGGTGTTCGTGGTGTGGATTTAGTAAGGTCCACTACCTCCACAACCTCGACGGCCCCCTTCCTGTGAGTTGCCCTGTGAACGGGCTTCTGGGTTGGGGTGGTGAAGCGAACCTCACCAGGAGACCCCATAGGGTCCTCAATTGGGGTGGTGAAGCGAACCTCACCAGGAGCCCCCACAGGGTCTCCAGTTGGGGCGGTGAAGCAAACCTCACCAGGAGACCCCATAGAGTCTCCAGTGGGGATAGCCCCACCTGTGCTTTCATCTGTCTGTGTACAAATACTTTTGTTTCTTGTGGGCTCTGTCCTTTTCAACATGGACGGGCCTGCCTGGACACCCACAGACCTATACGAAATACTGGTCTGGGTGGGTGTTGACTTTGTTGCAGGTCTTTGACTGACTGCTGCCGCAAAACTTTTCTGGAAGGAAAAAACATTCGTTTTTTCAACCTCCTTCCTGGCGTCTGAGAAAGACATCTTTTTCTCCGTTTTTGTTTTTTGAATGGCCTGTTCAAACTTGTATTTTGGACATTCTCTGGAGGACGGGGAATGGTTTCCCTTACAGTTTGTGCAGGTGGGTGGTGATGTGCAGGGACCTTCGTGAGGATCTCCGCCACACCTCTCGCACACTGCCTTCTGTTTACATCCAGCCTTTGAATGTCCAAATCTTTGGCATTGGAAACATCTCATTGGTGATGGAATATACAGAGTCACTCTTATTTGAACAAATCCCACTTTGATTTTCTCAGGGATGGTTGGGGTACAAAAAGTGACGAAAAGGGTGTTGGTGGGTACTCTGATATCGCCCTTCCTGATCAACACCCGGTACACATCAATGACACCTTGATCCTTTAGACCTTCTTTTATTTCAGCCTCACTGAGGCCCTCCAGCTCTCGGCATCGGATGACTCCTTTGCTGGTGTTCAGGCCTCTGTGAGGACTGACCTTGACCGGTCTATCAACAAATTTCTGACCATTCAGACGGAGAAGACCATCTGATGCCTTTTTTGAAGGACATTCAATCAGTAGAGAACCATTACGAAGTCTCTTAATGTTGTCTATCGTTGATGATACTCCTGCAATAACCTTCTGTATCGCAAAAGGCGAAAGTTTGGAGATGGGCTGTGCCTCATCTGCTGTCTCAACAACAATGAAACGGGGCCAGGCCTCGCTGATGTTGTTCTTTGTTGCTCTGACTCGGACTTCATCGTCAGAGTCAGAGTCAACGCAGTATCTTCGTTTGTTCCTGTTTTGGGTGTTTGAAAAAAAAGAAGAAAAAGAAGAGGAAGCCATGTTTGAGGCCTTTATCTTCGTCGCATCTGATCCCCACCCACCACGGAGCCCAACAAGGGGACGCTTAGGTGGAGCGGTTATCCAACTCCAGAGCGCCAAGGATACAGATGGATATACGCAGCGATAAGAGGAAACATATGGTATCAATCTGTAATAGGAGATTTAACTCTTTCCAAGCGGAAACGGGTTAGGTAACAACTTGGCATAATGTTCGTCAACTCTTTCCAAGCGGAAACGGATTAGGTAACAACTTGGCATAGTGTTTGTCCCGACTACCGCCGCCCCCTCCTACCGCCGCTTGCTCCTTTAGCCAAAGGTCCGATGCAATATGCTCAAGACATATACCCAGACTTGACCAGCCGATTGATTGAAGCGGGTAAGCCTTTTTCAACCTCCTGTCTTAGATAAAGACTGGGCCAAAATGATGTGTTGGCGCTACAAAGTCGCAACTAAGTAAACCCCTCAATCATCAGGTCACCAGCCCAAACCGGTACAGGTCGCAGCGCACGGCAAACACGCTGGGTCTTAAGAAGACCACAGAGAAATAAGGATGTGGAAAAGAAGACTTTTGGGAAGTGAAATAAAGGTGACGGATCCAGTCAGGTAGAAATAAGACAAGAAAGGAATCAGAAAACTGCAGGGAATAGTAGGGAGAGTTTTTTGGAAGGAAATATAGGTGAAAGGACTGGTAAGGCAGAAATAAGACAAAAGAAGAGAAGTAAAGGGGTGGGGTAGCTTGGTGGAAACACTCCCGCCGCGTGAAGGCGACCCCATGGGAGCAGCTGTTTGAGGGGGTGGTGATCCTAACACTGGCCTATGGTAACACTGGCCTATGGCAGCTACAACAAAGCTCTGCATACACAGCAAGACTACAATGCAACAGTGCCCAGACTTTGACTGCTACAGCTAGACCAGTTGACAAAGCTCAAGTTGTCACCAAGCAGGACGCCCCAACTGGCGACCAACTATATAGACTGAGGCTGCCTATCTCCAAATCTGACAAAGCAAGAATTGTTACGCAAGCTCCACATTTCTGTTTGCAGTTTAAGCCGACCTTAAGTATGCAATGGTTATGCACTGACATCCCCCCCCCCACACACACACACACACCCCGCAGTTGAGAGTTGTAATGTACCTTTTATTTATCTTACATATATTTGAAGCCTGTGTAGCTCTGTGACAGAAAGAGGTCTCTGATGGCAGCGACCAGACAGGCAGGAAGAACTTTCCTGTTCTTTCGGAAAGTCAGTGAGTGTGCAACTTGTCGGTATGTTCTGAACACATCAAAACATTTTCTTTAATTTAAGCTACATAATATCATGTGGATGCACTGATTGGGTGTAAATAATAACAGCAATTGGTACAGTCAATTCACTAAATGTGCAACAGAACCCTAATCATCAGACATTTTACAACAGCAAACTTCAACAGTCCTTTTACTTTCCTGAATGTCATTATTATTTATTAAAACATGCATCTAGAGCAACATACATATAAATCTTCTTTTATTAAAGTTCACCTGAAATTCAGGCTGCTTTCCCATGCAAAGTACAAATGCAAGTGTCCATAAACCAGGGTTTAATACATGTAGTATGTGAGTGAGTTCTGATGAAAAAGTGATTGTGTTGTAATATTGGTTATTACTGAGTGTTGATGTTACAATGATTACATTATAAAAACAACAACAACAGAACAATGTGAAGAGCAGACTTCTTCTGTGGGCATGCAAGTGAGTTAATCTTGTGTGTGTGTGAAACTAAATGTGATTGAGTGTTACAAATTTAAATGACAACAGTTTTCTTGATAGCCTTTAAAAACAACAACAAATACATACATTTAACAATCAAACAAATATAGGCACCTCAAAAAAAGTTGTATGTACACCTTCGTGGCTGGTGATGCATTCTTGCTCCCCTGCAAGTTTTCATTCTACAATGTACCTCAGGCTATAGCTTCCTCTCTCTCTCAAATCTGCCCCTCCCACACAATACAACAGGTACAGTGGCCACTCTGACACCAGTCTCTGAAATAATCAAGAACAGTTAAAACTGCGATGAGCTGTTGTTCTTTTACTCGTGAATGCAATGCATGAACACTTAAACAATATCCCACTTATTCGCGAGTGCGTTGACAAGGCGAGAGTGAAAAAATAGCACAGACTCGAAAGCAGACGACAAGTTCAGCACAGAGAGCGGGCGTGTTTACCTTTGATCGCTGAGACAAACAGAGTCGCAATTTTCATCGTCACTGTCTTTTCACTACTGCTGGAAGTGGCCTCCGCTCCTCATCTTTCATGCTTGATTCGAGGAGAGAAACTGGTAGTTCGAACATGTACGGTTCAATTTCGTCTGCAGTTACGCTTGTTGCCATGTTGGTAAACTACCATCTTCACACTGTGTGACGTCACGGATAATTTATTCATAAGCCAGTCTCGCGAAGATCACGCGGCACAATGGCGGGTCGTTTTGGAGAAGAAATCCGTCGTTTCGGTCACAAAATTCGTCGGATTACGGCCTTATAAGATTCCAAAGTAAACCAAACATTGTTGAAGACGGTAAGAAAGTGGTTTTCTAACTAACTGCAAACATCGGGAAGTGTTCGGTCGCGCAGGAACACGATTCGAAGCGTTTTTGACGTTAAAACAGCATGGTCTGGACCTTTAACGCCCAGCCGACCACGAAGGGCCATATCAGGGCGGTGCTGCTTTGACATATAACGTGCGCCACACACAAGACAGAAGTCGCAGCACAGGCTTCATGTCTCACCCAGTCACATTATTCTGACACCGGACCAACCAGTCCTAGCACTAACCCCATAATGCCAGACGCCAGGCGGAGCAGCCACTAGATTGCCAATTTTAAAGTCTTAGGTATGACCTGGCCGGGGTTCGAACCCACAACCTCCCGCTCACTGGGCGGACGCCTTACCACTAGGCCACCGTGTTGCGGTTTGCTATGAGATGTGTAGGAGCTGACGGATCTGAACTAGAAATTTTCTGTGGCATAATGAATCTGCCTAAACTAGTGGGTATAAGTAGTTCTAGAGCTATACAGAAAACAATACACCAAGCCACAACATCTGTACAAAAAATCAGTATGCAGGCAGCAGCAGAAGCTGAGTATGATGAAGCAGGGGTTGGTTGGTTGGTTTTTGGGTTTTAATGTCCCTTCAGCAGATGCTAGCTGCATGAAGCAGGGGAGACCGATGATAATGTTCGAGATATCAATGTTTCTACAGAAGGAACTTGGATGACCAGAGGACATTCATCGAAGCAAGGTGTAGTGACAACTATAGGCATGCAGAAAGGAATTAGGTACTGGACACAGGAACAAAATCCAAGTCATGCAAGTCATGCGACTATTGGAAAAAGCAAGACCTCAATTCCGAAAAATTTAGATTGTGGCATGCATACCATGCTCAAGAGTGCACATTGACATATGAAGGGTCTAGCGGGGGGATGGAAGCAGCTGGGACAATTGTGACATTTTTAACAGATCAATTGCCCAGTATAGGCTTAGGTACACAGGATTTGTGGGCGATGGGGATACAAACATATACAAGAAAGTGTGTGATCAGAAGCCGTATGGAGAATTTGGAAATGCTATACAAGCGCACCCAAATGATATTGTAAGCATGCGGAAAGCTGTATGGGCAGTTTTTTTTCCACAAAAAATCTTCTGATGAAGATCCCACACATAACTTTTGTGATGCAAGCTGGTGTCCCTATCTGAAAGCTGAACAAGAAAGAAAACCTTATACCCATTCAAGCCGTTATTTACCATCTGCTGTTATGGATGTGGTAATTAGTTAGTTAGCTGTTGCTTTTCGGGTCCAGCGGACCATAATAGGCCAAATCAGGACCTATGGATGTGGTAAAACCAGTTTGGAAAGACCTGTGCAAAACTCAGCTTCTGTAAAAGTGCCACAAAATCAAAATGAAAGCCTGGGGAACAACATGATCTGGATGTTATGTCCCAAGAAAAAGACCCATGGGCTCAAAATAGTGGAAACAGCTGTTGCAGTATCTGTGTTTAAATGATGGATGCACAAGCTTGATGGAAGTTCTGCGCAAAATGGACATAGAATCGGGACATTTTTGTCGCTTGTACTGCGCACAGACTGATGTATTTCGGATACAAAATGCTCAGCGTCAAGCTAAACTGGCAACCAAGGAGATCCGTAAAGCAAGGCGACAACTCAGGCTGGGTATTGAAGAGCACCAGGCAGCAAGGGAGGGTCATCCTTATGAAGCTGGGGGATTTTAGATGTCTATCTGGTGAGTCATAACTCATATAACTTTCTTTTTTGTATGTCAAAAGTTTGTCGAAAACGAGCATGCTCATACACTTAATTCCATTTATTTTCTTTAATTATTAACACATTTTCACCAAACTTTGCACACATGTTTTCTGATATTATACCTATATCATGAAGTAGGATTTAATAATTTTGAAAGATATTAACATAGTTATGGACCTTTTAATATCTGTATTTTTACTAACTTTTTGTAAAAAAACTGTCGGTCAATTACAGACAAATTTGAGGTTATAGGATAAAAATCCTACTTCATGATATAACTACCCCATTTCTTGTTCTGTGTTTAAAATATTGTATTTCAGCCTCTTTTTATTTGGTGACAATCAGTCACACAAAATATGTTTTTTTTCCCTCTACCGCAACATTTTATTTTGTATTTAGTTAATTTTTGTACACCTTTTCATCATTTTGAAAGAAAATCTATTAATATCAAAACAAATTAGACCATCTCATGCATCTTTTGGCAAAGTTTCATGCCTGTAGCTCTTCCAGATATCAAACAGCATCTTAAAACAGTTTTGGTACCGGAGTTTGGGTGACCTTGGTTGCCCGTGATGTAATCACTGGAGTGTCAGTAAAACCAGTGGCAAGTCCACCTTTGAAAATGGTGAAACACGGGGGTGTTTTCAGCGCAGCCTCTGTCAGCTATTCACACGATTGGTGGAGGGCAGCTTTGAGCTGCTTGTTTCTAGCAACGGCCGTACACTGCATCCTGTAGGGCTGTTTTTGAGTTCATCCAAAGCAGGTGCCTAAACACATCTGGATGGCGGAACATGTGTAAAAAAAAATTACAGCACCACAGACTATGATAAATACAGCACCACAGGCTAATAAAATACAGCACCACAGGCTATGATAAATACAGCACCACAGGCTATGATAAATACAGCACCACAGGCTATGATAAATACAGCACCATAGGCTATGATAAATGATAAATGCAGCACCACAGGCTATGATAAATACAGCACCACAGACTATGATAAATACAGCACCACAGGCTATGATAAATACAGCACCACAGGCTATGATAAATGATCAATACAGCACCACAGGCTAAGATAAATAAAGCACCACAGGCTATGATAAATACAGCGCCACAGGCTATGATAAATGATAAATGCAGCACTACAGGCTATGATAAATACAGCACCACAGACTATGATAAATACAGCACCTCAGGCTATGATAAATACAGCACCACAGGCTAAAATAAATGATAAATGCAGCACCACAGGCTATGATAAATACAGCACCACAGCTGTTTATATCGGACTGTGTTATCGGCATGCATTGTATTCGTGTTGAACATGCATTGCACGTGCTAGTGTTTATGACTGTTGTGCTGTTACTTGTGGCACAGGCGCAGGGAAAAAGTATTTTGAAGTTGTAGGTTTACATTGAGTGATACTTGTCGAACCGGCCTTTACCAAGCTGTTGATGTCGAAGCGGCTTGCTTCGCCCCTTCAAGACCCCGAGAAGCGAGTCTGTCCCAGTGATAGCTTCAGTGATCCGGACCCTGACGAGACGATCATCACCGGCACCTCCGACATGGCGTCCAGCACACCCAATCCCAAGGGCAAGGCCAGTCAGGAGGAGCAGCGGCTGAAGGAGAAGCTCCAGACCTTCCTGAGCGATCCAGATCTCGTGAAGGCCCTCTCGACAGCAGTTGCAGCACAGGTGATCAGCGAGTTCCGCAAGGAGTTAGGCGAGCTGAAGGCGGAGGTGGCGCACTACAGGGGTGAGCTGGAGAAGCGGGACGACGAGATCGACCAGCTTCGGGACAAGGTTGACGACCTCGAGCAATACAGCAGGAGGAACTGTATCCGCATCAACAATCTCCCGGAGCTGGACGGCGAGGATACTGATAGCGTCATCAAGGCTGTCGGCAAGGCGGTAGGCGTCGAGCTCACCGAGGACATGCTCGACAGGAGTCACCGAGTTGGGAGGAGACCGGGACCAGGTGACACTTACAGCAGAGCCATTATTTGTAAGTTCGCCTCCTACAGGTTCAAGTCAGCTCTGATGAGGAGCAAGAAAACCTTAGCCAAGACCGATGCTAAGAAGATCCTCCCCGACCGCGCATGGGCTGCAGCTGGGACGCCGACCCAACCACTGACATTTTTCCACAAATTAACATTGATGGCCTTCCACTATTCGAGTCTGCATCTACACAATTCTGGCCCATTCTCGGGAGGATTTGCAGCCCTATACAGTCAAAGCCATTTTTGATAGGTTTATACTGTGGTGAGAAAAAGCCACAAATTCTGGAAGAATATCTTCATGATTTTTCAGAAGAGATGCTCACTCTGAGAGAGGAACCTGTTAACTTTGCTGTTGATGGACAGGACATACCAACATATATTAAATTATGATCTTGCTTTGCTTGTGATGCACCCGCCAGGCCCTTTATTAAACGGATAAAAGGACACACTGGTTATCATGGCTGTGAGAAATGTGAGCAGTGGGGATTTTGGCTGGGGAGAATGACATTTCCTGAGATGAGAGCAGCAGTAAGAACAGATGAAAGCTTTCAGCATGGAGCCCAGACAAATGGTCCTCATCATACTAGCCCTGTACCATCACCTTTGCTTCAGATTTTGGACATAAAAATGGTTACACAATTCCCATATGAATACACGCACATGGTGTGTCTTGGAGTGATGCGTAGACTTTTAACAGTTTGGCTGCGTTCACCAGTAAGTAAAGGATTGAGGTTAGGTCAGGTGGGGATTAATCAAATCTCACACAGTTTGCAGTGTTTTAGAGACTACATTCCACGAGAATTTTCACGGAAATGTCGTGGTTTGGACGAGGTTGACCGATGGAAAGCAACTGAATTCAGGCAGTTTTTACTCTTCAGTGGTGTTGTTGCTCTTAGGGGAAGATTGTCTCGTGCAATGTATACTGTTCAAAAAAAGAAACGCATAGCTTGTAATATTTGGTTAATTTAGTTATATGGCTACAAGGATATCCACCAAACTGCAGAAAATGTTTATCTGGTCGTCGACCTTTCGTCCATTGCCACAAGTGAGCTCTGCACGTGACGCATGCGTTATCAGTGGCTACAATGTCAAAATTGCTCATTTGGCATGACCACTCGTCATGCTTCAGTGTAATCTCGTGAAACTCGGGGAATATTGAGCTCTCACCATGTCTTCCAAAACCCATAAAAGCGGATTGTTCGCCACAAAGAAATCAGACGACAATTCAGCGACGAAAGATGGCCCGATTGAGCAGAGAAGACCGCCAAATTGCATTGGGTCGTTTACAAGCAGGCCAAAGTCAAAGTGCAATCGCCAGGCACTTCCACGTGTCCCAGAGCACCATCAGTAGACTGTGGGTCAGGTTTCAAGCCACTGGCTCCGTTGCTGACTTGCCACGAGCGGGAAGACCAAGGGCGACAACTGCTGCTCACGACCGCTTCATACGGCTCCGCCACCTCCGGAATCGTTTCCTGTCGGCATCATCTTCTGTCCAGGCTCTCCCCGGTTGGTTGGTTTTTGGGGTTTAATGTCTCTTCAGCAGATGCTAGCTGCTATTCGAGACCGATGCAGTTATTTTCTTTTCCCTTCATATGGCAAGTTCTACGTTTCAGACTATTTACATTCAAATCTATCACTGTAAAAGAAGGTTCTAAAAATTAATAATTTTCACTTCTGGTACTTTAAATCTTGTAAAAAATCTTGATCTCTTTTAAAAAGTTAAAAATCTTGTCCGGGGGAACATCCCGGAATAAAACCTTCAGTGTTTCCGCATTGTAGTGTTTGTCTCGAAATTCTTGAACGTCTACACATTTTGTGAGAACATGTTCTAATGTCCATGGTTCGTCACATCCAAAACAGTATGGTGGATCTTCACCTTTCAGCAGATACGAATGTGTAATGTGACTGTGCCCAATGTGTAAGCGACAGAGAACTGTCTCTTCTTTCCTGTTGAGGCGACATTGGGGTAGACTGTCCGACAGCTGGGGGACGATCTTATGAAGTTTATTTTCTTCACATTCGTCCCATTCACTCTGCCATAGGTACTTTATGTACATGTTGCTCTCCCCGGGCCACACCGATTATCGGACCAGAACGTGCGGAACCGCCTGCATGAAGCTGGTTTGAGAGCTCGCAGACCTCACAGAGGAGCTGTCCTCACCCGCCGCCATCGCCAGAACCGAGTGCAGTGGGGCAACCAGCACCTTCGCTGGACCGTCCGGAATCACTGGAGACACGTGTGGTTCAGCGACGAGTCCTACTTCCTGCTCCAGCGACATGATGGTCGGAGGAGGGTCTACCGGAGAGTAAACGAACGTTACGCGCCCAACTGTGTGGATGAGGCACCCGTTCATGGTGGTGGAGGCGTCATGGTGTGGGGGGCGATCAATACCGCTGGAAGGAGCACCCTGGTGCACGTCCAAGGGCGCATAACTGCCCAGCGATACGTGGAGGAAATTCTGCGCCCACACGCCCTTCCTCTTCTGTCTGACCAGGATGCCATATTCCAGCAGGACAACGCTCGCCCGCACACAGCACGACTCACCACCCAGTTTCTCACCGACCACCATGTCCAGGTGCTTCCCTGGCCATCCATGTCGCCAGACATGAACCCGATAGAACACCTCTGGGATGAATTGGACAGACGTGTGCGCAGGCGAGAAGAAGCGCCGGCAAATCACCGCGATCTATTGCAGGCACTTCAGGAGGAGTGGGACACCATCCCACAGCAAGATATCCGGCATCTGATCCAGTCCATGCCCAGAAGGTGCCGGGCAGTTGTTGCTGCTCAAGGCAGTCACACCCCCTACTGACTTGACAGCCTCGGCACCCAATCGTATTGATTGACTGATTGATTTGAAGATGCAAATGAACTGTGTGTGCATTCAACTGTGTCCATACCAAATTTCAAACAAATAATCTAAATATTGGATTTTCTGTTAATTTTTTCGAAAAATAAAACAAATTTGGCAAGTAGCAACTATGCGTTTCTTTTTTTGAACAGTATATAAACATTTCTTGCTGCTGTTTGTTGGCATTCATTGTCTTGCTAGTCCTGTTCTTTACAGAACTCAAGGCTTGTTGTGTGGCTTTGTTGAACAGGCTATTCATATATATATATGGTGGTGAATTCATAGTATACAATGTACATGGTTTACTGCATCTTGCAAATGATGTTAAACTCTTTGGGCCTCTTGATTCATATTCAGCATTTTCATTTGAAAATTTTCTTTGACATTTGAAGACGTTGGTTCATAAACCACAGTCTCCATTGCAGCAAGTTGTGAGAAGAATATCAGAAAGGGTACAGCATGGAGTCTTTGGCTTCAGAAACTCTAACAAACTGCAGGATAACAACGTGCCAAGGAAGGAGCATTTGCACACCGTATAGAGTAGGCTAGGGCAAAATCGGTCAAGATTCACTTCCGGGAGCACGCACGGGCAGATGCTTGGTAAGTTTTTTCCTGTTTTCTCAAAGTAAACCCCGGTTTACACCCTGTGCTGCACCCGAGCGTTTGTAGACAGATGTCAGGTAACGTCTGCTATAATTTTATGATGGCTGATGCTGTATTTGTGGCAAAAACTTGCAATGAAACCGTCAGTCGGGAGCTAAAGTCCGGATGCGGACCAGATTTGGATGGCTACGGTCAAGATTGTTTACTTTTTAGGACCATTTTCGTCTGTTTTCTCGTTATATTTTGCACTCTGGCATATTCACGCATTAAACCCAACACTCTTCTCGCTTTTTGCATCAATAGAAAATCTATGTCTGCTTTAGATCTCCGTACTTGCCCGGGCATCAGCATTCACTTTATTCATTGCACTATGTATTGAAGGCTAAAGTCCATCTCATTTCAGCCCAGAACAGCTAAAGGGCTAAAGTCCAGAACAAAAAGAGAAAGACGTCTTTGTGTTTGATTTATGCATGCTATAAGCCCAGTTTGATTGATGTGCAATGTATGACATACTCTTGAGAAAACACAGCAATGTCTTTGCATTGTAGTAATACTACTACTACTACTAATATAAGAAGAAGAAGAAGAAGAAGAAGAAGAAGAAGAAGAAGAAGAAGAAGAAGAAGAAGAAGAAGAATTAATTGCATTTATAAAGCGCATTTCTGTATACCTCAATGTGCTGATGCCCGGGGTCTTCAGTTTGAATTTCACCCTTTGAACTCTTGACTTGATGTTGAAATGCCAAAACATTGCTTTCACTATAGCATGGGTATAACTATTTTAAGAATGTGTTGTTCCTTGTTCCAGCTGATGGACATCAGATGCTACTACTGCGAGGGCAAATTTGACTCAATCAGAGTCGTCAAAGAACACCTGGAGTCAAATCATTCAGATAAACAGCCCAAATTTCGTCAATTGACCATTGATGAAAAAACAGGGAAACATTTGCTTTCAAATATGAAGCATGCGCAGCGAGTCCCGAAGGCCCCCCCAAAAAAGAAGAAGGCCCCCCCAAAAAAGAAGAGGACGACTTTGTACCGTTGTGGCTAAAAGCTGCAGCTCGCTTGAAAGATCAGGGTCTTCTGTCGGCTTGGATATCCCTACATGAAATAATTGCTGACGGCACACTACCACTTGACAACATTGCACTCCTTCTCTTTCTAGACGTTGCCACTTTCTATTCTACAAAGAAAACATGTGGAATGAGATTCGCAAGTCAGACCAAAACGTTTTGGCAAACAGCTTACAAGCTTTTTGGTGGGATGGTTGGTTGGTTTTTGGGGTTTAATGTCTCTTCAGCAGATGCTAGCTGCTATTCGAGACCGATGCCTTTTTGGTGGGAAGCTACTTCGATTCATGGGTGGCCCGAAAGGACTAGGTCAAGTTGTTGAAGGTTCGGCTGACTCTGGGAGATGCCTGTCATCAGAATCAAAGGTAAATTTCATTGTACCATCAGTCAACTGCTTGGAAACACAGAATGTCGGAGAGGCAAAGCCTGGGATTATGCAGCAGTGTATAGAAACCCTCTCACAAACAACCAGCACTGTGAAGATTTCATTTGATTCCAAGAAGATCCATTCGTGTTTGAGCGACAGTCATGGAGACGAGGATCTCTTCGACAACGAGCGGACGCCTACACTGAAAGAGACCAAAATGCGATTGGACACGGAAACCAAAACAGTGGACGAGCTGCAAGAGAAACTGGAAAACGGCAACCTATCACCTTCAGACCTTCACCGTGCTGTAAATCTCGTTAGCTGCCGAATACGAGACTTGCGGCAGATGGCAGTACTTAGTTAGTTAGTTAGCTGTTGCTTTTCGGGTCCAGCGGACCATAATAGGCCAAATCAGGACCCCACAAGTTAATCATTGCACATTTTTAGATTAAAACACTTCTAATACATAAAATCCGTAACGTCACCCGAAGGCAACAAAAAAGTCAAAGCAAAACCCTATATGTCAAATAAACTAGGTTGTTTTAAAATTCAAATCTTAAAATAAAGACCAGACTCCTTTAAAAACCCCAAAAGAGCTGAAGAGCTGACCTCTGTAAAAATACTTTTCAAGCTCGAGGTGCCAAAATACTTTTCTCGTTGATCATACAGATCAGCACACTCGGTGAGAAAATGACTCACAGTAAAACCAGTATCACATGCGTAGCACCATGGTGCCTCTTCTCTTTTAAGCAGATGAACATGAGTGAGATAAGTGTGACCAGTATGTAACCTGGCCAAAACACTTTCTTCTTTTCTACTTGAAGCCACTAAAGGAAGTGGCTTTAAAAGGTCAGGAAGAGTTTTATACAATTTGTTTTCCGTGCAGGCAGACCAACGGTCTTGCCAGAGTTTTAAGCTGTAACAAAGTGTCTTCCTACGCAAGTCAGTAAAAGGAACAGACTGCTCAGGGAGACGAGGAACCGTCAAATCTAGAGCATCCTTTGCTGCCTTGTTAGCAACCTCGTTGCCGTTTATGCCCATATGACTGGGCGCCCACATAAAATTGATAATCTTGCCTTCAGAAATAAGCTTAGTATGAAGGTCGTGAATGTCGACTAAAAAAGGATGAGTAAACTTTCTGGTGGATATCGCTTCAAGAGCTGAAAGCGAATCAGATACAATCAAAAAAGACTGATGTCTGGATTGATAAATTAATTTTAATGCCAAGATGATGGTCCTAAGTTCTGCCGAATACATCGACGAACCATTAGGGAGCCGGAGTTGTAGTGGTTGATGTAATTTCTTGTTAGAAACTGCTGCCGCAGCAGCTGAATCATCTTTGAGAGAGCCGTCAGTAAAAATAAATTCATACTCTGTGTACTTTGAGCACTGCTCAAGAAACAGCTGCCTAAAGACAGAGTCCGAGGTTTCATTCTTCTTGAAAGAAGTTAGGGAAAAATTGACGGTTGGGTTTTCCAACTGCCAGGGTGGAGTGTTTGTTGTCAAAGGATCGTCACAGACAGAATCAATATCTATAACAGCCCTTTCACATTCAGAGAGCATACGTATGCCGAAAGTTGGTATTTCAGTAGGTTTGGCTAAAAATTTGTCCTTCAGAATGGGATTAATAACACATTCATGAGCAGGGTTTTCGGGGTTTGCCTTTAGCTTTAGGTAGTAGTTCATGGAAAGCCGAAGTCTGCGGATCTCCAGAGGAGGTTCTCGCGACTCGGCATACAAACTATCCACTGGTGTTGTGCGAAAAGCACCCAAACAAACTCTCAGACCCTGATAGTGGATGGGATCTAAGGCCTTAGTTAGTTAGTTAGCTGTTGCTTTTCGGGTCCAGCGGACCATAATAGGCCAAATCAGGACCCCACAAGTTAATCATTGCACATTTTTAGATTAAAACACTTCTAATACATAAAATCCGTAACGTCACCCGAAGGCAACCAAAAAGTCAAAGCAAAACCCTATATGTCAAATAAACTAGGTTGTTTTAAAATTCAAATCTTAAAATAAAGACCAGACTCTTTTAAAAACTCAAAAAGAGCTGAAGAGCTGACCTCTGTAAAAATACTTTTCAAGCTCGAGGTGCCAAAATACTTTTCTCGTTGATCATACAGATCAGCACACTCGGTGAGAAAATGACTCACAGTAAAACCAGTATCACAGGCGTGGCACCATGGTGCCTCTTCTCTTTTAAGCAGATGAACATGAGTGAGATAAGTGTGACCAGTATGTAACCTGGCCAAAACACTTTCTTCTTTTCTACTTGAAGCCACTAAAGGAAGTGGCTTTAAAAGGTCAGGAAGAGTTTTATACAATTTGTTTTCCGTGCAGGCAGACCAACGGTCTTGCCAGAGTTTTAAGCTGTAACAAAGTGTCTTCCTACGCAAGTCAGTAAAAGGAACAGACTGCTCAGGGGGACGAGGAACCGCCAAATCTAGAGCATCCTTTGCTGCCTTGTCAGCAACCTCGTTGCCATTTATGCCCATATGACTGGGCGCCCACATAAAATTGATAATCTTGCCTTCAGAAATAAGCTTAGTATGAAGGTCGTGAATGTCGACTAAAAAAGGATGAGTAAACTTTCTGGTGGATATCGCTTCAAGAGCTGAAAGCGAATCAGATACAATAAAAAAAGACTGATGTCTGGATTGATAAATTAATTTTAATGCCAAAATGATGGCCCTAAGTTCCGCCGAATACACCGACGAACCATTAGGGATCCGGAGTTGAAGTGGTTGATGTAATTTCTTGTTAGAAACTGCTGCCGCAGCAGCTGAATCATCTTTGAGAGAGCCGTCAGTAAAAATAAATTCATACTCTGTGTACTTTGAGCACTGTTCAAGAAACAGCTGCCTAAAGACAGAGTCCGAGGTTTCATTCTTCTTGAAAGAAGTTAGGGAAAAATTGACGGTTGGGTTTTCCAACTGCCAGGGTGGAGTGTTTGTTGTCAAAGGATCGTCACAGACGGAATCAATATCTATAACAGCCCTTTCACATTCAGAAAGCATACGTATGCCGAAAGTTGGTATTTCAGTAGGTTTGGCTAAAAATTTGTCCTTCAGAATGGGATTAATAACACATTCATGAGCAGGGTTTTCGGGGTTTGCCTTTAGCTTAAGGTAGTAGTTCATGGAAAGCCGGAGTCTGCGGATCTCCAGAGGAGGTTCTCGCGACTCGGCATACAAACTATCCACTGGTGTTGTGCGAAAAGCACCCAAACAAACTCTCAGACCCTGATGATGGATGGGATCTAAGGCCTTGAGGACATTTCTCTTTGCAGAACCATAAACAATACAACCGTAGTCCAGCTGTGGACGGACAAGAGACCGATACAGACGTAACAATGTTGCTCTATCAGCCCCCCAATCCGTGTGACTAATAACTTTGAGAACGTTGAGACCCTTTTGACATTTGGTTCTTAAATACTTGATGTGGGGTAAAAAAGTAAGGTTGCTGTCAAAAATCAGACCAAGAAATTTGACTTGTTTAGAAACTTTAATCTTATGGTTGTTTATGAAAAGAGAAGGCTGAAGAACTTGATGTTTTTTTCCTGTGGAAATGAATACATTCTGTTTTAGCCAGGGAAAATTTGAACCCGTTCTCTTGAACCCATTTTTGAATTTTGGAAATACACAGCTGAAGCTGCCGTTCAACCCCAGCAAATGTTCTTCCCTTGGCAGAAATTTGAAAATCATCAACAAAAAGAGATTTGTCGATGCCAGACTGGAGTCTCGAGAAGACAGCTGTCATTGCCGATGATGTTGACACTGGTTGACATCAAAATTCTAGGTGAACATTTCAGCAAATTTAGTGTGTAGCTTTTGCTTTCATGCTGTGCAACGTCTGTATGAAGTAGAAAGAAAGGGTCTAGGTTGGTTGGTTTTTAACCCAATGCCTCCCGCAGCGCCCGCTAGCGCCCGCAAAATGAGCCTTTTATAGTTCCCGTAACGCCCGATAGCGGCCGCTAAACACCAGGTCGCTTACTTTCGGTTTCGCTTTGACCTATCCCATCATTCAATACCGCTAATACGCACTTCCGTTTCCGGAGGAAGTAAGGTGTTTTCCTGTGAAAACTGCATGGCAAAACTAAAAGTGGTTCGATTTTTGTGATTTTTTAAAGTTTGTCAATTTTGTGTGTGGCCAAAATGGAGAATCTTAGCAATGGCGACTTCTGGCGTGCCATCATGGGCGAGAGTGATAGTGAAGAAGGTGGTTTTGAGGGGTTTTCTTTGGACGAAATTAACAAGAAGGACGAAAGTGACATTGACCTAGATGTTGTTGTGAACGATGAACAGCTTCTGAGGGAATTTGAATCGAGTGACAGTGATCGTGATAGTGATAACCATGGTGATAGTGGTGACAGTGATATAATTTTACCTGTTCTTGCTGCTCCAAATCCTCGTTGAAAAAAAAACCGGCTGTCAAAACAGAATCGTAATGAACTGACAACAAGGTGGAGTGATAGAACTACTCCTGTCCAGCCAAAAAAGTTCGATGTTGGTGTGACACCTGTCGGTCCCCGAAACTGTCTTTGGGTGTGTTATCTGCGATCTTCACTTGTGCAAAGGAGAATGTTTCGCAGAGTTCCACCAGCACCTGGCTCAGTCCATCCACTAACTACTTTGTCTCTTATGTGCATCTTCTGTTAATTTTAGTGACTGACAAAATTAGCAAGCCAACAACGCAAAGTTTTGTATAGTTTTTATTAACTCTAATAACAGAATGTCATATCACTGATACTTTCGAAATGAGCATTGTGTAACGTAATACAAACTGGTCCTGAAAAAACACCTAGCACCATTATAATAACTGTTATTTTTATCAAATGATGTTGCTGACTGACTAGCAGTTGTGTATAATTTACAATTTTGCCACTTGGAACATTTTTGTGCCTAAAAAAGCAAGAGAAGGGGACTAGAATATATTCTGAAAACGTGGATTTTTTGCATCAGTCAACTTTATCATTTTTTTCCAAGCTGTGGATTAAGGTAAAACTCTCCTGGTGTTTCATTTTAAAGAAGTTAAATCTTTCAGCAATTTTTAGATCCAAACTACACTAAAATGTGAACAGTAGTTATTTTTATATGATTTTTTAAAGTTGGTAACCGGGTGCCTTGTACGGAGTTACTCCCCTTGCACTGGGAAATAGATAAGCAACAGGCTCTCAGAATGCGGGAGGCAAAGGGTTAATGTCCCTTCAGCAGATGCTAGGTGCTATTCGAGACCGATGCAGTAATTTTCTTTTTCCCTTCATGTGGCAAGTTCTACGTTTAGACAATTTACATTCAGATCTATCACTGTAAAAGAAGGTTCTAAAAATTAATCACTTTCACTTTTGGTACTTTAAATCTTGTAAAAAATCTTGATCTCTTTTAAAAAGTTAAAAATCTTGTCCGGGGGAACATCCCGGAAAGAAAGGGTCTAGCAAGCACCTTTGCTTTCCATTGTGTGAATCAACACTGTGATAGGCAGCAAACTTTCTCCTCTTCCCCCCAGATTCCTGTTGGCAATTCTGTTGTCAACACCATAAATCAAAGAGCGGCATTTGCTATGAGATTTTTTATTTTTTTTTGCTTAACGCCCAGCCGACCACGAAGGGCCATATCAGGGCCGTTTTGTTTGTTTGTTTGTTTGCTTAACGCCCAGCCGACCACGAAGGGCCATATCAGGGCGGTGCTGCTTTGACATATAACGTGCGCCACACACAAGACAGAAGTCGCAGCACAGGCTTCATGTCTCACCCAGTCACATTATTCTGACACCGGACCAACCAGTCCTAGCACTAACCCCATAATGCCAGACGCCAGGCGGAGCAGCCACTAGATTGCCAATTTTAAAGTCTTAGGTATGACCCGGCCGGGGTTCGAACCCACAACCTCCCGCTCACTGGGCGGACGCCTTACCACTAGGCCACCGTGTTGCGGTTTGCTATGAGATGTGTAGGAGCTGACGGATCTGAACTAGAAACTTTCTGTGGCATAATGAATCTGCCTAAACTAGTGGGTATAAGTAGTTCTAGAGCTATACAGAAAACAATACACCAAGCCACAACATCTGTACAAAAAATCAGTATGCAGGCAGCAGCAGAAGCTGAGTATGATGAAGCAGGGGTTGATTGGTTGGTTTTTGGGTTTTAATGTCCCTTCAGCAGATGCTAGCTGCATGAAGCAGGGGAGACCGATGATAATGTTCGAGATATCAATGTTTCTACAGAAGGAACTTGGATGACCAGAGGACATTCATCGAAGCAAGGTGTAGTGACAACTATAGGCATGCAGAAAGGAATTAGGTACTGGACACAGGAACAAAATCCAAGTCATGCAAGTCATGCGACTATTGGAAAAAGCAAGACCCCAATTCCGAAAAATTTAGATTGTGGCATGCATACCATGCTCAAGAGTGCACATTGACATATGAAGGGTCTAGCGGGGGGATGGAAGCAGCTGGGACAATGTGACATTTTTAACAGATCAATTGCCCAGTATAGGCTTTGGTACACAGGATGTGTGGGCGATGGGGATACAAACACATACAAGAAAGTGTGTGATCAGAAGCCGTATGGAGAATTTGGAAATGCTATACGAGCGCACCCAAATGATATTGTAAGCATGCGGAAAGCTGTATGGGCAGTTTTTTTCCACAAAAAGTCTTCTGATGAAGATCCCACACATAGCTTTTGTGATGCAAGCTGGTGTCCCTATCTGAAAGCTGAACAAGAAAGAAAACCTTATACCCATTCAAGCAGTTATTTACCATCTGCTGTTATGGATGTGGTAAAACCAGTTTGGAAAGACCTGTGCAAAACTCAGCTTCTGTAAAATTGCCACAAAATCAAAATGAAAGCCTGGGGAACAACATGATCTGGATGTTATGTCCCAAGAAAAAGACCCAAGGGCTCAAAATAGTGGAAACAGCTGTTGCAGTATCTGTGTTTAAATGATGGATGCACAAGCTTGATGGAAGTTCTGCGCAAAATGGACATGGAATCGGGACATTTTTGTCGCTTGTACTGCGCACAGACTGATGTATTTCGGATACAAAATGCTCAGCGTCAAGCTAAACTGGCAACCAAGGAGATCCGTAAAGCAAGGCGACAACTCAGGCTGGGTATTGAAGAGCACCAGGCAGCAAGGGAGGGTCATCCTTATGAAGCTGGGGGATTTTAGATGTCTATCTGGTGAGTCATAACTCATATAACTTTCTTTTTTGTATGTCAAAAGTTTGTCGAAAACGAGCATGCTCATACACTTAATTCCATTTATTTTCTTTAATTATTAACACATTTTCACCAAACTTTGTTTTCTGATATTATACCTATATCATGAAGTAGGATTTAATAATTTTGAAAGATATTAACATAGTTATGGACCTTTTAATATCTGTATTTTTACTAACTTTTGTAAAAAAACTGTCGGTCAATTACAGACAAACTTGAGGTTATAGGATAAAAATCCTACTTCATGATATAACTACCCCATTTCTTGTTCTGTGTTTAAAATATTGTATTTCAGCCTCTTTTTATTTGGTGACAATCAGTCACACAAAATATGTTTTTTTTCCCTCTGCCGCAACATTTTATTTTGTATTTAATTAATTTTTGTACACCTTTTCATCATTTTGAAAGAAAATCTATTAATATCAAAACAAATTAGACCATCTCATGCATCTTTTGGCAAAGTTTCATGCCTGTAGCTCTTCTAGATATCAAACAGCATCTTAAAACAGTTTTGGTACCGGAGTTAGGGTGACCCCGGTTGCCCGTGATGTAATCACTGGAGTGTCAGTAAAACCAGTGGCAAGTCCACCTTTGAAAATGGTGAAACACGGGGGTGTTTTCAGCGCAGCCTCTGTCAGCTATTCACACGATTGGTGGAGGGCAGCTTTGAGTTGCTTGTTTCTAGCAACGGCTGTACACTGCATCCTGTAGGGCTGTTTTTGAGTTCATCCAAAGCAGGTCATTGCCTAACACATCTGGATGGCGGAACATGTGTAAAAAAAAATTACAGCACCACAGACTATGATAAATACAGCACCACAGACTATGATAAATACAGCACCACAGGCTTTTTTCTTTTCTTTGTTTTATTGTTTGCTTAACGCCCAGCCGACCACGAAGGGCCATATCGGGGCGGTGCTGCTTTGACATTTAACGTGCGCCACACACAAGACAGAAGTCGCAGCACAGGCTTCATGTCTCACCCAGTCACATTATTCTGACACCGGACCAACCAGTCCTAGCACTGACCCCATAATGCCAGACGCCAGGCGGAGCAGCCACTAGATTGCCAATTTTAAAGTCTTAGGAATGACCCGGCCGGGGTTTGAACCCACGACCTCCCGCTCACTGGGCCACCGTGTTGCGGTCTGTTTCTGATGCAGAGAAAATACAATTATTGGCTGACACTGTAGATGTCAAAGTTAGTTAACTGTTGCTTAATGGGTCCAGCGGACCATTTAGGCCAAATCAGGACCCCAGATGTCAAAGACAAGCCAAAGAAAATAAAAGACAAGCCAAAGAAAATGATCCTCCCTCCAGTGTTTTGGACAAAATAATGGCTTTTATGGAGCGGATGGACACCAAATGGAACTCGCATTTTGATGCGTTGGACAATGAAATGACCTCTTTCTGCTCGAAGCTTGATCAAGCCGCGGTGGAGCCAAAACATGAATTGTCAGGCATGCGGCAAGAGCCGGTGTCACGAACTGAAACCTCTGCTGAACAATCCTTCTCATTGTGGTCAATGCGCATGCGCCAATCTTGGACGTTACTTCCCCCTCGATATCTGTTACTTCCGCTTGGACAGTTTATCTTAAAATGGCGACTACTTATCAGTCACAACGGTTCCATGACCACATGGCAGCACTGCAGCATTCAGACCGGGAGACATTTGCCGGGGCTATCCAGGAGTAAACAGCGTGTTTGCCTTCTGCAATCCAAAACGCACGTTTTGCGAGGTAAGTTCTTTGTGAATCATACTTTTATTTCTGACTTGCTCGTTGCTGGTTATGTTTAATGTTTTAATGCCTTTCAATGATTTCACTTCAGAACAAAAAACGCAACAGGTATAGCTCACAAGCAAGTACTTAGTAGCTCGTTGAGCATAAAATCAATGTCATTTTGAAAAGTATGTCAAAATAGTATCTTAAAGCCACTGTAGAGTCTACGAAATGGTTCAACACACAGAGAGTAATAGTTAGTTAGTTAGCTTAGCAATGCCAAAGCACCTACCACTGCAGGGCGAAATTTACACTTATTTCCACCAACTCACTCCAATGATGAAATACTGCTAGTTTGATAGCATTTGCATGAAGGCTTAATTTGTTTGTTTGTTTGTTTGTTTGCTTAACGCCCAACCGACCACGAAGGGCCATATCAGGGCGGTGCTGCTTTGACATATAACGTGCGCCACACACAAGACAGAAGTCGCAGCACAGGCTTCATGTCTCACCCAGTCACATCATTCTGACACCGGACCAACCAGTCCTAGCACTAACCCCATAATGCCAGACGCCAGGCGGAGCAGCCACTAGATTGCCAATTTTAAAGTCTTAGGTATGACCCGGCCGGGGTTCGAACCCACGACCTCCCGATCACGGGGCGGACGCCTTACCACTAGGCCAACCGTGCCGGTATGAAGGCTTAATGAAAAGAAGTTTTCAATAAAGGTTTAAAGTACACAGTTGTAAAGTTTGTTGTGTATCCGTGTTGTTTTCGCTGTGAAATTGTTTGCCGAGCATAAAAATGCGATCGTGTTGGGGCCGCCATGAAACGGCACGCTCAAGTCGTCTGCACCGGAATCGGGTTCCGTTTTCAAACTCGCTTTACGTCGTGGTTTGTCATTGGATCGACTTTCTGTAAAGCCAACCAATCAGAGAAAGGATTGCTCTTTCGTTCGGCTCCCGTTATACCGTTCCGGTCTTCTTGTAAAGAGCAGAAAAATGGCGGTGAGTGTTACACTTCATGTTAGTTGAAGAATCACGGTATTTATGCTATTAGTACCATTACATAACGGATATATTCCGATTCCTTATTATCTTATCTGTTTAGAGCTATGAATTTTATTTGTGGATGATTAATACAACGCCCGGAATATTAATTTGCATCGGGTCACCCCCTCCTCTCGATCGTACTTTTTTTTGCGAGATTGGAGTTCTACATTCTGGTTCCAATATTTTCCAGTGTAGTTCATGTTAGTAACTGGTTTTCTGTTCTGATCGCAGTACTTTGAATAGATCAAGATTTGCGGAAAAAGAATGTGAAGAATCATTGAAACTAGAATCGTTCTGACAGTTTGGGCGAGTCCACAGTGAACACACTCCTAATCTCAACGATCTATTTTTAGAACCGGGTCGCTACGATGTCGAGGCTTTGCACTTGGAATGTTCCACAAGGGAGAGCAGGTTTGATGTGCTTCACAGCTCCACTCTAGTCATCATTTTGATTCCTTTGTTGTTGCTCAGAAAACTAACTTATATTTTTTTGGCCAAGATAAAAATTTGTTTTTATGATTTACAAGAAAATGAAAGCTTTGGTATTATTATTATTGTGTTTCTCTCTCTCTCTCTCTCTCTCTCTCTCTCTCTCTCTCTCTCTCTCTCTCTCTAAAGCAATCCATGATTCAAGCAATTAATCAATTCACCAACGCTAAAGCTCTGGAGCTTGCTGAGGCTAGTGATTTTTGTGGTATTCTCCGCCAAGTTGGATGTTTTGAGACAACTGACAATGCTATCCTAATGGCGAAAATGCGAATTACTCGCATGAAGGCAAAACTGAAGACTTTGAGGAAACAAAAGAAAGAAACATTTTTGAATTCTCCTTTCCGTGCTTTCCAGCCTTCCACACAATGTGCGTCAGCTGCTCATCCTCACTCACTGCCACAAGTATTTACCCCACCTCCCCCATCACCATCTCTTCAGCCACATCCTCCACCCCCCACCCCACCATCACATCAGCCACATCTTTCTCCAGTGGTTCCACCTGCTTCAGAACCCACTGCCACCCATGTTTCTACCCAACCACGCTCTTCCCCGTTAAAGCGTTTAGATGCCCATTTCAACAAAGTTTCACAGCAGGTCATTTGTTTGAAGAAAAGAGAAACAATGCTCAAAGACAAAATAGGGAATCAACAATGCAAGCTTACTTCACTGCACGAAAAAAACGGGCACTACCTTCCACGAAATGTCAACAAACGAGAAAAGAGACTAAACGAGAATCTCAAGATGCAAGAAACTACTGTGAACAGTTTACGCCAACAGCTTACAACCGCCCTTACACAAAACAGAATTCTTCGTCTACGGCTGGACAAGGAAAAACAGAACAATGCAGTTGTAAAGAAGAGGCTTCTTAGAGCTCAGAAGCGTGCTTCCAAACGGAAAAGGAATGCCGAGATATCTAAAACCTGCCAGATGGAGAATGAACAGAATGCTTCAACAGATGTCAGATGTGAAGTTACAGCTGACTTACCCCAAGAAACAATAGAGATTGTCACACGAGATGAAGACAGAAGGTTTATACCAAGTGTGAAAGCGTGCACAGTAGAACTCATGGCTTCTGAAGTCAGCTCATCCAACGTTGCCCCTGTCATCAGAGCAGTACTCAGACATCTAGTTGGTGTTGATGTGCCTCTCGGTCAACTGCCATCTAAACAGACCGCTGTTAACTTCTCAGACGCGGCTCAGTTCCTCATGCAGGTTATGTACAAGGAGAAGATTGAAGAAAGTTCCAATTTTGGCATTAAAAAAGATGGAACTTCAAGAGACAAAAAGAAGATCATCACATCATCAATCACACTGGACAGTGGCGAGGAGCTGCCCCTTGGCTACAACTTTGTTGCAAAAGAGACCGGTGAAACAATAGCTGATTATGTGAAAGGACGTCTGAATGAAATTGAGATGTCAGGCTCTTCCTCAGGACCAGCCGAGGAGGTTGGTTGGTTGGTTTTTGGGGTTTAATGTCTCTTCAGCAGATGCTAGCTGCTATTCGAGACCGATACAGTTATTTTCTTTTCCCTTCATATGGCAACTTCTACGTTTCAGACTATTTACATTCAAATCTATCACTGTAAAAGAAGGTTCTAAAAATTAATCATTTTCACTTCTGGTACTTTAAATCTTGTAAAAAATCTTGATCTCTTTTAAAAAGTTAAAAATCTTGTCCGGGGGAAGCCGAGGAGGTTGACTCCAATTTCTTCACACGCATGCTGCAAAAGCTGTCATATTTTATGAGTGATCGGGCAGCGAATGAAGGCAAAGCTGACAACCTGTTGAGAGATTGGAGGGAGAAGATGCTGGAAGATGCTGGAGAAAAGGAAACTAGCTATGTTCACTCTTTTCACTGCATGGCACATGCCTTGCTTGGCTTTCTGTACCACTCGAAGGCCTTCTTGCAGGAGCAGCACAAACAGTACAAGGTGGACGAAATTCATCTTGGCCGAGAAGGTCATCAACAGTTCTCCAATTGGCGATTTGAATTTCCACCACAACGATGTGTGCGGAAGGCTTGCAGTCTCATGGGGCCCTAGTGTGGAGTAAGAGACAAATGGCTGGCTCATCTCCGAGGGCAGAAAAAGAAATGCCTCCTCCAGTCCTACCGCGACAACCGGTTTAATGCAGCGTACGAGTGTGCTGCTGTTGTGTTGCACCACCGACAGGACCTTGTCAGTCTCATCAGCAAGCTGGAAGTCCCCAACACTGCAGTGAAGTCTCTGAAACTGGACCTGGAAGATAACAGGCTATGCTCCATGATCCAGGCATACGCAGTGATGTTCGTGCAGCTGACGGGCCCTTACTGGGACATGGCGACCAGCAATGCGGTCAGCTACCTCCATCTTCCCAAGTACATTCAACCAATGGCAGCAGCTGTTGATCACTGGATCGAAGCTCCTGATGAGATGTTGTCATCGGATCACCCAGTCTTCCCAGATTTTCCCCCCTGACCGAGACAACTTCCTGTGGAAGACAGTAACAAAAAAGCCAGCTGAGCCGCTGTTCTTCCGAGACACCCTTGTCAGTCTTCTGAGAGGCATGAAGAAGTGCATTGAAATACAGCTGAAATCGTTCCTGCACGGAGGAGACTATGACAGACGAGGTAAAAAGAGTTGCCGGCAGCGGAGTCAACAACCTCACTGCGGAGCGCCTTTTTGGTTCCTTGGACGCAAGTCAGAAAAGACAACGACACAGTTCTTTGCACTTCCACGGCACCATAGTCATGATTAAGAAACAGAAGAAGGACTTCATGTCATGGTTGGCATTTAATTACATTTGGTTGAAACGGAAACACAATAATAATAAGCAAGGCTATATTTTTGTGATGTTTGTTATTAAAAGTAAAATAAGATGAACTACATGTACTTACTCATGTAGATATTTGTCAACATTAATCATCTATGGCATTTTTTATGTTTCAGGATGTTCTTTCTTTATTTGGTGTTTAACGTCGTTTTCAACCACGAAGGTTATATCGCGACGAGTTTCAGGATGTGGGGCAAGTTCAAGTTGTGAGTGACTATGACTGGGAGGAGGATGCGGAGTGGGAGAAGGCGTGGAAAAAGAAGCTGGCCGACGCCGAAACTGCACTCGAGGGCTACGACACCGAGGAGCTGGCACTTTCGGGGCCAGAAGATGTAAGTAGCAAAGACTGTACTTGTGTGAAAGGTTTTGTTTTGTTTTGTTTGTTTTTAACGTCTCACACACAAGCTCATTTAAGAGTGCTTCTCGGCGACGGTGCTGCTTTGACAGTTAACGTGCGCCACTCAAGTCATTGGTAATTGACTCGGCCAGGGTTCGAACCACCGACCTTCCACACTCAAGGCGGACGCCTTATCCACACTGCCACCGAGGTGAGGTGATATGTGTCATATTGAAGTAAAATAAGTTGGGCTACAATAATTGACTACACATAAGTATTTATTCATCTACATATTTCGTTCATAAAGCAGATTTTGCATTTGTATGTTTCAGGCATGGGAACAGGAAGCGGCTTGTGAGCTGCCGGACGCCGCCACAGCCGAAGATTCGAAATAATTTTTTAGTTGACATGTCCATGATGTCAGTCAATAAATAAATGTAATTGTAAACGATGTAATTATTTGACTTTATGGTTTACATTATATTGTTTTTGTGCATTCTTTCTAATCTTGATCCATGCCCATGCCGTAAAGAATCTCTCACACTCTCAGTCAGTCACTCGGTAACATGCATGCACATGCACAAATATATCATACAAAACAAGTAAATTCTTTCTTTATTTGGTGTTTAACGCCGTTTTCAACTACGAGGTTATATCGCGACGAAAAACAAGTAAATGCCAGTTACATATTTAGTTACATCCTTTAGGGCATTAACACATTGCAGGTACAGAACTGATCAGATCTCACTTTATATTTTTAAAATCTGATGATTGTAAGCCAAGTTATGTTCGTTTTAAGTTGCGGCCAATCGCATTGCAGCCACTAGATTGCTAATTTTAAAGTCTTAGGTATGACCCGGCCGGGGTTCGAACCCACGACCTCCCGATCACGGGGCGGACGCCTTACCACTAGGCCACCGTGCCGGTAGTGCCATTAATGTGTTGATAAAATGGTGCCATTGAAGATCTTCTGCGCCACGATGGAGGTTATCGTGTCCTCAAAACACTGCGATCCTCTCCCCCGTACTGGCAAGCAAAACAGATTGGTTTGGTTTTTGGGTGTTAATGTCCCTTCAGCAGATGCTTGCTGCTATTCGAGACCGATGCAGTTATTTTCTTTTTCCCTTCATGTGGCAAGTTCTACGTTTCATATTATTTACATTTAGATCTATCACTGTAAAAGAAGGTTCTAAAAATTAATCACATTCACTTCTGGTACTTTAAATCTTCTACAAAATATTGATCTCTTTTAAAAAGTTAAAAATCTTGTCCGGGGGAACATCCCGGGCAAGCAAAACAGAAAGAGATTGGCAGCTTGGTAGGCCAACTTTCTTTGCTACATTTTTAGCTGCTGAAACATTTAAGGTGGCTTGATCTTCTCCGTGTCCTGTACCGCATGGAGCACAGTGTAGACCCCACTGATGATGACCATCACAACCTGACCTGACAGGAGAAGTCGCAGTTGATATAAAAAGATCCCGTGACTTGGGCTCGTCATTTTGACTACAGAGTTCATGGGCCTTGTTCAGAAAAGTCATCCTGTGTGATCTGCAGCCTCTTGGAAAAGAGTGACGGACCATTTTGTCAGAGTAGAATTTCAGCAGCGGGGGTCCCCTCGCATTCACTGTCTGATCTGGATTGAAGATGCACCAAAGACTGATACAGATTCTGATGAAGATGGGATGGCTTTCCTTGACAAACGTTTGACATGGTTGGTTTTTGGGTTTTAATGTCCCTTCAGCAGATGCTAGCTGCTATTCGAGACCGATGCAGTTATTTTCTTTTTCACTTCACGTGGCAAGTTCTACGTTTCAGACTATTTACATTCAGATCTATCACTGTAAAAGAAGGTTCTACAAATTAATCACTATCACACTTCTGGTACTTCAAATCTTGATCTCTTTTAAAAAGTTAAAAATCGTGTCCGGGGGAACATCCCGGAATAAAACCTTCAGCGTTTCCTCATTGTAGTGACAAACGTTTGACATGCCAGAGGCATGAAGAGGGTGATTTGAAGGTGATTTGAAGGACGTTTCAAGCCTGCATAAGCACAAGCATTCCAAGTCATGCAAGAAAGGTGAAAAAACCTGTGTGCAGGTTTGGTTTTCCCCTCCCCCCCCATGCCAAAAAATGTTTTGCTCCGTCCACTGACTCAGTCTGAAGTAAAGGCGAATTCTGGCATCACCGAAAACTTGAGAGCCATCAAAAGAGAAATTGAAACCGGGTGAGAACATTTCTTTCGGAGAAATTCTGGCACGAGTCGGCATTGATAAGAATCAGTACGTCCTTGCATTTCGTTCTGACCTTGACAGCTGCAAGATCTTTTTGCGACGCGAACCATCAGCGACACGCATGAACAGTAGAAATGATGTTCTAACTCAGGTGTGGATGGCCAACACAGATGTGCAGTTTGTCCTGGATGAGTATGCTTGTGGAATGTACGTGGTGACATACATTAGCAATAGCCAGTGTGGCATAAGTGATATGAAAAACGCTGATGAGGCAAAACGTGGCAACCACAGTGTCAAACAAAAACTCTGACACATTACAAACGAATTCTTGAACCACTGTGAAGTGTGCAGGAAGCTGTCCATCTCCTGATGCAGCTGCCTTTGAGCACAATTAGGGATGTGATTTATGTCAACACATCACCCCCCTGTCAGCGAGTTGTTCTGCTCAAGAATTCCACCATGCTTCAAGCAATGAAATATAAGGACACATATGAGACTATTACAAGCCTGATCGATAGATATCCTGAAAGACCAAAGGAGTTGGAAAACATCTGTCTTGCAGACTTTGCTACTTCGTACGATGTGAAAAAGACAGGATCAAGCAGCTGAACAGGTAAGAAGACTATTAAGAATGAACAGGATTTCCTCGCTTGAATAAATTATGTCACGGGCTGAAATGTTCATATTTGAAAGCTGGGAACACGAACAAGATGAACCACAGTACTTCAGTCTCCCTGAGTTCACAGTTCTTGACAGAAACCCTTCCCCAACCAAAACTCACCGTCCACATCTTTCTTTCTTTATTTGGTGTTTAACATCGTTTTCAACCACGAAGGTTATATATCGCGACGAACCGTCCACATTTGTTTATTTGCTTAACGCCCAGCCGACCACGAAGAGCCATATCAGGGCGGTGCTGCTTTGACATTTAACGTACTGCGCCACACACAAGACAGAAGTCGCAGCACAGGCTTCATGTCTCACCCAGTCACATTATTCTGACACCGGACCAACCAGTCCTAGCACTAACCCCATAATGCCAGACGCCAGGCGGAGCAGCCACTAGATTGCCAATTTTAAAGTCTTAGGTATGACCCGGCCGGGGTTCGAACCCACGACCTCCCGATCACGGGGCGGACGCCTTACCACTAGGCCAACCGTGCCGGTAACCGTCCACATGCTGGCGTGATAGTGTACATCCGTGATGACAGTCTGCTGTCTACCTCCAACACAGCTACAAGCCGAAGTTGCTGTCACAACATTGAAATCGCAGTGGTTGACGCCAGCAGCACAATTGCAGGACTGAGTATAGTTGGAGAAAAAAAACACCACTTCTCTTGATTTAGGCTATCGTTTTCTTCTCTCATTTTATGTTTATATTTTGAAGACAAATACACGCACTGTCATGTGTGCGCATGCGCAAATGTCATAACCGTGGCGCGCTTCTCGTACCTGAATCAGCTGTTCCAATCGTCACTTAGCCTCAGAAAAGCGAACAAGGAAGACATCATCTGACATGGCAAGGTTCGTTTGCGTTATCTTTACGGATGATTGTGTTCTTGACGCCAAAGACATAAAAAAAATTCAAGAAACCACAGGGAAGTCACTGCGATGCCATTAAGGCTTCTTTTAAAACGCAGCAGCTCGACGACGCCAGCCTAGAAGTGACCAGGGACGAGTTTTTCAATGCGATATGTCTGACAACCAACCTGGGTATATCCTACAGGACCCATATTTTTCAAAGAAGGATAAAACTGTTTATACTGATTCGGATGATGTGGGTACCACAGGACCCATACTTTTTAAAGAAGGTTGCACAGAGTTATTTGTCTTGGCGATGTAATTCTTTTGTTTCCGTGAGTACTGATCATCGTGACACATTGACAAAATGGCATCAGCAAGCAAGGCAAACCTCGAGGAAGCTTTCAGAAATGTTGGGTAAGCCATTTTAAATCCTTTGTTGTCTAAACTTCGTTGGTACTAGAAAATGAACGGCACTGTAATAAAGTACTTTCAACAAGTCAGAACATGATCTCTTTGTGTACTTGGAACTATTTATTCATTTGGGTGTGATAATGAGATTCCCACGTGCTTCAGTTATTTAGCTGAGCTCGAAAAAAAAAATATCAACGTGCTGCGCGTACTGTCTTGTGTTTTATAGACTACTTTGTAGATGTACAGTGATGATCAGTGATGCATGGTGAATACAACGTCCTAGTGAGTTAACACCATTTTCACCCTAATGTTAGTTCTGATTTCACCAATATTTTACATCCTTTGTGTCTGTAGCGCGGACGTGCCAAAGGGGATGGTGCATATCCTGCACCACGTGGGTTCCACCAGGCAGGATGTGTACAGGTCAATGTGGAGCAGCCTCATAGTAAGTTAGTTTTACTGTTTTCATTTATACAAAGTGTACTGTTTGTTGATGGCACAGAAGTGTTTATTTATTCGATATCTGGCCTTGTTATTATAAGAGTTCATGTCAGCGTCAAAAGAGCAAGAGTTTTTGTTCGCAAATTCTACTACTTTTAGTATCGCGCTTTATGAATTACATGTGTAGTCTTAAAACGTGAACTTGAACTTCATCTTAACGAATATCGTTATGATTAAACCTTGAATGAACGTCCATTTTATCATTGCATGGACTGAGTCCAGTGAGGTATTGCATTGGAGGAATAAGCTCTTGGGGGAAGCTTCATTTGTGTCGTCCAAAGAAAATGCACGTTTTTGGTCGGCATTACATACTAGGTTCGTTCTAACTCCTGAGAGAGAGAGTCAAAATGTCCACGCTGACCAGGTTGTCCACCATTGGTTTGTTTTATTGAGGGGATGGTTAGTTACAGACGTTATAATAAGTTTAGCCCAAACTGTCATGAATGTTGGTGAATTCTGTTTTTGCGCACTTATTCAGGTTATTGTTGATTTTTCTTGTTACTTTTGGTTGAGCAATGAGTTGCTTACTTAGTGTTCAACAGTATTCCATTCACAGTGTCTTTTATTGTTGTATCTTTTGCTCTGCTTCAGCCAAGGCCGCAGCCCGGAGATCGAAATTGCAGCTATTAGTGCTGAATAATTTATACACAAACACATTTTATGCATGACTTATCTTCCCCTGTGTTTGTCCTTCCAGTGACGTATATGACAGTGAAATTGACCATGAAATGACGAACGCATGATTGAACAGAAAGACCCATACCAGTATTGCATTGAATGTGCTTTTCATTCCTCAATCTGAAGTTACTAAACATTGACTAATTTTTAATGCATACAAAATTGCATGACATGGATAGGCCTCTATTGAATTTAATTACATACTTTTCAAGAAGAAAACCAAACTTTATATTCCAATTGTTCAGACTTTGAGGAAACTGTGCGTGTATGTGTCTGTGTGTTCACTTTGTGTGATCAAAATAACTCCGAAACATGGAGGTTCAGTCTTTATAGAGTCACAACAAGGTTGGTTTTCTGTCTTGTTTATTTCAGGCCAAAGGAGCTTCGGCCATTAGAGGAAAACTACAAGCCTATTCCTAGCACAGTACAGCCACCACAGGTGTCTACTTTTTTTGAAGGCCTGAAAGAGCTCCTTCCCTCCTCATGCTTTTTGGATGTTTGGGAGCCGCGTCGGAAGCCATCTGCCCCAGCACCACCCCCTCTCAGAACTGACTCACCATCGGTTCGCCTGGCTACATTCTTGAGAGTCACCATCACTGTGAGTGTGCTGACGTGACTGCAGTACTAAATTTCTTGACAGTCTGTTGTACTCCTTTTTCTTTATTTGGTGTTTAACGTCGTTTTCAACCATGAAGGTTATATCGCGACGGGGGAAGGGGGGAGATGGGATAGAGCCACTTGTCAATTGTTTCTTGTTCTCAAAAGCACTAATCAAATTTGCTCCAGGGGCTTGCAACGTAGTACAATATATTACCTTACTGGGAGAATGCAAGTTTCCAGTACAAAGGACTTAACATTTCTTACATACTGCTTGACTAAAATCTTTACAAAAATTGACTATATTCTATACAAGAAACACTTAACTAAAGGAGAAACAGAATCCGTTAGTTGCCTCTTACGACATGCTGGGGAGCATCGGGTAAATTCTTTCTCGTCCCAACCAATATGGGACTCCCCCTAACCCGCAGGGGGGTGGTTCAGTACTCCTCTTGCGAAAGACAACAAATAGAGGAAGACACAACAGGCCAACACCAAAATTTTGTTTGTTTGTTTGCTTAACGCCCAGCCGACCACGAAGAGCCATATCAGGGCGGTGCTGCTTTGACATTTAACGTGCGCCACACACAAGACAGAAGTCGCAGCACAGGCTTCATGTCTCACCCAGTCACATTATTCTGACACCGGACCAACCAGTCCTAGCACTAACCCCATAATGCCAGACGGAGCAGCCACTAGATTGCCAATTTTAAAGTCTTAGGTATGACCCGGCCGGGGTTCGAACCCACGACCTCCCGATCACAGGGCGGACCCCTTACCACTAGGCCAACCGATCTCTTCCTGTGAAGCTTGCCAAAGCTTTGAGAAGCCGAAAACCCAAGCCCCGATACTGATGCCGATCGTTGTGCAAGAACCTATGGAGCTGGTTGGGATTGAGTCCTGATTGGTGAGTTAGTTAGTTAGTTTGTTTGTTTCACGCCCAGCCGACCACGAAGGGCCATATCAGGGCGGTGCTGCTTTGACATATAACGTGCGCCACACACAAGACAGAAGTCGCAGCACAGGCTTCATGTCTCACCCAGTCACATTATTCTGACACCGGACCAACCAGTCCTAGCATTTAACCCCATAATGCCAGACGCGAGGCGGAGCAGCCACTAGATTGCCAATTTTAAAGTCTTAGGTATGACCCGGCCGGAGTTCGAACCCACGACCTCCCGATCACAGGGCGGAAGTTAGTTAGTTAACTGTTGCTTAATGGGTCCAGCGGACCATTTAGGCCAACTGATTGGTGAGTATGGCGGCTGCTTGATCATAATTGATATGTGTAACTACATAATTATTACAAGACTCGTATCAATTTTAAGTTTTTTCTCAACTAGCTTTCTCATTCTGTCACTGTGCATGCACACTTTTTTTGCAACACACGATCACAATCTGAGATTTCTCTATCATGTTTGCACAGTCTTGATGACCAAGGGAGATTTTGTATGATTAAGCGCAATACCAACATAAAATGTTTACTCAAAGCCCTCACATGCTTTTGCCGACTCATACACCTGCAATTTCAACTTTGGAGCGCGCCACTCGTCAATTTGAAGCATTGGCTTTGAAGTTAGTGTTTATTTGTTTTTCACTTTGCACTAATATGTCATTTTTTTTGCCATTACACTACTAACTTTCTCGATTATGAGTTATTAGACATGCGCACTTTGAATCTGATAAAATACTGTGCTTCCATGTTGTGTCATATGCCTTTTCCAAGTCAAACAGGACGGACACGACATGCTCTCCGCTTACCAAAGCGTTACGAACAAATGATTCAAAAGGAACCAAGTGATAGGTTGTGGTTTTATGTTTTCGAAAACCACACTGGGTTATGTCCAAAGCACCGTTTTTTTTTAAAGTGCCACAGCAACCTTTCATGCACTAGCCTCTCCATCGTCTTACACAGACAGCTGGTATAAAGACCAACCAGAGAGCAAAACTTTTTTCTGTCCAAAACATTTTTGTCACAACCCAGGTTAATATTCCGATAGCGATTTTGCAAAATTTTGTGTTGCTGATTTTCTATTTAATAAAATCCGATTTCGAGCACCTGATCAAACTGCACCGGGCGGCCCTGAGGCCAGTGACGTCACTCGAGGAACATCATGGCGGACGGTTGTAACTCTGCGGTTGTATCTTCTACCGAAACAGACGTTCCCCCTTTCAAACGGCGAAGGAAAGTCGGTTACTACTGTGCAGTTGCGGAGTGTAACAGCAAGCATGCTGATGGTTTTACATTGCATCAGTTTCCTACTGATGCAGAAACTCAGCGACAGTTGATTAAATTCGTTCAAACTTGCCGAGCAGATTTCGGACCAAGTTTTGGTACGCCGAACCAGAACTCACGGATATGCAGTCTGCACTTCACTACGGATTGCTATCCAAGAAAGATTGCACTGGCTGCAAGTTTTGGACTTAAAGCGAAGATGGTTTTAAACCATAAATCAGTGCCAACAGTGAAAAAAAAAACGCATCGTCTGGCGCCAACAACAGTCACAACGGTGACTTGCTCGAGTACCGTGGCATCCGTCTCCACAGCCAGCAGCACTGTGACACAAGTAACAACGGCAGTTACAGCGCCAATTTGCTCTGCCATTGTGGCTCCATAGCAGTGTTCGAGTCAGAGGAGCCTTTGCCAAAAGGGAACACCAAAGGGTAAGGTGGAAAATTGTATTGTTATGAAGAATACTAATGCCAAAAGGGAACACCAAAGGGTAAGGTGGAAAATTGTATTGTTATGAAGAATACTAATAGGTTCAGTGACACTGACATGATGCCATTATTGAAAAATTCTATACAAGGGCGCTGCATTTGTCAACTTTCACTGAATAAAACTGGATAAATTTGTAAGCTTTGAGTAGAAAATTCTGTTTTCTTGTGTTAAAATTGTTTTAACTTACAAAAATACAGAAGTAGAGGACTAAAGACTGATTGTAACATTGTGCTTGCAGATTCTGGAAGATACTTTGGCAGTTGGGCCTTGTGAATGTGATGTAAAACCTGAACCATCTGACCATCATACAGCTGATTTGTCAGGATCTTGTCATGGAGCTAGTGAAAGTGACAATCCTTTGCCAGTGCATGCAAAAACACGTTAATCTCTAAATCCGAGTCGAAATCGCTGCTTTCACACGAGAGTTGCAATGCAACGTCTCTCTCTGCTTCGCTTGACGCCATGTTTGCTCGCTCAGTGTGTTCCTCGTTTGACGTCACTAGCCAGGGGAGTTAAGCGAAGGCAACATTTTAAGATTGCTCCCCTTATAGTTAATTACAGGTGAGAATGAGCACTTTTAATAGCCAATTACGCGCGATCGGAGAAGATGGAACTTGATATAATTATATTTTTGCGGTCCTGTTATAAATCCCTTTCCAATGGCACAATAAAAAGTGTGCACTCTGGTTGGTCTTTAAGGCTATCGGCCGATAATTATTTGGGTCTTTATGATCCTTTCTAGGCTTCGGAACAGGAATAATTACGGCCTTTCTCCAGTTGGGAGGAAAAGTACCAGTGGACCAGATATGATTGGTCAGTCAGTGTTTGATGTGTGCTAACTGGTATACTTGACATAGTGTTCATATGAAAGTTTTATGGGTTGCAGCCATGGCTACCTCTACTACAGAAGTAGAGTACGCTATGGTTGCAGCTCATCCAGGTCACAGGAACACAAAGGAGCTGGTTCCAGTGATAACATAGGCACATGGAACTGCTTATGGACTACTTTAGAAAGTGTGCGGTTACAACCAAGACTCTCCAGTCAGGAAGGTCTGCGGAAGGGTGCTTGTTCCGTTTCCTCGGACAGGCTTTTCAAGACAAGGTAGGTTATTTACCACATGATTAGGCTTTAATTATGAATGCACTTCAAAGTTCAGTCTATTTCATTATCTGGTACAAGTTCTCTTGCATGCCATATATTTATGCATTGTTTAATAAATACATGAGGATGCATTGTGGCAAGGCAACGTCAAAGTGTCATGCAAATATAAGGTTGATTTCTACTTTCAAATCACGATCACGGGTATAACACAATTGGTATGTTTGGTGTAGATTACCATACCTCTATATCTTCAATAGTACTGACCAAAGAAGAAGGTTTAATTGTGTGATCATGTTTTGATACATATATGCTTCACCCTGAAGATGTGTTTTATTTGTCGTGTTTGAGAACAAAGTTTGGTGAAGTAGAAGCTACCGCTGTAGGCTGGTGTAAGGCTGAAGAAGAACCACTGACAAGTCCATTTTCAAGCAAAGTGAGCATGAACCCAGAGCTCTCTTTCTCTCTCTTTCTATCGGTCTGTTATTCACAGAATGACACTAACAGTCTTTCTTTCTTTATTTGGTGTTTAACGTCGTTTTCAACCACGAAGGTTATATCGCGACGAGACACTAACAGTGACACAAGTAAATAATCTGTATCAATGTAACAGACACTGCAAGGAGGAGAGACATCTACCAGGAAGAAGTGATGGCAGTGCGGCCGACAGGGGAATTCTGCACCACAGGCTATGATGAATACAGCACCACAGGCTATGATTAATACATCACCACAGGCTATGGTAAACAGCAGCACCACAGGCTATGATTAATACAGCACCACAGGTTATAAATACAAGCTATGATAAATATAGCACCACAGGCTATGATTAATACAGCACCACAGGCTATGATTAATACAGCACCACAGGCTATGATTAATACAGCACCACATCTATAAATACAGCACCACAGGCTATGATTAATACAGCACCACAGGTGTACTAGTATTGGTAGTAAATGGCTACATATACCAGTATGTTTCACTTTCACTGTCACACAATCAAATAGTCTAACTATTTATGCAGAGCTGAATTCCAAGACACCAAAGAAATTGCGGTGATACCTGGAGTGTGGAGAGAGGGGAACCAGTGCTGTGCCTGGCCGCCACACAGGAGTGATAAACTCAGGAGTGTGGGGAGAGGGGAACCAGTGCTGTGCCTGGCCGCCATACAGGAGTGATAAACTCAGGAGTGTGGGGAGAGGGGAACCAGTGCTGTGCCTGGCCGCCATACAGGAGTGATAAACTCAGGAGTGTGGGGAGAGGGGAACCAGTGCTGTGCCTGGCCGCCACACAGGAGTGATAAACTCAGGAGTGTGGGGAGAGGGGAACCAGTGCTGTGCCTGGCCGCCATACAAGAGTGATAAACTCAGGAGTGTGGAGAGAGGGGAACCAGTGCTGTGCCTGGCCGCCATACAGGAGTGATAAACTCAGGAGTGTGGAGAGAGGGGAACCAGTGCTGTGCCTGGCCGCCATACAGGAGTGATAAACTCAGGAGTGTGGAGAGAGGGGAACCAGTGCTGTGCCTGGCCGCCATACAGGAGTGATAAACTCAGGAGTGTGGAGAGAGGGGAACCAGTGCTGTGCCTGGCCGCCATACAAGAGTGATAAACTCAGGAGTGTGGGGAGAGGGGAACCAGTGCTGTGCCTGGCCGCCATACAGGAGTGATAAACTCAGGAGTGTGGAGAGAGGGGAACCAGTGCTGTGCCTGGCCGCCATACAGGAGTGATAAACTCAGGAGTGCAGTGAAAAAAAGGGAAACTCCAAAGGCAGACTGGAAAGCTTACCCAATTAACCTAATTTACTGGAATGGTAAGTGTCTTTTCATATTTCTTATATATATATATATATAAATCCTAAAGCCTCCTTAGGTCGACCAATTGTCGCCCTAAGGCCCCCATTTTACAACACTTTCGATTTAGGTCGACCGAAAATCGGTCGACCTAAGGTTTGGCCCCTTTTCTGCAATCCCATTGGACTGACAGCATCGACCCTATGCGCTATCGAGAAGACAGTGCCCAAAGTGTCTTGTCTGTAAATGGCATCAATTTGGGATTTACCGTTTAGGAAAAAAATCAAAAAGTAATTTTGAGACTTATGTTGACCTTTGGAAAATGGGGTCTTTAAGGCAACTACGATAAATTGTCAAATATATTTTTATCTGAGAGTGTTCCTTGTAAAAAAAATGAGATTTGTGGGAATTTTGTTTTACTCGAAATAATGAAATACGTATCCCATTCGTGCTTCTTCTCGTTTTGCGAAACTTGTCTTTTGTGAAAAGATACACAATTCACACTATGAGCCATCACGGATCCATTGATCTTCAAATGGTTCGATCACCACAGTAAGACGAAATTTGACCTTCCGCCCTCATTGGAGCTGTGAAAGGACGCCATTTTTTCTGATGTGCTCTGCTGGTAAACAACTTTTGACGACTTTATTTGATTGTTTTGCAATGTAAAATATATAGTTAGTTAGTTAGTTAGTTAGCTGTTGCTTTTCGGGTCCAGCGGACCATAATAGGCCAAATCAGGACCTCATAAGTTAATCGTTGCACATTTTTAGATTAAAACCCTTCTAATACATAAAATCCGTAACGTCACCCGAAGGCAACAAAAAAGTCAAAGCAAAACCCTTTATGTCAAATAAACTAGGTTGTTTTAAAATTCAAATCTTAAAATAAAGACCAGACTCCTTTAAAAACCCAAAAAGAGCTGAAGAGCTGACCTCTGTAAAAATACTTTTCAAACTCGAGGTGCCAAAATACTTTTCTCGTTGATCATACAGATCAGCACACTCGGTGAGAAAATGACTCACAGTAAAACCGGTATCACATGCGTAGCACCATGGTGCCTCTTCTCTTTTAAGCAGATGAACATGAGTGAGATAAGTGTGACCAGTATGTAACCTGGCCAAAACACTTTCTTCTTTTCTACTTGAAGCCACTAAAGGAAGTGGCTTTAAAAGGTCAGGAAGAGTTTTATACAATTTGTTTTCCGTGCAGGCAGACCAACGGTTTTGCCAGAGTTTTAAGCTGTAACAAAGGGTCTTCCTACGCAAGTCAGTAAAAGGAACAGACTGCTCAGGGAGACGAGTAACCGTCAAATCTAGAGCATCCTTTGCTGCCTTGTCAGCAACCTCGTTGCCGTTTATGCCCATATGACTGGGCGCCCACATAAAATTGATAATCTTGCCTTCAGAAATAAGTTTAGTATGAAGGTCGTGAATGTCGACTAAAAAAGGATGAGTAAACTTTCTGGTGGATATCGCTTCAAGAGCTGAAAGCGAATCAGATACAATCAAAAAAGACTGATGTCTGGATTGATAAATTAATTTTAATGCCAAGATGATGGTCCTAAGTTCCGCCGAATACATCGACGAACCATTAGGGAGCCGGAGTTGTAGTGGTTGATGTAATTTCTTGTTAGAAACTGCTGCCGCAGCAGCTGAATCATCTTTGAGAGAGCCGTCAGTAAAAATAAATTCATACTCTGTGTACTTTGAGCACTGCTCAAGAAACAGCTGCCTAAAGACAGAGTCCGAGGTTTCATTCTTCTTGAAAGAAGTTAGGGAAAAATTGACGGTTGGGTTTTCCAACTGCCAGGGTGGAGTGTTTGTTGTCAAAGGATCGTCACAGACAGAATCAATATCTATAACAGCCCTTTCACATTCAGAAAGCATACGTATGCCGAAAGTTGGTATTTCAGTAGGTTTGGCTAAAAATTTGTCCTTCAGAATGGGATTAATAACACATTCATGAGCAGGGTTTTCGGGGTTTGCCTTTAGCTTTAGGTAGTAGTTCATGGAAAGCCGAAGTCTGCGGATCTCCAGAGGAGGTTCTCGCGACTCGGCATACAAACTATCCACTGGTGTTGTGCGAAAAGCACCCAAACAAACTCTCAGACCCTGATGGTGGATGGGATCTAAGGCCTTGAGGACATTTCTCTTTGCAGAACCATAAACAATACAACCGTAGTCCAGCTGTGGACGGACAAGAGACCGATACAGGCGTAACAGTGTTGCCCTGTCAGCCCCCCAATCCGTGTGACTTATAACTTTGAGAACGTTGAGACCCTTTTGACATTTGGTTCTTAAATATTTGATGTGGGGTAAAAACGTAAGGTTGCTGTCAAAAATCAGACCAAGAAATTTGACTTGTTTAGAAACTTTAATCTTATGGTTGTTTATGAAAAGAGAAGGCTGAAGAACTTGATGTTTTTTCCTGTGGAAATGAATACATTCTGTTTTAGCCAGGGAAAATTTGAACCCGTTCTCTTGAACCCATTTTTGAATTTTGGAAATACACAGCTGAAGCTGCCGTTCAACCCCAGCTAATGTTCTTCCCTTGGCAGAAATTTGAAAATCATCAACAAAAAGAGATTTGTCGATGCCAGACTGGACGTGTTTGACGATGTTATTGATTTTAATGTTAAAAAGTAACGGTGATAAAATACTCCCTTGAGGAACTCCCATCTCCTGTTCAAAAGAATCGGAGAAAGTAGAACCTACTCGGACCTTAAACTCCCTTTCGGCAAGAAAATTTGAAATAAAAATGGGAAGATTCCCATCAAACCCTAAGGTTTTAAGATCTGATAAAATACCATGCTTCCACGTTGTGTCATTCGCCTTTTCCAAATCGAACAAGACGGACACAACGTGCTCTCCGCTTACCAGAGGGTTACGAACAAACGATTCAAAACGAATCAAATGATCCGTTGTACTTTTCTGTTTTCGGAAACCGCACTGGACTATGTCCAAAGCGTCGATCCTTTCCAAGTGCCACAGTAACCGCTCATGCACCAGTCTCTCCATCGTCTTACAAAGACAGCTGGTTAAGGCAATTGGCCGATAATTATTTGGATCCGAATGATCCTTTCCGGGTTTCGGGATGGGAATAATTATGGCCTTTCGCCAGTCAGGAGGAAAAGTTCCAGTAGACCAGATATGATTAAAAATAGTTAAAAGAACTGTCAGGACGTTTTCAGGGAGATGACCCAAAAGTTGATAATGGATATCATCCTGCCCTGTAGCTGAGTCATTGGATTTTAAAATGGCATCCTTTAACTCGTACATCGAGAAAGGAGAATTGTAATCTTCCAAATTGGCAGAATCAAAGGAAACGGGTGTAGCTTCAGATTTATCTTTAACTTTTTGAAACTCTTCAGAATAATGTTCTGAAGAAGAGTTATGATTTATTGTTGAAGCCAAGATATTCGCCACATTTTTCTTGTTGGTTATTACTCGACCATGTTGTTTGAGGCATTGGACAACCTCTTTACGATTTTTACCTTTAATCTTACGGATAATCTGCCATACCTTCTTGCTTGAAGTTTTGAAATTAAGTTGAGAACAGAAATTGCGCCAAGAGGCTTTTTTACTCTTTTTATAAATAAAACGGCTTTGAGCTCGAAGTTTTTGGTGAGCGATCTTATTTGCCGACGTAGGGTATTGGAACATATGCCGTTGAGCTCGTTTACGCTCCTGATTGACAGCTTGGCACTCTTCGTTAAACCAAGGTGTTTTTGGACCTTTGGGTTTAGAGGAAGATTTGGGTATGCTGTCTTTTGCACATTGCACCAAAAGGGTGGAAAAGGTTAAAGCCGGGTCTTCAGAATTTAGAACTTCTGGGGTTATTTGTCCTGAAGTGGAAAGACGAAATAAATCCCAGTTAGCTTTGGAAAATTTCCAGTGTGGAAGGGCTTCCTCGCCCTGATCCTCTTCAAAACTGACAAAACAGGGAAAATGGTCACTTCCACACAGATCCGAATGGACAGACCATTTCAAATCAAGAAATAAAGATGGGTGGCAGATAGCTAAGTCCAAATGAGATTTTTCTCCAGATTGAGTTAAAAAAGTACCCTCTCCGGAATTTAAAAGACACAAATCCAAGTTATCGATGACATCTTCGATAATCTTTCCTTGAATGTTGGAAGATTCACTCCCCCAACGTCGGGAATGGCCGTTAAAATCCCCTACCAAAAGGAACGGGGTTGGTAATTGATGTATTAAGTTTTCTAGGTCATTTTTTGTGACCGTAGTAGATGGCGACAGATACAAGGAACAAACAGTTATAGTTCTATTACAAGAAATGCGAGCCGCTATTGCCTCAAGGTTCGTGTCCAAATGGACCTGATTATAAAGAAAATCAGAACGGATACAAAGTGCATTACCTCGGCCCGAAGACCGTAATAAGCAAATATACCCAGGTAAGGACATAGTTTTGTTTGGGCCAATAAGTGTTTCCTGTAAACAGACTGCAATGGGGTTATGCTTCAAGAGGAGATGGAGTTCCTCCTGATTGGCATTAAAACCTCTGACATTCCATTGTAATATTGTAGCCATTAAAAAGTACTAGTTCTTTAAAAACAATTAAAACATTATTCCATGTCCGATCCTCTATTCCCCTCCGACGCAGGGTAGAATCGGTTTACTTCTTCCAATTCCGACTCCTCCCCCCCGTCGGACAAGGGGGAGTATCGGTTTGCCAAAAGAGTGAGTGATTTATCTCCCTTCTTTTGTCTGGCAGAAGCGCCAGGTTTGACCCTGGTCTTTGTGGGTGATCTGGACGATCTACCCTGGGAGTTTGGTCTTGGTGACTGGACGGAAGGGTTCAATCTTCCGATCGAACTCGACCGTCCAGCCCCCGAAGACCCGGCGGAACAGTTGGAGGATGATTTATTCCTCCACTTTGCTCTGGCTTTGGCAGCTTTTTGCGTGGCTGACTGCGTGTCACATTTATCTGAAATATTCTCAGTGTCCTGCTCTGTACCGACTTCAGTCGTAACTGACGTATGGGATTTGGCAATCTCAGCAGCCGTAGCCGCCCTCTCAACATCAAGGACATCAACAGTTGCACCCACTCCAGACTGACTCGACAGCCTTTCGACAACAGCTTCTAGACGATCAATCTTTTTGATCAGACGATCCAGAACTGAAGTGAATTTGTCAAGAAAGCTGTCAAAAGACGGAGGGACAGTCTGTGCCACAGAAGGAGTACCAGCAACCCTGGAATAAGATACCGAGGGCTGCGCCATCTGTGACATGACTTTCTGTTTTGCTTCTGCAAAAGAACATCTTTCCGCTGTGCGAACCTTCTGAATTGATTCTTCCACCTTGAACAGAGGACAATCTTTTGACGATGAGGAGTGGTCTCCCTTGCAGTTGTGACACTGTTTGGGACCTCTACACTCACCGTCATGCTTTTCTGCAGCACAGTCTCTGCACATTTCCCTGCCCTTACAGTGTTTGCTACCGTGCCCAAAACGTTGGCAACGGAAGCACCTCAGGGGCGAGGGAACAAACAGTGATACTGGAACAATCTCAAACAAAACAATGATCCTCTTTGGTGGAATTGCCGTGCAAAAGGTGAGGAACAATGTGTTTGTCTCCACCTTCCTTCCGTCTCTGTCCGTTCTGGTGACGCGGTGAACGTCGATGACGCCCTGCGACGCCAAGCCTTCTTTCAGCTCCGCACAACTCATTCCCTGGAAATGGTACGAACGTACCACACCCCGAGAGGTGTTCAAGGATGAGTGGCGGGTTACTGAGACTGCGAAACACATCGACCCAACATCCAGGGTAGAGTCGTGTCTTGCCAAAAGCATATCGGACAGTTTCTTGGTGGGACAGTCCACCAAGAAGCTACCGTCTCTTTGTCTCTTCACCGTCTGAATATACTGTGATATTCCTCGAAACCACTTCTCCAAAACAAATGGAGAAATCTTTTGGGTTTCAGACTTAAAGTGAACCACAAGGAATCGGGGCCAAGCCCCCTTCACACCTGCTGTAGAAGCAGCAGCTTCTGCTTCGTTATCACTGTCAGAATCTCTATCATTAACAGCTTTTCTCTTCTTATACAAAGTTTGAAGATTAGAGGTTTTCATAGCACGCAGGCTCAATGAGGTGGGAAATACACGGTCACCCTTGTGAGAGCCCCCGTGACAAGGGAAGGGCCTAAAACTGTCATTTGGCGTCGACCCAAACTGAAACCAAACGCATGTGCTTACGACTGAATACTAAGGTGTCAGCCATTCATCCCCTGGTCACACATGACAAACTCGGGATTCACCATACTTTGGAAAATAAGTGAAGAATTTTATGGGTGAGAAAAGGAAAGTAAAAGGACATTGAGGAGGCAGAAATAGAGAAGAAACAAGAAAAAGAACCTAATTAGGTTCACGGCATCGAGAGTGATGCGATCTTCTCTCTGAAGTTAGTAGAGAAGGCTCCCCCATCCACCACCCGGGGGACGCGCCTCTACGCCAATTAGGGGGCGCGAGGAATGTAAAATATATACGTAAGTAATTTGAAATACAATGCTGATCATAAGCCTGATTTTTACTTTCCACATCGCTCTCTCCACAACTCAGTCGAGTCAGTGCTGAGTGCTCGGATTCTGAACATTGTCGAAGGTGAACTTTCTGCGCATCGATTTCTTTCGATGTAATTGTAAGCGTTTAGTCTACCAACCCGAAGAACACATTTGCACATTCGAGTAAAATCTGTCGTGTGAAAACGTTCAGAGTGCTGTGCTTCATTTGAGTCTATAGAGTATAGTTTCTCAGGTCACAGTGCATGCTGACTTGTCAGTAACAGTCACTGACTGTCACTATAATGTCAGTGTTACAGAAGTTCAGCCACTGGTCATGGAAAATTAAAGTGTATTTATTGGTAAGGGAATTTGATCAACTTTTATGGGTTGATCTATGAACATTCCAGATGAAAGTCTTTAAACCGAGTCAAAATTGATGTGAACAAAAACATTCATTACTACAAAATTCTTCAAGTTTAACCTAATAAAACAAAAACCAGCACCCCTTTGTCACATTTGTGTTGGGAACACACTGACCACTAGCAATATCTGCAACTTGATAAGATGGTCACATGGGGGGGGGGGGGGGGGGGGGTGGACATGCATGTTGAGGCAACACAAAATACTTTATTGTGTATGCTTTTTTTTATCCAGATACTTGCGGCAAAAATGGACTACTACCCTCATTACACCAGAGGTAGGAGGATGAGTGGTCCTCATGGCTTTACGCAATAATTCAGGTAAGAAAAGCTAAGACAAAAACTTTCTTTCTTTATCTTTATTTGGTGTTTGACGTCGTTTTCAACCACGAAGGTTATATCGCGACGGGGAAAGGGGGGAGATGGGATAGAGCCACTTGTCAATTGTTTCTTGTTCACAAAAGCACTAATCAAAAATTTGCTCCAGGGGCTTGCAACGTAGTACAATATATTACCTTACTGGGAGAATGCAAGTTTCCAGTACAACATTTCTTACATACTGCTTGACTAAAATCTTTACAAAAATTGACTATATTCTATACAAGAAACACTTAACAAGGGTAAAAGGAGAAACAGAATCCGTTAGTCGCCTCTTACGACATGCTGGGGAGCATCGGGTAAATTCTTTCCCCTAACTTGCATGAATTATTTCCAGTTAATCAAAGTGACTACCTTTGGCCTGCCCTTTGGCTTTATTATGAGTGGACTTACTGCTGTTTGACTTTGGAGGGCAGAGCTAGAATGGGCACTTTCCTTCGTCGCTTTGATGCGGATGTAATGCCTTCACTACGGTTCTTGCCAGACACAGCTTTTTGATCTGATGAGGCCCCCACCTGTTCAATTACACATTAAGTAATTAACATGCTTCCATTTGAAACTTCGAAGTCTTCATCGATTGACGCCCGACAAAAGCTAATTGAAGCCCGACGGAGCGAAGCGACAGAGGGCTTCAATTAGACTTTGGGAGGGCGTCAATCCACGATGAAGACCGAGAAGTTTCAAATGGAAGCATGTTAATGTTATTGTAATTGAATCTGACGACAATCTCTTTCCTGCTTTCATGCGGTTGTAAACAGACAGAATCATCTGTTCTGTTCAAACACTACTTTCAGTCCACCTACCTGCAAAGGTCAAGTCCCAAGAAAATATGTCTCTGTATTCCTATCGTATCACTCTGCTCCTGTTTTGTTTTCTTTCACAAACATTTTCCCTTCTTTTTTGACGGGTGTCTGGACAGCAAATACCCATGAGTGGTTTATTTTCCAGTAATCAACTCGTGGTCATTGTTTAAGCTCTATTTAATGACCGGTAATTTTTAATGAGTTGGGGCATTCTGACCAATCACAGGATCTGTTTCATTAAAACGCAAACTTGATTGAATTACAATTAACATTAACCAGAAAAGCCTTTTAACATATGATAATTATAAGAATAACTTTGAATGTAATTAGAAAATTGTTTGCCATTTGAAGAATATTCATACCATAAGACTAAATTGTTGAAAAGTGTCAAATGTACTGAAAGTAGATGGCTTTGTCAACTGACCATAAATACAATTGGTTCTTGTGCCTGTTGTATAGGATTAGGAGCACCTGAAAGAGAAGGAACAATGGAACAGAAAGTACCAGCAGGAGGTCGACAGTCTGTCATTCCACAACTAGCAGCTGTCCAAACGAGTTGTGGTACTGCAAGAGGAGCTGGAGGCCGTCGAGTCACAGAAGAAAAAACACAAGGTTGGCACATTTCTTTAAAGCAGTAAAGCGGTAATCAAGACACCAGCATTAACTTGACAGATACAGATTTTTTCTTCGTTGAATAGGGTTGAAGGCATGGCTATCATATTCCTTGGTGGTGGCAATTCCGTTCAATATGTTTTTGTAACGTCTGTGAAATATATACTTTTCCCATAAAACTGAAAGCTTAGTGTTACTGCGACTTCATTTTATCATACTTATTTTCATAGTGTGGCATTTTTCGGTTCTCATCTTTGTTTTGCCAATACATTAACCTTTACTTTAATTGTTTAAAGTTTTAACAAAAACTTACAATGGTAGGAACCCAAGAAAAAGTCCACCCCTCTGCTTTTTGAATGTAATCTATACCTGGCTAAAGTTTCAAATGTACATTAGTATTAGATAGGCCATGAAGCCTGTAAATGCCCCTTCTTGATCTTGTGATCATTTTATTGCTATTTATAGTACAGAAATGGGAACCCGTAAGATTTTGCCATATTTTGTACTCTTGATTTTCTAAATTACGATTGATACGGTCTGTGGAAAAAAAGAGAAATAATTCCTAGACTTCTTGAGTTTCTACTTTCGGTTCACTCAGTTAGTGTAAAAAAACAACCTGTTACTATGGCCATTTTGAATCTCGTATGAAGTGACTAAACGAGATCAGTTGCGTTGATCAGCTCAAAGCGTGGAAAGCTCAATTTTTATCATGCAAAAACAACAACAAAGAGGTGGATCCTCAGCAGGAGCAAAGAAAAAGGCTGTTCGGGAACAGGAATTCCTTTCAACGTATGTTTTCCAAGTTTGACATCGATAGACACTGCATGTCAAAGCTAGACTCATAGGGATCCTGAAATTGACAACACCAAGAAAAGCCGCTGCCAGCATGTGGAGCATCACAGACTTTGTCTTTTGCAAAAGATCTACCCGAGGAACACACCGGCACGGTTGGCCTAGTGGTAAGGCGTCCGCCCCGTCATCGGGAGGTCGTGGGTTCGAACCCCGGCTGGGTCATACCTAAGACTTTAAAATTGGCAATCTAGTGGCTGCTCCGCCTGGCGTCTGGCATTATGGGGTTAGTGCTAGGACTGGTTGGTCCGGTGTCAGAATAATGTGACTGGGTGAGACATGAAGCCTGTTCTGCGACTTCTGTCTTGTGTGTGGCGCACGTTATATGTCAAAGCAGCACCGCCCTGATATGGCCCTTAGTGGTCGGCTGGGCGTTAAGCAAACAAACAAACAAACCCGAGGAACAGGGTGCAGTACATGCCAAAGCGATGTTATCCGAGCCGATAGTGAAAATGAATTTGTCATTGAGCACAGCAGATGTGATTTTACAAGCTGTCAAAAGTGTGTTTCCTGTCTTAAACATCGCGCAGAAGTCTAAGTGTTCCTGCAAGAAGGCTACAGCAATGATGAAACAGATGTCTAATGACATTAGGTCTTCTCTTAAAGAAAAAATCAACAAAGATTTGCATCTTTTTTTTATCAATGACGGTGTGTGCAGCATGTTTGAAATGACTGATTGAAAGTTATGTGGAGTACTCTCATTTTTCTGAAAATGCACGTAGCTTTTTTTTTTTTAAACTCCATGGCAAAATTGAGGTCCCCAGGTCTGTATTACATATATATATATATGCAACACATGCTTCTGTCAGTTAAAAGATATGATTTGTTTTTTATCAGCCTCATCTGGAGATGTACTGGTACCTCAGGCCTCATCTGGAGATGTACCAGTATTGCCAGCCTCATCTGGAGATGTACAAGTATAATGCCAGCCTCGTCTGGAGATGTACTAGTATCACAAGCCTTATCTGGAGATGTACCAGTATCACCAGCCTCATCTGGAGATGTACCGCCATCACCAGCCTCATCTGGAGATGTACCAGTATCATCAGCCTTATCTGGATATGTACCAGTTTCACCAGTCTTATCTGGACATGTACCAGTATCACCAGCCTCATCTGGAGATGTACCGCTATCACCAGCCTTATCTGGAAATGTACCGATACCACCAGCCTCATCTGGAGATGTACCGCTATCATCAGCCTCATCTGGAGATGTACCGCTATCACCAGTCTTATCTGGAAATGTACCGATACCACCAGCCTCATCTGGAAATGTACCGATACCACCAGCCTTATCTGGAGATGTACTGATACCACCAGCCTCATCTGGAGATGTACCGCTACCAAAAGCCTCATCTGGAAATGTACCGATACCACCAGCCTCATTTGGAGATGAACAGGTACGAAAAGCATTGTGATTTTGAACTTACTCACGGGTTACCTCCATTATGAAATTGACCGTGTGGATGCTTTTATTTTTTAAACTTTCCAGGAAATGGGATTTAGCCACCTCTAGGTCGATGTTGTCAGTCTAATGAAATTGGAGAAAAGGCACCAATGGGTGGCCGAGTGGTAACGCACTTGCGCTCGGAAGTGAGTTCGACCCTGTGTCAGGGCGTTAGCAATTTTCTCCCCCCTTTCCTAACCTAGGTGGTGGGTTCAAGTGCTAGTCTTTCGGATGAGACGAAAAACCGAGGTCCCTTCGTGTACACTACATTGGGGTGTGCACGTTAAAGATCCCACGATTGACAAAAGGGTCTTTCCTGGCAAAATTGTATAGCCATAGATAAAAAAAATGTCCACCAAAATACCCGTGTGAAATGGAATAATAGGCCGTGAACAGTAGGATATGCGCCGAAATGGCTGCGATCTGCTGGTCGATGTGAATGCGTGATGTATTGTGTAAACAAAAATTTCCATCTCACACGGCGCCTTGAGTCCGAGTCTGGAGATACGCGCACGATATAAGACTTCATATAACCCATACTTGTCGGTCGCCCTATGCCTAAGTGGAATGTTTTGTATAATGGGAGCTTTAGGGCAACATTTGGCTTTAACACACACACACGTACATATATAGATTGGTTGAATTTAGAATAAAAAGAAAGTACGTACTCGCATTCACCACCAAGAAACTGTTAATTTTTAGGATAGTTGGACATTAACTACAGTACCTGTGTAATCCAGAAAAACACACAAGATAAGCACATAAATGAGGCAAGTCAGGACCATTATGATGATCTGTGTCAAAAGCATCACATTTATTTTAACACGAATATTTATTGGACCATAGTGGCCGAGTGGGCGGCTTGCAGTCTCACTCAATGACAAAGTTAAGCAATGCCGAGCCTAGCCAAGTACTTGGATAAGTGACTGTCTGAGTTGTACACTGCTGTTAACTTGACCCCTCATGGAGGGCGGTGTCTCACTACTCTTTGGGATGAGATTTTAAACGGAGGTCTATTCATAATTCAGTATTCTGAGTACATATGTGCACGTCCTAGATACTGGGAAATACTATGGGTTGTCAACTTTGAATGACTGTCACAATATCTCTGAGCAATGGATGACAAAGGGGATGCTTTGATGTCAAAGGGGATGGATTTGACTTACTGTAACAACCAAGTTTGGGTTTCCAAACATTGCTGTGGGTTTTAAACGATTTAATTTTTAGCCAAAATGCCCCCAAAACAGCACCTAAAACTGGGACAAAAATACACCAGTCTGTGTTGCAGCTGTACATAATGGAGAATAAAGCTCTGTGAATTTTATTGTGATGTTTATGGGTCAGCTGAAGGATTATTCTCGACATACACACTCAAGAATTACATCCATTTTTCTTCTTCTGGGAGTTTGATCGGTGAAGAAAACGCGTTATCGTGCGTTACATTGGTTTCCAGTTTCGACGTCAGTACGAAGTATGATCCCCCCTACACCCTTCAAATAGTTCACTTTTAGGATTTAATCATTTCAAAGACATTTTCTTTTCATAACACAACACGGCGTTATGAAACCCTTTCATCTGAGCTTTTAATCACAGATGTTGGTAACCTACTCCTCTTTCGTTTTTTTCAGTAACGCACGACAACGCAGCCAGCGTTAACATGTAGTCTCGGTTGTCCCGTGAAAGTCGTGCGTTGGAACAAAACAGCCCAGTGGAAATTTCCACTGATGACGTTTTGACACGGGTCACGTGAATACTAACTGAGAATTTTGCTACAAACACGCGTCGGTTTCCGGTTTTTGGAATGAAACGCACGCTCGATGTCATCGTATCCTCACTGTTCGAACGCCGATTTCGAATCACAGTAGGCCTTCACAAATGTTTGATGGTAACTGAAGTCTTCCCTAATGATTTTGATACGTAGTCATTGTTACTGTTTCCAATATTTATAAGAATAAAGCAAGATACAATGCATATTTCAAGCCACAAGCATGCTCACAAGTGGCGCCATGTTGAAATGTTCGTTTCTTCTGTAACATACGATCGACGATCGGACAATGCACTTATTTAACAACTGTTTTAAGAGCATGTTAAAAACTATTTTGCATTCTCTTTTATATGCTTTTTGAAAGAACCGAGTGCTTTGTTTCACTTTTATTGGGTTTTACTAAATGATGTTATTCCTGTTGTGCGCTACGAAGAACCGGAAGTTTACAGCGAAAGCAAGGTCAGATCGTTTCGTGTGAAACGCACACAAGCTTCGCTCGATGTTTTAGTATGAGACAAGCACAAACACACACAAACTATGCGCCTATAAAAGCAACATTGCCTTACTTATTGTTACTCACTGTATTTAATTTTAGGGATTCTTGATTAACTGATCTTTTGTGTAGCTTGATTTCTTAACATTACGTGTTATGGTTTCCATGTAACTCACGCCAATATTCTCTCTGCATACTTACTATCAGTGAGCACACTACCAAAATTTTTTACTTGCTAAAAATTATCTATCTCATCTCAAAACAGAAAGGGGTAACATGAATGCAAATGGCTTGCTATGACTGACAAGTGAAACTTTTGTCCCTGGAAATTGCGTGGGTTACGGTTTCCACTTTAGTCTCATATCTGGCCACCTTATACTTACCAATAATTTTAAACTTTTCTGCACAAAGCAGTTATATATTAATATTGTCTACATGCCATAAGCAATCAGTGAAATAAAATTCCTTTTGTTGGAGATAAAAGCCCAAAGTGGAAACCATGTAACCCACGACATCAAACGTACTACACGCATATACATGCCGTTTCTAGAATAATGCTTAAACATAAGGCCTTCTCATTGATGAATTAATTTGAAGGACAGTCTGTTGTACGTGAAAAAGTGTTTTTTACTCCATTTAGTCATGCTTTTTTTTCTGGTGTCCATGTCCCATAGTTGTGACCCAGTATCTAGGATGTGCACATATGCACTCAAAATCAAGCTTGGACTTGATCCTGACGCCAATGTCCAACTCGGGTCAATGCAACCCGCAGAAACACAGCCAGCATGCATCATAGTCTCAGAATAATCAAAATGATGATTGTGGAGACTCAACGAAAGGCAGGTGTGCTAAGCTGCCATGGTATTATGGGAAATGATTCTATTGTTATTGCAAATTTGTCTGGAAGCATGTGTCGACATAAGCTTGTATGTCTGCTTGATAGGGAATGGGATCTGGGTTGTCAGTAAAATGAAATTTGAGATTTTAAAAGAATCACCAAACCTTAGGGCGACAAAATATAAGTTGAAAGTATTGTACAATTGGAGCTTTACCTTTAGGACGACATTTGGTTGACCTAACTCCCCTGTAGGATTTAACACAATATATATGTTATAATTTTGGTCGCCCTAATCAAAAGTATTGTATAATGGGAGCTTTAGGGCGACATTTGGCGAATTGGATCTGGGTTGTTACTAAAATGACATTTTACTTTTTTGAGAATTTTTTTTTTATACACGTTTTTATTTCTTTTTGGTACACGACATCAACATCAGACAGCAACACTTTTTTGAGATTTGAAAGGAAGCACCAAACCTTAGGGCGAAAGAAACTACGTTGAAAGTATTGTACAATAGGAGCTTTAGGATGACATTTGGTCGACCTAGCTCCCCTGTGGGATTTAACACACATGCATATATTTATATGTTATAATTTTGGTCGCCCTAATCAAAAGTATTGTATAATGGGAGCTTTAGGGCGACATTTGGCAAATTGGATCTGGGTTGTTACTAAAATGACATATTACTTTTTTGAGAATTTTATTCTTTCAGTTTTTTTTTTATACACGTTTTTATTTCTTTTTGGAACACGACATCAACATCAGACAACAACACTTTTTTGAGATTTGAAAGGAAGTACCAAACCTTAGGGCGAAAGAAAATACGTTGAAAGTATTGTACAATTGGAGCTTTAGGATGACATTTGGTCGACCTAGCTCCCCTGTGGGATTTAACACACACGCATATATGTCAAAAATGGTGAGAATGTGATCATACTTTCTCCAAGTCCTTTTTCAGAAATTGACCCGATATTCCGATCTACTTACAAATACCTTTTGGGGTTTAAATTGTGATGTTTTAGTTTAAATAAAAGTTCCACATGATTCTATGTTCCGCCTTGCAAGAGACATCACAATAACTTAACTGTGAATATTTTGTTTTAGGATGAAGACTACTGTCCGGAGAGTGATTTTGATTCTGATAGCACACCTTCTTCCTGCGATTACCCTATGCTGTCACCACCTGCACAAAGGAAGAAAACTTGCCAAGGTAAAAGTCAATGAAAGAAACTGTGAGAAGTAGTAACTCACTGACTGCGACAATTCATGGTTGACCAATTTACTTAAAATTCAGCTTTCCTGAGCCAGAAACCACAACTTGGTCTATAGTTCAGCAATCAGGACATTTCCTAGTTGAGTTGCAATCAATTATTGTACTATCAAGGAAACAATCAAGAGTTTCTTGTGTAAAGAATTTAACATGCTATACAGTGTTGTTGCCAGGCCTCGGTCTTTGGTCTGCGACGCATTCCATTCGATGGACCGATAGTTTTTACGTTTTGGTGGTCAACTGACCGATACATATTCGTACAAGGCGGACAAGGTCTGCAATGAATGGAATGGGAGTTGCAAAGTCGGAAAACAAACCCCGATCGAAATGCTCATGTTCGCTACAAGTGAAAAAGTGTGTAAACTTATAACACAAAATACACATCTAACACAAAAGATTAAAGTCTTTTGGAGTTGTCTTATTTTATTTTTTAAAGCTAGTGGTAGGATTACGTGGTAATTTGGATCAAATCGACAGTGTCTGTTCGGTCAAGGGAGGTAATCACCGTAATGCGTCCGAACGGCACCTTGTTTAGTTTTCCTTGCACAACGTGAGACATTTGAACTAAAGAATTGATACGCTTCGCTGTTAATAGATAAAATGTTTATGGCAACAAATAGATAGACTGCACAATATTCTTTTCACTGAATGAAGTCAAAATAATGTAACTTTTAAAAGAAAGAAAAATAAATAAAATGTCACTGTTTGGCAGTGAACCTGAAAGTGACACAGAAAGAATCAGGACACACACACTGTATATTGTTACAACTTCTGGCTTTTTTGTGTGTGTGCAGAGGATGAAGTGTTTGAACAGCTGAAGGCTGTTTTTCTGGCCAAGGGAAAAGGCAGGCGCCCCAAGCTTCCTGCAGTTGTTCTCACGGATAGACTACTACTTCAGATGTTGCTGTTGAGGGATCAAGAGTACAAAACATATGATGAAGCAGCACTGTTCCTCAACAAACTGTTTCCGGTTGTACCGGTTGCAAGACTTCGGTACATGCAGGTGTCTACAAATGGGAAGAAAGATGCGTCTTCAAGTTCAACTGTTTCACTGTGTGACACTGACAACCTTGGACCTTACGCTGACGTTGACAGACTTCTTGCCATGTACACCACTGATGCCGGACTGAAGAAAGCACTGAGGGCAGAAATCTTCTTCCACAAGTTGGTGCTCAGCGAGACCTCTCCACACCATCGTTGACACTGGTGAAAAAGCTGCTGCAGTTGGGGGGAAGGTGATCGAAAGGCTGCCGCCTCTTCGTGACCCTGAAGGTCCTCCTGCAAAGCGCCCTCGAAGGGAGCTCTTTGAGTGCGAGTCTGACAACGAAGAAGAAGAGGACGACGAAGAAGATGTGAGAGAGTTGGAGGTGGAGACAGAGTTTGACAGAGCATTCCAGTTTCAACGTGTAGGGGAGATTGTTGCTGTCTACTACGAAGACACTTCCTACATCGGTGAAGAGACTGAACTGGGAGGTGATGAAGAAGCAGAAGTCAATTTTATGGAGAGGACAAAAGACAGTGCCATCTTCAAATTAGAGTAATATGTATGTATTTCCTGTGTTTCCCTTTAAAGTCACTTCCTGTCAAACGTACCATACACGCATGGTGGCTAAATCATTTCTTATTGTGAGTATAGATATTGTTGCCTTTTAGTTTACTCCAAGTAATTACAGTTTATCTTCACTTCATCTAGTTCAAGGGTTACTTTCATCCTTTTGGTAACTTTCCTTTCGCTGTCGTTTCAGATGTTGTGGTCATTGTTTTGAGTAAATAAAACTACAAACTCAGACAAAGAGTTCTTCGTACTTATTTATGACCACATCAGCCACTCATTGCCATGGCAGACGACGCAATCCCCTGCCCAGTTGCTGACTGTGACACCACTTTTGGAGCCAACATCCCTGCTGAAGCCCTTGTCGCCTTCATCAAGCTCCACAAAGACACTGCCCATCCCACTGCCGCTCCAGCCCCAGCAGCCAAGCCTGAGAAAGTCCGGAGACCCTCCATCTCAGCAGCTGGGACTAGCGAGGAATGGGCATACTTCAAACAACGGTGGTCAGATTACAAAGCCGGCACCCACCTTCCAGCATCAGAAATCCCTTTCCAACTTCTGGAGTGCTGCGATGACAACCTCAGAAAGGACCTTACCAGAACATTTGGTTCACTGGTCGCACGTTCTGAGGACACCATCCTCGCTAACATACGGACACTGGCGGTGCGTCAAGAGAACATAATGGTGGCCAGAGTCCACCTACAACAGATGAGACAGGACCTTGAGGAGCCTGTACGAGCTTTTGCTGCGAGGATCAGAGGACAAGAAAGCGTCTGCAACTACAAAACCAAATGTACTTGTGACCCTGCTCGAGAAGTCGACTACAGCGACATTATGGTCAGAGACGCACTAATTCTCGGCCTCTCTGACGACGAAATCCGCCTTGACATCATGGGGAAAGCAGGCCCTGACCCATCACTTGAGGACGCTTTGAGTTTCATCGAAGCCAAGGAAAGCGGAAAACGTTCAGCCAACAACCTCCTTGAGAACAACCCCTCGTCAGGTGCAGCAGCTGCAAGTTCCTACAGACGATTGGAAAAATTCCGACTTGAAAACCAGCGTAAACAAGCCACAGACCACACCCAAGCACCCCGACCGTGTGGCCACTGCGGCAGGACTTAGGGTTAGGGTTAGGGTGTTGCAAACTCAGCGGCCACCTGTACCGTGCTGATTGGCAAAATCAGCAGTTTCAGCGTCTGGAAAGGAAGGCTCCATTCCCAGCACACACAGTCAGCATGGTACTGGACTTTGCCGAAAATTATACCTGCACCTACCAAAATGAGGTGCAGGCTGCCCATTGGCACAAGAGTTCCGTGACCCTCCATCCCATCGTGACCTACTACGCCTGCCCAAAAGGATGCGGTGAAGCAGTGACTGAGTCGCTGGCATTTGTGTCAAATAACACTGTGCATGATTTTAATGCGGTGCACCACTTCACAAAGATGGCGGTGGAGCACCTTACTGGGACAAGAGGGCTCTGTCTACAGCGCATAATTACGTGGACTGATGGCTGCGCCAGTCAGTACAAGAGTAAGGGGCCCTTTGCCGATATCTCCCATGTCTTTCAAGACTATATGAAGTTGCCTTTGAGCGCCATCATTTTGGTTCACGTCATGGGAAGGGCCCCTCAGACGGCGAGAGCGCAGTCATCAAAAGCCACGCCTTCAATGACACAAAGGCTGGCAGAACTGACATCGCGACTGCAGAGGATCTGTACAACTATTGCCAGACGTCTGCACTCAACAAGCAGCCACATGATGAGGATCAGTGCCATCACCTCCTGCGCACTTTTTTCTGGGTGGCAGAGGGAGAAATTCTTCGACAGAGAGGCCGCCAAGAGCAGACACTGAAAGGCACCAGAAGTCTGCATGCCGTCAGATGTGTCGAGGCCAACACTGTTGCCACAAGAGACCTATCGTGCATGTGCGATGCCTGTTTGAGCGGGATTGGGGAGTGCTCCAACATTGAGTCCGTGGCACCATGGCAGAACCAGGTGCTTAAGGCAGTAGCCCCAGCCCAGCAGCCTGCTGCCAGAAGGCAACAGATCCAACAGCGTGTCAGACGTCAGCTTGCTGTTCGTGCCAACAGACCACCTGCACTTGTTGTGCGAGCAGCAGCTGTCAACCAACAGGTGTTTGTATCTGACACATCAGACACTGACAGCAGCTCCCCCCCCTTCTCCTCTTCCACCCCCTTCACCTGAAAATATAACACATATTTCATCAGTAATATCCCTGGTGTCAAAACATGTCGCAATGAGCGCTTTTGCTGCTAGCCCTGCTTACCTCCCCTGGCGCAAGCGCTAGAGGACACGGGTGAAAAATCGCTTCTTTGCAATGTGTAAATGGTACTTTTCTATTTTATTCTGCAGCTTAGGTAACTGCGCATAGTCTTCATTGTTTTTTAAATTTGTGGTGTCGAGGTATGTCCGAATCATATGCTACCCATCTTTTACACATGGCGCAGTTACCTAAGCTGCAGAAATTAAATAGAAAAGTACCGATTTACACATCGCAAAGAAGCGATTTTTCACCCGTGTCCTCTAGCGCTCGCGCCAGGGAGGTAAGACGCTTCTCTCCCTTGGGCCAAGGGAGGTGACCAATGCTAGCAGCAAAACCGCTCATTTGTGTTTTTAGATGCTGTGCAACTCTGATTGCATCGGTGGGCCAAACCGCAGAAAGATGTCAATTATCTTCAGTCTGAAAACGAATCATGTCGTGGTTGGAAGTGCAGAGGTGAATATTCGGGTCTGTCCCAATCCTCATGGACCTTGCAAGAGGGAGGAAAGAGATCTTCAGAACAAAGGTAAGATAGAATATATTTCACTTATCGATCATAACTTTTCACTACTATAGCTCCGCCCAACAAAGCCAAAATGCTTTATGTCCGAAATTTAAAATGTTTGTTTCATTGTAGCATCAGCGGGTTTGCTTGGTGTCAGTATAATGTGACTGAATGGGGTTTAATCATATGACTCATTGCCTGTCTTTACTCCAATGTGTGGCGCACGTTAGCTATCTCAGCACCGACTCAGCAGCTGAAAAAGGCTAGTACAGTAGTAGTCATTAAACTACTTGCAACAATAACTGCAAAATGGCTTGTCAAATTAATACCTCGCTCGGTGTCATTAGCACTAAGCCATCACGTATGTTACGTTCAGAAATCATATGTTTGGGTACTTTTCAAGAAGAATTTCAGCGTTTGGTATTGATAGATGCATTTAGCTCCTCTCATATAATTTACATGTTAAAAAGTTGGACTGGCAACTTTAGTTTAATGAATATAGACAAGGATAAATACAATCGTTGATGTTTTGTTGTCCCGTCTTGACCAGAAATGTGCATTTCTTGTTTGCCTCTTTTGGACTTTTTGTGTGTATCAGGGAGAATAATGAGAACTGCAACCCAATTGTTTATTTTAATTTTATTTTATGCTATTTGTATCGCTCGCATATTTCAACATACGGATTCAAGGCGCAGGGATTTATTTATGCCGTGTGAGATGGAATTTTTTACACAATACATCACGCATTCACATCGGCCAGCAGATCGCAGCCATTTCGGCGCATATCCTACTTTTCACGGCCTATTTTGTTTATGTTACATGCCTATTTTGTTTATGTTACATGTTACATGTTAAAATGTTTGGCCTGACTAAAGTGTGAAACTGCAAAGGAACTGTAACACACTGTAAATAGCAAGGTTTTTTTCCTCTATTTTTTTCTTTTAAACATTTCAAAAGTTTAAACTTTGTGTCCAATTTCAAATTCAACGCCTTGAAATGGTTGAAAGAAGGGCAGCCAGGTACGCTCACAACAAATATTTTGAAAGAACTCCATGTTATACAAGGATTAAACGAAATATTTAACCCCCAGCCCACTCCCCAAACCCCGGTATGTGTTATGTCCCCAATTGTGGTGTTTTTGGGGGAGGGGGGTGTTTTATTCATTCATTCATAGTTTTTTTTTAGGATTCTCCTACTTGGACCGTAACACTCCCGTTTTGATAAGTTTGAACTGTTTTGTTTTGTAAGGGGTACACATCTCTGATGAGGACCTATCATGTAACAGTGATGGAGATGAATGGAAGCCACCAAAGGTAAACTATTATTTATGCTTTTAAAAACATGAAATGTGTGTGCTCCTAAATCATAATGAATACATGTGTAAGGGGTGTCAAGTATGTGAAGTATGCTAATAGTACCATGGTGTCTGTCGACAAATCTGCATTGGTTACATCGGAACAAACCAAGTCTTTGGCTTTGTACCAGCAGAACTGATATTGCGTCATGAATGAATGCTACATTTTGTTTATCACAAGGATGAATGAATAAACACATAAAAAAAAAGGAAACTTTTGTTCAATTTCAGAAGAAAAGACAACGTTCAAGTTCATCTTCTGAAGACAGTGACTGCGGCAGCGACAGCACCCACAAAAGTAAGTCTTTGATTGTGTCTGTGGATTTAGGTTTAAAAACGTCTTGGGATTGCCCATCTGCGAGACTAAACATCAATTCAAAATGCAATGTACTTAATTTTACTTGATTTGTCAAGTGGCTGTATGCATGAAATCTTGAAAGTGGCGATCTTTAAGTGCGTATTTTTCAAAACATGCATTTTCTTAGACATCAGACTCAAAGGGACGTAGAAATAAAACTAATGAAGGTATTTGAAAGCGTTTTTTATGCACTGTGTTCCTTGATTTCTTCTCTTTCCAGTAAAAGATAAAAACGTATTTATATGCACATGAGGAATGCACTGACTACAATGGATCCAAGTATGTCTGCGAATTGTGCATGGCAACTCAAGCAGCAGGCTTATCAGTTTGGCATATGTTGTATACATTGGCAACGTTAAACTTGTAAACAAACAAGCAGATTGTGTATGCTTCTAAAGACTAAGCTCACTGATAGTATGCATCTCTTTTTTTGTTTTAAACATATCAAAAGCAGTGATGTTCCCAGGGGTCGGCCCTCGGCCCTGGGCCGGATACCTTGGTCTAATGACCAGTACCTTGTGTCTCTGGCGGACAAATGTCCGATAAGTTTATGTCAGAGACGGACACTGACCGATCGTTTTATTGCCACGTCGGACATGGCAACATTGATCCGTTTATTTAGATCAGGCATCAGATGATAGTCGTCTCCTAATCTCCGAATCGGCAACGTCTTTATTTTATTTGTTTATTTTTATTTACGAGGATTTATATCGCGCACGTATCTCACCACACAAGGCGACTTAAGGCGCATGTTACCTATTAATGCCGTGTGAGATGAAATTTTTTACACAATATATCACGCATTCACATCGGCCAGTAGATCGACTGCCTTTAGGCGCTGCATCCACCTTTCACGGCCTATTATTCCAGGTCACACGGGTATTTTGGTGGACATTTTTATCTACGCCTATACAATTTTGCCAGGAAAGACCCTTTTGTCAATCGTGGGATCTTTAACGTGCACACCCCAATGTAGTGTACACGAAGGGACCTCGGTTTTTCGTCTCATCCGAAAGACTAGCACTTGAACCCATCACCTAGGTTAGGAAAGGGGGGGAAAAATAGCGGCCTGACCCAGGGTCGAACACGCAACCTCTCGATTCCGAGCGCAAGTGCGTTACCACTCAGCCACCCAGTCTTCTGTTGTTTGTTTTAGTAACTTCGCCGTTTGAAGACCGCGCAGTTTAAGAATTTCCGAAAGTTCAACTTCCGGTTGTATAGATTCTAGAAACTGCGAATGCGATCATGCCGCCTGCGAAGAAATTGAAACCAGACAAGGACCAACCCAAGCTGTGTTTTCGACAGTCAGATCATGATCAGTCGTCAAGTGTGACTGTGACCGGACCCACTGTGGACTGTGAGTACGAAAACGGCGACGACACCACCACGGACGTTTGT
>NC_090258.1:38445107-38455107 GCF_037325665.1 Littorina saxatilis
TAGGATGAGTGATTGTTTTTTGCAGAGGCAAAGTCTTTTTCAGGGCTTGCTTTGCTTCATTTAAAAGAAAAAAAGCTAAAACCAGGAGGAATTTTTAGATGAATGTTATGCTGCTTAAAAATTCAGCGAAAAGGTTATGTGCTACAAAATTGAAATCAAGAATTACCCAGCTTGTCATAGACACTTTGTAAACAGAAGAAGATTTTTGTTTTTAAATAAATTGTTTATCATTTTGTTTGACAATAATAACTGCTTTAAAATAAGCTTTTCGGTGAGATTCAGAACATTTAACATTTGTCTCCATTTGGTTGCAGTGACCATTTACTTGCATAACAAAAAAGCAATGCCATAGCACACTAGTCTTTCCCAATGAGAAATTGCTTCAAGAGGTTTCGGGACCAAAACTACTTTTTTCGGCGTTCAACTAAACTGAAGCATCTCGATATTGGGTCGGCATCTAGTGATGGAGAGAATTGAAGGGTTTGCAGCAAAGTAAGATCAAAATGGGTACATTTCTATCCACGTAGAAGTTGCTTTGTACATTTCTTTCCCTTGTATTTAATTTCGATAGCTAGCTCTGTAGTTTTATGAAAAGAAAGTAGAGGCTGATACTGCAGAAAAAATGGCATAGTTTGAGAGTCGATTCAGAGATATTGGTCATATTTGATAGACGCAGTTTGGAACTGTGCTCTCACTTGTGATTCATGTAAGGTTTTATTACAGGAGAAACATTAGTTTTCATGAATATTCATGGTCTTGCTACATTAAGGGTAATGGAATTTGAAGATTATGTTAAAAGGCTTTGATTATAAACTGTGAAAGTATTCAGTAGAACATTTATGGGAGTGGTAAACCGTCAGGTTATTGACCAACGGACGAGATATTTGGGGCACTGGCAGTGAAAATCCATCATTACTATCACCAGACAGATCAGGTCAAAACTATTTTAAAATTTATATTACCAGGTATATGATGTGTCATTTTAACTTGGCAAGGTATGATAATGTATTACTCATCATTATTTATATAAATGCATGTCTGTCTGTGGCCTGAATACTGTATAGCTTAACATATTTTTGTACGCTTCCATAACTCGAGCATTGAAATGGAAAAGCTTCTATGGTAAAAATAATGAAATGCATTGGAATGTTTTATTCCTCTAAGAGATAAAAAAAAAAAGAGACTAAAATTCGTGTGGTGCTGCGTTGTGTTTTTGTTATGTTGTTGTTCCTTCAGTGGAAAATCTCTGTCCAAAAGTCAGTGCAATCTACTTTCTACGATGGCTTTTCTCGTTTCTTTGTCACCACACATTTTTAATTGCATGCGGACAGGATGATGTCATTGAAAATGGATAAATAACTGTTTGACGGTTTTCAGATGACATGAGGGTGTAAAGTGTTATGTTGTAAATGTTAGTTCCCCAACAGCAGGCTGATTTGACTGGCAACAAGATATGTATGATTCTGGAAGACTGTGTTTTTTGGTTGTTGCTTTTTCCCCTTCTTTTCATAGTTTTAAGCATAGATCTGTGTTATTCGGAAACGTTTGACACGATATTTTATTTTGAAGAAAGAATCTTGTTTCTTTGTGCCCTCTTTTTTTCTCCATAATTTCTCTTACCAAAAGTTGAATTTGGCGCACACTCCATTTTGAAAGAAAATGCTTTTATAAAGGCAAAGACTAAAGTAGTGTAGCTTTCAATGCAGTGTTGAGCACATGTGATTTTAGTACATGACCAGAATTATGTATGCTTTCTTTGTGTGCTCCCTTTTATCTTTTGCTTGTTTACTGTGCTTTTGTGGTATGAGGAGCGTGTGTTGAATGATAAACAATCATGATTTAATCCTTGCCTATTGGACAGAGTGTGTGATATATGAGTTGCCTGCCTGCTTTGATCATTGAATTGCGGCATAGTTCTGCCATTAACACGAAGCGTGAACCTGGGTGGGTACAGCAAGCGGTAACGTTACTCGTGCTTAGCTTAGCGAGTATATTCCTCATTTTATTGCTGCATTTATTACACATACATACATGTGTACTTTTAATTGCCTGTGTACATTGTCCAAATGATTATTTTGATATTAATTGCCAACACGCATGTGAGCCAGTTTTGCCTTGCAATAAAAGACATTTAATATCATATTCTTACTCCGAATCACATTAGCATTGAGTCACCTGAGATGCTTATCACTGAAAAACGCTTACCCGGCTAAAGAATTTAAAGGGAAGCAACCCCATCACCAAAACGAAAGTGAAAGTAGCTTTGGTAATGGGCCAGTACACCGGGAGTTACCTCCCATACGGGTGTATGCCACGTCACTTCCTCTAGGAACACGTGCCTATTATCATACGTCTTTTTCACCTCGGAGAGGACGGTTCACTTTTTGACGCTCTGTGGCTGACCTTGTGTGTTTGAGTGACACCCGCCGGCCACGTTACCCAGCTTGTCTGCTCGCCTTGCCTACAGTTTGGTGAGCTCGTTCCCGTTTGTTGTTGGTTGTTTGCGCTGTTTCGTTACTGTACGTTGTCCGTTTTTTACGGACTTGTGTGTCAGTGACTTGCGTGTTTCGCCATTTTGTTGTGTGAGTTAGTTAGCTAACTCGTGTGACTTTGCTAGTAGCTCTGCGTGCCCTCTTTCTGTTTGGGCAAGTGTAGCTTTAGTATTTTGTTGACGCGTAAGCGTGTGTGTTTACTGTGTTTTCAGTCGTTTTGACTTACGTTTCAGTAAATCTTTTTACTTTGCCACGTGTTGTTGACGTTTGTGTCAGTGTCTTGCGTGTCGCCATTTTGTTGTGTGAGTTAGTTTTCTAGCTCGTGTGACTTTGTTTGTAGCTCTCCGTGCCTCTGCTTGTGGGGCAAGTTTAGCTATAGTATTTTGTTAACGCATTAGTGCGTGTGTTTACTGAATTTTCCAGTCGTTTAGACTTATGTTTCAGTAAATTTTTTTTCGCGTTGCCACGTGTTGTTGTCAACATGTCTGATTCAGACAAGCGCCGTGGCAAGTCGGACCCCAAGGGGAAAATTAAGGCTAAGTCTTCCTCTTCCAAAGCAACGTTACTTGTTACAGACCAAGAGCGTAACACTTTGTTGGCTGTACCAATTTCGGCGCCTAGCGCTGTTACTACTTCTGCTTCTTTTGCGGCGCCTAGCGCTACTGTTACTTCTGCACCTGTCTCTACATCGGAGACTTCGTCTTCTTTGTTAGCACCTGGACAAGGTGCGTTGGTTTCCTCTCTGTTAAAGTCACTGGTTCCAGAAATCCGCAGCTTGGTGCAGGCAGAATTTCAGCGTTCCGTCGCCAGCAGTTCGGCGTTTCCGGCATCTGGCAGTGACGTCCGGGCATTGGCTTCCGTGTCTTTGTCCTCCACTTCCGGCTTGGAGCAGCGTCCTCCCTCTTCAGCGTCGGTTGGTAAGCAGAGCTGGTCCGATAGCCCTCGTGAGGCGCCTGGACGTTCTCCTTCGGGGGACAGCTCTTTCGCATCGGGTCACGACCGATACCTTGCTGATCTTTCATTTCCGGCGATAACCTACGAGGCCCCGGACTTGTTCGAACAGCGGCGGCAGTCGGTTTCGACTGCCGCATTTCCGGCACTTGCCGGAAGTGATGATCCGTCCGCTCCGGCACGCTACGGCGGTCGCGGCAGGATGGAGTATTCACTGACTTCCGGTCCTTCCGGATCGCGAAGTCAACCAGTGCAGTCTTCACTTCCGCATTTTGCGGTTCCGTTGACTACACTTCCGGTTTCGGCCGGAAACGCTTCTTCCTCTTCTGGTGGTTCCTTCCGGATACCAGATAGTGGATTACAGCGTGCGCCTTCCGGCTTTCAAGCGCCTAGGCTTGAGCAGGCATCACTCCACTCAGTCGGGGGAGTGACGTCAGCTCATCCAGCTCCGGTTTTTGCGGATGGTCGTCCTGCTTACCCTTTACCTTCACAGGGTTTTGGGCGGCAGGATGACGTTAGTGCTCAGGCTTTTCCGGTTTCCGGTTTGCCAGGGCATGCTTCTGCTTCCGGAACTGGTGACTTCGGTCATGGTTCCACGTGTGACTATTCTGATGCTCCATCAGTGGTCAGCGAGGAGTCGCGGGGCGTGTTTCCGTCGAAGCTCAAGTCTGTTCTTGACGTCGCGGCGGAAGTAACGTCTCGTTATTTTCCTGAAGGGGTGGTGGCTGCGGACTCTTCCGCATCATTCGTTCCTTCTGCCATGGCGGACTTCTGGCCGGCACAGGAGGATGTTTCTTCCTTCCGGTTCGCCGAGTCTCCGTCAGTGGCTTACCAACTTTCGCATTAACTGGTTCGTCCAGCACATGCGGGGAGTGGTATTCGGCCAGTGCCTGTTCCGTTACTGCTTCCTTTTGGTCCAGTTCCGGAATCAGCTCAGCAGTGGGTGGCTTCAGCTGCCCAAGCCTCTTCCTTCGTGCCTACGGCCAATAGGAAGCTTGGCATGCCCAATCAGAGCCAGAATTGGCTGGCGTCTTTTGCACTCCCTAGGGCTACCCTTCCGGTTTCCCGGGAATTGCTGCCTCTTCTGACTAAACCGATCAAGCGTGATTCGGTTTTGCCGGTTTCCGAGGCTTCCCTCCTCTCTGCTGAGGAGGTTGGACGTCGGCAGATCGAACTGTCCTCCATTGCGGAGACTCTCGTTCGGGCTCTGTCTCGGGCATTGACCGATTCGCTAGTTCCTTTCACTCTCAGTGAAGAACAGAATGCGGACGATGTCTCTGCGCTTTTGACCGCATTGGCCAAGGTCAATGAGGAACAATTGCGTCTTTCCTCCCTGCAGTACACCCAAGCGGTACTCTGCAGGAGGGATCTCTTCCTCTCGCAGTCCCAATTCACGGAGCTGGCTACTAGGGAGACCTTGAGAGTCTCCCCGGTCTCAGAGGAGTCTCTCTTCTGTCCGCTGGCACTGGATGCCAGACAGAAGGAGATTCAGTCAAACAAGGACAGTCAGTTCCTTGACTACACTCTGAAGGGGGTGAAACAGTCTCAGCCTTCTAAACAGAAGCAGGCTCAGACATCGTCTAACCCCAAGCCAGCTCAGAAGCGGCAGGCTTCGCCGGCCGCTCGTGGTGGGAAGAAGAGGACGGCATCGGGGAGGGGGCGTGGCGGCTCTGGAAGTAAGCCACACCCCCAATGAAGCGCTCCCGATCTCACCTCCCTCCCGCCCTCCACCTTGGTGATGGCGGGAGGCCCCTCCCGGGCACTTTCTCGTTGGATGTCGGTACTAGACAGCCAATGGATTGTGGGAGTGGTGAGTTCGGGCTTCCGTCTACTCTGGCGGGAGGAAAAGGCGCCTCTTACCCGAGTGCCTCCGCGGTTCAAGCCCCCCTTCTCGCAGGAAGCACGTTCCGTCTTGCAGTCGGAAATTGCCTCCCTGGAGCAGAAGGGCGCGGTGGAGAGAGTTCGGGTCCACAGCTCCCTGGGATTTTACGGGCGTCTGGTCGCTGTTCCCAAAGCATCAGGAGGATGGCGTCCCGTGTCGGATTTATCTCTCCTCAATACTTTCTTGAGGGAGATAAAATTCAAGATGGAGACGCCAGCCTCTGTCCGAGACTCTCTCCGCCCAGGAGACTGGGTGACCTCGATCGATCTCACGGACGCATACTTTCACATTCTTATGCATCCGACCGACCGGAAATGGCTTCGTTTCCGGTGGGGAGATCAGATCTACCAGTTTCGCGCACTCCCTTTCGGGCTGTCTCTCGCACCGTGGATTTTCACCATGGTGGTGAGACAGGTCTGTGCACTGGTGAGGTCCCAGGGTATCCGTCTGCGGGCTTATCTGGACGACTGGCTCATCATGAACCAGTCCCAGAGCGGCTGTTCGCAGGATACCCTGACGGTTCTTCGAGAATCCAACTGGTTGGGGTTCTCGATCAACCGGGTAAAGTCGGAGCTGACCTCGTCACAGACATTCACTTATCTGGGGATGTCTTTCGACACGGTCGCTTGGACTGTCCAGCCTTCTCAGAGAAGGGTGGACAAGCTCCAAGCTCAGATTCGCTCCACTTTACCTCTCCTGATGGCTTCCATCCGCTCGCTCGCCTCCATCTTGGGGCAGATGGAGTCTATGGCTCTTCTGGTTTCACTGGGCCGGGTCCACAAATGTCCGCTTCAGTTCGCGCTGAAGCCGTTTGTGGACTCTCCTCTGGTGGACTGGGACGCCCTCATCCCTTTGCAGGGATGGTTCCAGTCTGCGACCCTTCCGTGGTTGCACACGGAGTGGGTCTGCAGAGGTGTTCCGATCGTCGTGCCCCTCCCCGACCTGGACCTCTTTACAGATGCGTCCAGGGAGGGTTGGGGGGCACATACAGATCTTCAGACTCCTCCCTTTCCGTTACTCAGCCGAGTAATCCGGAAAGCGGAGATGGAGGAGCCGGCCCTTCTTCTTCTGGTCGCTCCTCTGTGGCCGTCGCAGGTCTGGTTTCCAGATCTTCTTCGGCTTGCCCAAGGGCCCCCCATTCCTCTCGCACTCGTGCGAGGGGAACTAGTGCAGCCCCGAACAGGCATTCCACACGAGGAGCCCAGTCTTCTGAAGCTTCACGTGTGGAAGTTGTTCGGGACTCGCTGAAGCGCTCTGGGGCGTCGTCTTTGACTCTGGACTTGGTGGCTCGCTCGCATAGAGCATCCACCTCTTCAGTTTATGCTTCCCACTGGAAGGCATGGACTGCCTGGTGTTCAGCTAGAGGGGTGAGTTCGGTGGCTCCGCGCTCTATTCAGGTCGCTAACCACCTCTCTTTCATGTCTTCACAGGGCGCCTCAGTCTCCTCGTTGAGGGTCCGGCGCTCCGCTATCTCGGCGACTCTTCAGCAGATTGGTCGTTCTGTTCGAGTCGGGGGCGTTATAGCTGCAGTCATTAAAGGGGCTGCTCTTAAGGAAGCTAAAGCTCGTTTGCCCGCTCCCAAGTGGGACTTGTTTTTAATCCTGGAATTCCTTCGTTCTGCGGATTTTGAGCCTTTAAGCGAGGCCAGTCTGTTCAATGTCACTCGCAAAGCGCTGTTTCTCCTTTTGTTGGCTACGGCCCGACGGGGTAGCGAGGTCCACGCCCTGTCGGGTCAGCCTGGAGATATCTCCTTTGAGCCGGACGGTTCCGCATCTTTGCGTTTCCGGCCTGATTTCCTGGCCAAGAATCAGTCTCCGGGGCAGGCCTCTCCGCTGGTTAGAGTTAAGGCTCTGACCAGCGCGTTGGCCCCGGGTGACCCCGATTCGGTCAATTGCCCTGTGAGGGCACTTCGTCTGTACTTAGCCCGGACTCAGCCGATTCGGTCTAGTTCTCAGAAGTTGTTGTTTATCTCTCTCCTTACTAGGCGCGAGAAAGATTTGTCGAAGGTAACGTTGGCCCGGTGGGTGTCCTCGCTCATCAAGCAGGCTTATGAGTGGAGGCGCACAAAGAGGGGGGGGGTTATGCCCTCCTTGCCACTTGACTCGGCCCGAGCCCATGAGACGAGGGCGTGGGCATCCTCTCTGGCAGTTCTGCGCTCCAGACGTCTAGAGGAGGTGCTGACAACTGCGTATTGGCGTTCCGAAGATGTTTTCATAAACTTTTATCTTCGGGACGTCACAGCTCTTCGACAGGATGGCTCCAGAGGCCTTCCAGCGCTCATAGCAGCAGGCCAGTTCCTGTCCAGAACTTGATGGTGAGTTTTGATTCATTTCTAGCCCACCGCCTTGTTGATGTTATCTGCTAATGTGATTCGGAGTAAGAATATGATATTAAATGGAAAATTTCCTAAATAAATTATCATTTAATTAATATACTTACCCGAATCACATACTGTATTCCCTCCCACCTGCCCCGCTTATGGTTTTAAGATTTTTTAAAGCCGTATGATAATAGGCACGTGTTCCTAGAGGAAGTGACGTGGCATACACCCGTATGGGAGGTAACTCCCGGTGTACTGGCCCATTACCAAAGCTACTTTCACTTTCGTTTTGGTGATGGGGTTGCTTCCCTTTAAATTCTTTAGCCGGGTAAGCGTTTTTCAGTGATAAGCATCTCAGGTGACTCAATGCTAATGTGATTCGGGTAAGTATATTAATTAAATGATAATTTATTTAGGAAATTTTCCATTGTAATGTGGACAATGTCCATTGTTTGACTAGCATTTGAAAGACAAGTTTTATTAGGTGAGAACTACAACATTGCTTTATTCATGCTTCCATTTGTCCAACCTTATTTTTCAAAGGGAATATGTCCTTTGACAGTCTTTTGCTACCTGCGGAAATTATGCTAGGAGAAAAATGAAGAACAATTTCTGTCATGAAAGTAATGGTTCAGTTGGTGCACTTCATTGGGGCAGGGGTTGGAAGGCCCTTTGAAAAATAAAAACTGCATATGTTTTCAAGAGCATGCGAATAGGACTGGCAGATATTTATTTGGATCACTGTTTGCCTCAAGGAACAAAATGGCTTTAAGACCGTGTGGTGGTGTGTTCATGTCCTGATGCCTCCCTGTTGATCGTAACATGATGTCTGTCGGTAAGGACTCCTGTCTTTTTCATGAAAAGTCTTGGGTGAGAGTCAGCAGCTTTCCCCACCTCGTCTGTGTAAATGCAACACTTGCTATCTCATGATCTGTAAAATAAAAGTTGTAATATTTTAAGAAACACCGGACTGTAGGCATTAACTTGATAGCTCCAACTTTCACTGCGGTCCTGCCATTGAAAGTTCACATTGTACAAACTTCCAGTCATTGATTGTATAAATAAATTATTCCCATGGAAGACAGGAAGCAGATTCTTTTCACCTGCGGCTAGTGATCCATCATTCTTCTCTCGATGGTTATCAAAAGCCACATTTTTATGTTTAGAGTGGTTGAGCATGATTTAGTTCTTGTGAAAGAAATTTTTAAGGACAAAATGTCTGATTTTGTTTTATGAAGACACTGAGATTTTGTGCATCTGAATGCAGCAATTTTAGACGAGACGTACGATACACATAAGTATAATTACAGAAGAATGTTGCCAGTCTCTTGAGTATTTTAGGTTCTGGAATCTCTTAACTTTTGGTATCATATGACTGTGGTACAGGAACTCAATAAAAAGTTGTGGTGATAACTTCAAATATTGTCTGGTGTTGTGTGTGTCACTGTGTGTGTGTGCTCCTGTGCATGTGGTGTTGCATGTATACATGTGTGTTTGTGTGTGTGCTAGCTTGTTTGTTTGTGACAGACACATGGCGCTGGCTTGAAGAAAAGAACACAAACAAAAAGTCTTCATCAATTATTTAATCCGTCTGTGAGAAACTGTTTTTTAAGTCTGATTCAAGAAGGGGGGAAAATAATATGAAGAGCGTAGCGGGGTCAGAAAGGGTTCCCAGTCACCACAGCGTGACTATAAGGGAAGTAACTCAGTTCACATAGCTATATATAGTTATTGCAAAGTTATCTTTCATGTGTATCTACCGGTCTGACTAAATACTACGCGACAGCACGCGGCCTTGCACTACCAAACTAAAGCATGTACATGATCAGGGTTCCTGCAGGGCAGAGCTGATACAATTAAATGAGTTTTCAAGGAAATTTCCAGGACCAAATAAATGCTTTTCAAGGACATGATTTTCCCCAAACTACGGGTGACTAGTAATAGTTCGTCTGCTTTCGTTTTCACTCGATCTTTTATTCTCCCAAAATGTGTGTACTGTATTTGACCAAAAAAAAGGGGGTTGCATTTTTTTTTTAAATAAGACAAGCTGCTGACCAAATGTATAGGCAACAATTTGGAAAAATCAAGTACTTTTCAATGACTATTTAACAAAACTCTATTTTCAAGCACTTCTCAAGGCCTGGAAAAGGTTTTCCAATTTTCAAGGAGTTTTCAAGGGTTCAAGGACTCTGTACGAACATGTACTATATTTTTTTTATATATATATATATATATAGTATCTTCACAACATTATCTGACTTTATATCAAGTTTTAAGTCACAGAAATAAAAAATAAGGGAGTTATGTATTTTGCGACGAGCTATCGAGCAAAAGTGAAAGCATCGTGGTTCAGCG